>NC_081415.1:659915571-660244946 GCF_030272615.1 Cryptomeria japonica
TAAAACTTAAGTCATGCATCTAATTTCATAATGTACTTAAATTTCATCATAAACTAATGAATACTTTTCATGCATACTTAATTTCATTATCAATAACTGAATATATTCCATTATTCTAATCTACATTCTTTCATGATCCAAATTATTGCATTTAATAAGATGACTACATACATGCTTTTAAGATTAGCTTCATCTAATCCACATTATACATTCTAACATAATGTCATCCATACATGCTAAACTAAAAAGGAAAATAAGAACATAAACATCACAGAGCACCAAATTGATATTGGAGTTCACCCCTAGAGGGCTACATCTTCGGGTCTGCTCAACTGCAAGACCCCTCTGATAATTAAATAATAGAGAAGAATACATAAGGTCACATCATTTACAATCCTGCCATCAAGGTGAACATAACCAATAATACATACGACCACATCTGTCCAATAAATACATGAATGATCCCTAAATAGGAAAGGATCCAACTGAACATAATAAGAAGAAAATACATAGATCAACTGGAGCATCCATGAAACTAAGTCTTTGCAACCCATCATAAGCATCCCATGGTCTAACATGGATATCAAGTTCTCACAAGGAAATAGACATTAGGACGAATCCACAACAGTGCTCCTATCAAGACAACACAACAACACACTAGCGAACATAAGGGACAAGTGTCATCACATAACTTGGTATGGTTACCATGGCAGGTCTTCATAGGTTCTGGCCCCATCCACTTGGTTACCCTAGAAACATAATCCCAACCTCCATCCCATCCAAGCCTTATGTGGACCCAACACAACCTTTCATGAAGACAAGGTTGATGGTTTGCCATTTCAGGCCTTCTCACTGCATTTCGAGTTTGTACTAGCACTCATCTCATACGTGAGGCACAATTATCTTCCTTAGTGATTTATTAATTAACTCTCTAATATGCAATTAGGTTATCACTTATTTAGACACACTTTTGATGGGTTACCCAGCAACCACTTTGGGTGCGGCCCCCAATCGAAAGCCACTTTCCCATATGACACTAGACTATACTCAAACGAACTCCTAAACCAAGGAATACAGAAGGTCAAGCAAATGGAGTTCAAAATGATAGGAATACCTACTTGGTCAAACAAGACTTCATACGAGGTACACTGACTGATGATACTCTAACTAGAGACTTGACTAGCTATGGTCAACCACAAACCAACATTCAACACCCACATAAAGGACATGACCGGATACAAACCATCACATGAAAACAACAAATACTTGAGATCAAGGACATAAGAAGGTACCGAAATCAATAAACAACAATAACCAACAATCACAATCAAGGACTTGCCATTTCATAAGCAAATGTGAATACAAAAATTTAAACATGCATAGGCAATAACCAGAAAAGACAATCTTTTTCCACATTGATTAAACATTAAAAATTGATCCAGTTTTCTAAAGGATCTAAGTTTGATTGCAGTTATCTACCTCATCTAGGTACAGGTCGTTCATGGTTTTCTAACTCACTAAGTTCATATGCATCATAACATAACATAAATACTTCATCATGAGTTTTTAAACCAAATTCACATTAACATAAATATTCTATACACAGCCCAATGATATAAAATCAAATATTCAGATTAATCAACTAACATATGATATTTATTGTTCAAAATAAAACATCATTCTTATTCTTTTTCGAAATAAATAATCCACTCTCATATCTCCAAAACCAGCATATACTTTCCAAAAAATAGAAAAATACATTAAGGAAACTTAAACTAGATAATCATTTCCCAATGAAATAAAGTTCCCAAGCATATATTAAAATAATATACCAAGGATATTAATTAGTATATATATCTTTATATATACCTTAATTAATTAAATCCATAATTCAACCGCAATTAATATATATTTAAAAAAATATACATTAATTAAAAAGGGCAATTAATATATGATTAATAATACACATTAATTTATAAACTACAACAATTAATATATATATATATTATAATATGCATTAATTTGTAATTGACAATAAACGTATTATTAATAAAATATATTAATTAAAAATTAATAATAAAAAAACATTTTTAAATAAAACTTTTTAAATAAAAAAAAAACTTTATTATTATTTTTTTAAACCACCACGGTGGCCCCCATAGCCGTGGTCACCACGGGCTATGATTACCACAGTCATGGTTTCCACGGGTTGTGGTCTCCACAGCCAAGGAAAACCACGGTCTGTGGTCTCCACAATGTGGAGCCACAGGTCGTGGATTCCACAGTCTGTGGTATCCACAGTCGTGGAACCACAGACTTGTGGGTTTCCACAGGGTTGTGGGTAGAGCCATGGCTCCCCACGCCCAAACACGCAGCCCCATTTTATATATATATATATATATATATATATATATATATATATATATATATATATATATATATATATATATATATATATATATATATATATATATATATATATATATATTGATATTGATATTGATATAAATAATAATAATTTTATTTTTTTAAACTAACCAAAAAAATATAAAACCTCAGTTGTATTTTATTTATAGTCTCAAACAGAGACTCTACAAATTTCTAGAATGACCATGGTTACCAAATATTACAATTTGTTGAATAACCAGACTAAAATAGGCAAAATTTCCTCCACCGGAAAACCATATTTGGGAAAAATGAATCATTTCTCACACATGATTCAACCAATTTTGCAAAAACACAAGCTAATATGCATAGTTTTAAATCCCAAACCCAAAATCTAGAAATCAATCTGAATGATTTGTCAACAACAAGCACATTTCTTTCAAAACCAAACAGTAAATTTCTTTGGCAACAAAGGAGACAAATAAAAATCCTACCTCCATATGCAATCCTGGAAGAGATTTGCTGAAGAGCCCAACCTGCAAGCTCCAGAAATTCCTTCTTCCTTCAAAAATATTCTCCCAGAAAATATTTTTCCAAAATGTCTCTACCGGAAATATTTTCTAAAAATCATCCTCTCAAAAATATTTTCCAAACCTAGGTTAAATGGGAAAAGTTTTTTTATCAAAATTCCCATTTTTAAATTAAAATGCTTTTACACAATTAAAAATTAATTTTTAATTAGAAAAATCAAAATGTTTTCTCTTCCTCATTTAATTTCTAATTTTTTTCAATTTTAACAAAACTAACATTTTAATTTCAAAATATTAATGAGGGCAAAATATTTTCAATTAAAATAAAATCCCAAAATCATTCTTTCAAACTATATCACATATATATTAAACTTGCTTTTCTAATAAAATTGATTTTCTTAAATAATTGAAATCAACCTTTCTATTTTTTTTAAAAGGGCAAACAGATTAAATTAATTATATTTCAAATAAATTTAAATCTTTCCTTTCCAAAAGCATAAACAGAATAAATTTATCATTTAAAATTAACCATTTAATTGAACTTGCTACCAACTTGAATTGAGCAATTTCAATTAAGGATTAATCGCATAAGGAAACCTATTTAATTTAGTCCCTTAATTACTAATGCATAAACACACATTAAATTAAATTAAACATTAAGGATTAATTACTCAATTTAACCACACACAAAACATGCAACCCAAGAAAGCTAAACATTCAGACGACCTGCATATCCCACCAAAGGGGATACTGACGAACGACTGACGATGCTCACTTGAGAACGACTATGGTCAAATGAAGGTCTCATGACTACCTAATCCAATTTCTAAGGACCAATGAGGAACACTCAAACCTAAGAGTCCAGGTGGAGACGAACCTCACACCCATGCAGTACTGTACCTGCAATCTCCTGCAACCATGAAACACACATGCATACATATATATATATATATATATATATTTAATAAAAGTGTTAGCCCAAGATTAATAACACGGATCAGGAGGACAACTAAACTTACATAAGAATTGATGCTAAAACCACATTAACAGGTACACACAATAATCAAAACATCTGACTATAACATTATAATATGATAAACTAACCAAGGTCAAACCGAAATTAGAATCTGATTAGGGCAGGGGTACTACAAGCACTATGTCAAAATTCTAAAGTACTCTCTTAGAAATATAGACTTTTTATTTACAACTACACTATAATGTTTTTTATTGAATTAAGTAGGAAAGGGCTCTAAACCCTTTTTCAAAAAGATAATCATAGCAATATATAGTATAGAACAACAATAACATAAAGAAACAACACAAAATCAAAACAAACTAAAAAAGATAGTTCTAGTATTTAGTGAGGGAGTCCATCAAATCCTTCTATTTAGTAGCCTCCAAAGACCTTCTAGTCATTTTATTTTCCTTGGCAATCTCTTGCTATCATCCAAAACTAATAAAATTAAACTTTTAAAAAATAACATACATACATACATACACACACACACATATATATACATAACAAAAGAAATGTCTAAATATAAATATTAGCCTTTTTAATAACATAATTCAAGTTTAGATAAAAAATTAATATTTTTTAAATAAAATTATAATATATGATAATATATTTTAAATAAAAATTAACAAAAATCTTATCATTCAATAAAGACTGATGATAAGGTTGGATTTGGTTGTCATGAGGTCCAAGAAAGAATAGATACAAAATCTTTTAATTTCGTCTGTGCTTGACAAATATATTTTCCTACTCACTACCAAACAATTTCTCTTTGTCGTACTTGACATGCAACTTTGACAATGAGCTGGTTTTTTTGTATCTAAGCAAGTCCTATGGGACCTTTGTAAAATTTCAGATGTAGGGGTTTGGGTGGTTTTTACTGGATATGTAACAAATGATGTAAGGGTAGTTTTTAGTTTTTTATTTCAAGGCTACAACCGGAGGTTTTCATGTGGGTTCTTTCCTGCCAGTATGCCCTTTGAACCCGATGTAAAAATATTTTATGAATAATAAAAAAGTTTAGTGACTAGCCCACTTTTATTGAAAAAGAAAAACTTAAATGGAACTTTGGCCAACAATAGCTTAAATGGAACTTTCCCATTTTTTAATTTAAATAATTGCACCAAACTCACATATGTGGATCTCTCAAACAATTTGTTGACCGTTAATGTCAGTGATTCTATCACTCCCAAGTTAAAATTTGAGTACTTTGTATTGCATGAATGTAATATTACTGGAAATTTCCCCGCATTTATTTCAACTCAATAGTCCATATAGTATTTAGATTTGTCAAAAAAGAGCTTCCTCATCGGCTCTATTCCAAACTGGTTTTGGGAATTCACATCCTTTTTTAATGTAGATATGTGAGATAATTTATTTGATGGGTCAATTTTAAAATTGAGTAGCAAATATATACAAGACTTTCAATTTCTTTCATTGGTTAGAAATAATTTTAAATTTTATTTGTAAATTTAAGAGTTTGGAAATTTTAGACTTGTCAAATAATAAGTTGAGTGGTAGAATTCCTCAATGACTTAGGAATTACTTTATGTTATCTGTCTTAAATATAGAAAATAATAATTTAGAAGGGATGATACCAAATATATGTGAGATAATGAGTTCTCTTAACATATTAAAATTAGGAGATAATGCATTTAGAGGACATATTACACCATTACTTGGAAAATGTAGCTCTCTAAAAATTTGTGATTTGAGAAATAATAATCTACATGTGAACATTGAAAATTGGGTTAAAGACTTGTAGAGTCTCCAGATTTAATAGTAAAAAATAACATGTTTAAGTTGTAAAATCCCATCACAGTTAACAAAACTACAAAATCTTCAAATTCCAGATGTCAAATAATAATTTTTCAAGGGTTGTTACTTGTTCCAAATGACCTTATGAAGTTGTCTGTAATGGCAAATGAATCTGAAACCACATAAATGTTTGAACAAAAACTTATAGAATATTCCTCAAAATTCTATATAGATGAAATAAGAGTTAGGAATAAAGGACAAGATATGGAGTTTATGAAAATTTTGAGATAAGTAAAATATCTTGACCTCTCCAATAATAGTTTATCAGGTAAAATTCCTTCTAGTATTGGATCTCTCAAAGATTCGATTATTCTCAACATTTCAAGAAATTATTTCAATGGTGAGATTTATAAGTTTGTTGGAGAAAATGATGCAATTAAGCATCAATATTCTTTTTATATGGCCTAGCCTGCCTTTGGAAGTTAGTTTCCCTTACGGAGCATGGTTGTGGCTTCCTCTAGTTTATGCATCATGTTCGTGGCTAGATGTTCATTCTGGAGATGTATTCATGTTATCTTTTGGTGTACTTTTATATGTATGTAATTGTATTACTCCGTTCTGAAGGACCTTGATGTAATTGATTTATATGTAATGTATAAATGGCATTCTAGTAGTGATTTATATTGACCAGTGTTGGTATCGGCAATCTGTTATATGTTCATGAGTATTATTTTATTGTTGTTGATGTTTAGCATATTTTGGTTTAAAGGGATATATATTTTTAGTTGTGTGAATTGGATCAATATATTTTAAATGTTTTGTTTAGGCATGTTTTTAACTATTGCTTTCATGCCTTCATATAAGTTATTATCATTAGATGGAGGAACCTCTTGAAAGTAATTAAATGATAGATCTAAATATTTCTTTTATGTTATATGTTATTATAAAATAAATAAAAAAATTACTGCTTATGTTATAGTGTATGTTATTTATCTGATTTCGTGAGGTTCCTTGCAGGGGACGTTATAGACCATCGATCATAGAAGTTAGTGGACTAAATTCATATAGAGAATACCTTCGGTTTAATAATCTCATCTAAAATATTATATTTATAAAACTATTCATCAAATATAACAAATCAAAAATTATAGGATTTGATAGATATTTTGTTTTATAAAGGATTGTGGATATGGTTCAAAATTATCATGTCTTTTAAATTAAACTTTTATTTTTGATAACCACAAATCTCTCTTACCATTATCACAATATTTGTTTGGTTTCTAATTTCTTATTAAAAATTTGGAAAAATTATTTCTATTTATGAATAAATTAGAAATTGCATTGTTATCATTGTGTTTTTTATTTTTGTTTGAGTGGCTCTAGAAAAATTTGTCAATGACATAATATTTTATTATTAGAATTTTGTTTTTAGGGAGAGATCATATTCATGTTATTATTATTGTAGTTTTGATTAAGTAATTTTACTGAGATTTTTCTTAATTAATTACTACTAATTAGATTTTAAACAAAGAAGTTCAATTTTGTTTATTTGAATTATGTTTAAAAAAAATAACATATAATTTTATAAATATAACATTATAGATGAGATTATTAGTAAAACTTTTTAAAAAAATAGAAATAAATATAATATAATATTTTAATTACACTAAAGGCGTTCCCTATATGAACTTAATCCACTAATTTCTATGATCAATGGTCCACATTTAAAGAAAGACTTGCAAGATGATTGCAATGTATAGAGCCATTGGATCATTTCAATAAAAAATTCTAAATTGATATTGAATTTTGTAAATGAAAATGTATTTCTCTAATAAATATGATAAAATGATAGAAAAACTTGCACACAAAACAAAAATCTTAATTTTATATTTTTTAACCTAAAGGCGTTCCCTATATGAACTTAATCCACTAATTTCTATGATCGATGGTCCACATTAAAGAAAGAAGTGCAAGATGATTGCAATGTATAGATCCATTGGATCATTTCAATAATAAATTTCTAAATTGATATTAAATTTTGTAAATGAGAATGTATTTCTCTAATAAATATGATAACATGATAGAAAAACTTGCACACAAAACAAAAATCTTAATTTTATATTAAAACATAATCATGTTCTAATTTAAATTATAATATTTGTTATATATTTTTTAAGATGAGATTATAAATGGTTTTTAAGTTATTTTTAATTTAATAGTCAAATTTAACATTTTAGCTATACTAATTTACAAAATTTAACATCAATTTAGAATTTTTTATTGAAAGGATCTAATGGCTCTAGACATTGTAATCATCTTGCAAGTCTCTCCAAAAATATGGACCATCGATCATAGAAGTTAGTGGATTAAGTTCATATAGGGAACACCTTCGCATAATTAAGAGTTTAATTTACTATCTTGGATGTAAACTTTATTTATATCATTGTTATGCTTTTTAAATATAATATAGTTTTTGAATATTGATAAAATAATATAACATAGTTTTCTAATATTGCTAAAATATTTACACTTTAAAAATTAAAAATGTAATTTAAAATAAATATATGGCTTTGTTGGCATTATGGATGAATTGATTATGTGTTGCATTGATGTTTTGTCATTGATGTCAACACTAGCTGTTATGGATGGTTACCGGCAGACAGGTTTTTGGTTACCGGTAGAAGATTTAGTGTTACCGGCAGAAGAGATTATCTATTGACACTTCTGGCATGTTTGGATCAGAAAAGTATATTTGATTTCATGTGTTATATGCTCCATGAGCATGTTTTGGTTAGTTGGTATTGTCTTGGTAATCGGATGTTATCATACAATCTAGTAAACCCTTACTGGCACTGGTTTAAGGCTTTATCGGTAGAACTTTCATTGAGGAATCATGACAGGATGCATAATTGGTGTTGGTGCAGCTTCTTCATGGATTTCAAGATGTTGAATATGTTCTTTGATCATGCTTCAACTGCTTGAAGGTGTTGCTTTGGCGTGGTGGTCCCAGAATAGGTCTGGTACCTATCTAGGTTATGGACCAGTATCATGCTAACATGTACTCTACACGTTACCTGGATGTTTCAAGATATTTTATGGATTTGTTATTATTGTTTTGGTCTTAAGCCGACATGGAATATCATTGTAATAAGCAATTATGTAATGATTTTATTTGTAATATCTTTAGGTGGCTAACCTAATTGGTTTAGGCCTTAGGATTTGTATAAATAAGAGGTAGAAACTCTTTGTAAAGTATCATCATTATTGGAAAGGTCATGGTCAAGGAATGTAATGTGCGAATATTGTAAATATATTTTAGACAGAGGAATTGATCGATCATTGGTGATCATATTGGATTCAGAAGAGGATTTAGACCTTTGGTATTGAGCTTAACCAGAACTGTAATTAGGCATGTTAGATGTTTTTTTGGTAGTTCACTCTATTGGATTGTTGTCCATTTATCTTGAGAAGGTTGTAGCCTCTTTGTAGTAAGTGAGACTCTTTTGTAATAAGCAGTACGCTCTAGGCAGCATGCCTTCCCGCAAGTGCAGGCCCCTCATTGTAACACATACTTTCTGCAAAAGTATCATCTAACTATGGGTAGGATTCCCACCATGGTTTTCCCCTTTTTGGGTTTTCCACGTACAAATCATGGTGTTATGTAGTATTGTTTCTTTACATTGATTATCTGGTTAATTTTTAAGTTGTATTGTTTACCAGTATTTGTTCCTTCTGGCATCTGTATGTGCTTTACCAGTACTTGATTTGTTTAAGGTTACATTGTGGATTAAAAGTTATAATCTGTTAACAATTGATTCACCCCCCCTCTCAGTTGTTCACCGGTTATCCTAACAGGCTTCTATTTCTCCCCCTTTTTATCTCTTTGTCCCTCACTCTTATTCACTCCTCTCTCTCTATCCACATCTTTCACCACTTTTATCTCCCTATCTATTTCTCTCCCTATCCATCTATATCTCTCTATATATTCCTCTATTTATATCTCACCCTCTTCCTCTCTATATATTGAGCTATATCTTTCTCTCTTCCTCTACCCCCCTCTTCACTCTCCCCATCCTCTACCTATCTCTCCCTCTACCCCCACTTCTCTCCCTTTTTCTCCATCCCTCTCTCTATCTGTCTCCATCTCTCCCTCCCTTGCTTGCTCCTTATTCTTCTATCTATCTATATATTTCTACAAGTCTCTTCCCATCTCTCTCTCTCTCTCTCTCTCTCTCTCTCTCTCTCTCTCTCTCTCTCTCTCTCTCTCTCTCTCTCTCTCTCTCTCTCTCTCTCTCTCTCTCACTCTCCCCCTTTATATCTTGTTATATTTCTATCCCTCTCTCACTTTATCTCACCATCTATATATCTATCTCTCTCCCTCTTCTTATATCTCTTGTTAGATGCCTAAGATTAATTAAATTAACATTTAATTAATTATATTAAGTATGCCAGTCCTCCTTCTTAAAATTAATTATATTATATTTTAATTAATTTCTTAATATTAATTATATCATATTCTTCTTAAATTATTTCAATTCTCAAAATAGCCAATATTTCCTCTAAATCTTGATTAGCTAATTAATTCCAATTAATTAACTTACAACTTGACTCCTACAAATCACTTTCTTAATCCCCATCATTTAGTCTAATTAATCCTAGCCTAATCATGATCAATATTTTCTTCAATTCTATATTCCTCCACTCATTCTCTCTCATCATGTCCCATCCTCCTAACTTGCCCACTTGCACTCTAATCATTCATTAACCCACCTAATCACTTCCCTTAATCATTTGCACACTCCTAATCACCTTGATTAGGGATGGGACAACTCTTTTCCATAAACGGATTTCCCATCTAATCCTCCAACCTTAAATGCTACCCACTTTTGTCTATCCAAGGAATTTCAATTTCCTTGAATCTCCCCATGCCCTCTCTTCCCAAGGAATTTTTAATTCCTTTATCCTTTTATTCTCCCCATGCTTCCTCTTTTTTGGGAATTTTTAATTCCCCTTGTCCTCTCTCAAGGAATTTTAAATTCCTTTCATCTCTTCCCAAGGTACTTGGGGAACTCTTCCCCATCTACTTTAGAAGGGTGGAGACAAGAAGTGCCTTTATGACAAATCTCTTGGATCTCCCACACACATCCAATCATATCCCTCCATTCCTCTTTGATCTTGGCCATCCATTTTGGGCCCCTCCAATCTATAAATTGAAGTCTCCTCTTCTCTCATTTCATCCATCATTTTCTACATTGTCATGTTGTACATTTGAGCCATAAAATCATCCATAGAACCGTTATCATGCCCAAATATTGTCACTTATAATCCATTTTCCATCATCCAACCCTATCAATTTATTGTGTAGTGGAGAGGCATCCACATTCCTCAATCCTAAGGAGAAATTCAAGTGAATACTAAGAGCACACATTCCACTTCTCACTCAATCGAAGGAGGTGAAGATAGAAGGTGTAGTCACATAAATCTCTCCATTTAATTAAATGAATATTTACTATTTATTTGATTAATAAACCCACTAGCCAATAGTTAATTAAATTAACATTTAATTAATTCATCTTCAATCATTCTCCTATTAATTAAATAAATTATTCAATTTATTTTAATTAATTCATTAAACCAAATTCACAATCAATTAAATGAATAAATGCTATGTATTTAATTTAACCCCCTTTCCTCTTTTAAATAAATAAAATAAAAACATTTATTTAAATCATTAAAACTCTCCCCCACTTGCATTTTCCTACAAATGCAAGTTGCAACCACAAGTTGAAATAAATTAATTTTATTTTAGCTTAAATCCTATTTTCCCTCACCCACCAAACCCACGTGCAATCCTAAACCCCCTTCTAGATTCTTCTAAATTCTTCTAATCATTCCTAATTAGCCTAATTCATCTGCCAAATATTGTCACATTCCTAAGCAACTTGAAGTCACTTCTCAAAGATTCCAAAGTCTTTGAAAAGCATTTAATGCTTTATGTGTTCAACAAGCTAACCTCTAAAGTCTTCCAAACCACTAATGGCTCTTACATGACCATTAATGCCTCTTACATAGCCATTTATGGTTAAATCCACTTGTACCCATGGTTAGAGACTTTACCTCTAACTCAACCCTCATGTAACCCATGTGTCTCTTCAAGCATTTATTGTTTTGACCATGGCTATCCTCACTAACTCTTGCACAAGAGTTTATCCATTGGATAAAGGCATTATTCCTTGAATAATGAATTTATTCACTCAACTCAACATTAATCTTACCTCCCAAGTTAACCCTCAACTCATGTCAAGCATTTAATGCTTCTTCCCTCTCCCCTCAACCCATCTCTTGTTGACATTTGTCATCATGGGATTGGGTTGAAATCCCTCACATGGATAATAAACCCTTCAATCCTAACCCTTGTTGAGATTACTCAATCTCAACCATCCATTGCTCCATTTTACCTATTAATAGAGCTCATTTCTTCATAATCTAGATCCTAAAGACTTGTATGCATTTAACCTATAGTGAAATTTAGAGAGCATTTAGCATAAGCATTTACATTTACTCTTTTGGACTAAAATTAACACTAGATTAGATAATAGTTTCATTTTTAGTTTGTTCACATTTGTATACTTTCACAATCATATCAAAATCTTGAATCTCCATAAGACTTCCATAGCAATGCATAGCTAAGAGCTACACTCATGTGGAACTTAGAGAGGAGAGGAACAAGGGAGGAGCAACTATGAGCATCTTGGGTAGCATTTGGAGGAGCACAGTTTATCTATTTTATGTTTGTATGCTTTTTATTTCATGCTCAATATCTCTCTTGATATGTCTGTTTAGAATAATATTTGGTTTCTAACACTAACATTTGCTTCTTGTGTTCTTGTGTGTGTTGCCATCAAGCCAGATTTTCTAATCATTTTTGCAGAGCATCATTTGGTGAACCCGACGTGAATCCAAGAGAAACCATTTTGAAAACTACTAACTTTTTCATGATTTGAATTGACACACAAGTCGCGCTTTAGCGCTTTCTTTCACGCTCTATCACCTTCGAAAGTTGGTACTTTAGCATTATTGTCTCTCAACTGGTGCTATTGTTGGTCTTTTAGCGCTATTGACCATTGAATAGCACTATCATTCTTAGTTTTAGTGCCTTCAGCTCTCTGTTTGACAAGATTAATTCTGTCTAACAAAGCTCTTTTAGCGCTATTGGTTCTTCTTTTAGCGCGTTTGTGTTTCTTTTAGCGCTTTCATGTTTTATTTAGTGCTTTCGTGTTAAATAGTGCTTTTGTTTCCACACAGAGTAGTGCTATTGTAACTGAGAGTTGTAAAAAATACCTTGTAACCAAAACAACCAAAAAAATTAGGCTTGTAGAAGCCTACCACATATGCGGATTTTACTAGCTTATTATCTTTTGTGCAGGTTTGGACTAACCCCATTTTTTGTAGGATTTTAGAAATTAAGCTTAGGAAGTCAATGAATTCATGTTGCTAACTTTGTCTTTTAAGTTAGGATAAAGAAATTCACTTTCTTCTCTTAAAGTTAAAATCAACTTCAAACTTCATTTTTGGTGCTTAAAATCAACAAGACAAACTTTGCTTTTCTTGCAAGTTAGGAAACAAAAACTTCATTTTGGTGCTTAAAATCAACAAGACAAACTTTTCTTTTTCTTGCAAGTTAGGAAACAAAACTTCATTTTGGTGCTTAAAATCAACTTCAAACTTTGTTTTTGGTGCTTAAAAATCAACAAAGCAAATTTTATTTTCTTGCATCAACTTAAAGAAATTCACAATCAACACTTCGTTTTGGGCAAACTAAAAAGAACAAGCCATTTTTTTCTTCAATTTCAAAAATGATTTTACTTCAAGCAAGACGTGTTTTCAATTCAGTTGACCAGGATTTCAAATTCCTAGATTATAAAACATTTTTCCATTGAAGTTAAAAAGAAGACCATGATTGTTGGAGCAACATCTCCAAATAATTAGATCACATTGCAATGAAAATCAGTTTAAAAAAACAAGTGTTTTTGGTGATTGGCACACTTGTACAAAGTTTGTCGAGTGGTCCTACTTCTAACACACACTATCCTCTCCCTTGGCTTTCATGGTCCTATGTGCTAGAGAAAAGTGTTAGTAACACTCAAAGTTTATCTTTTAAAAAGAGGCCTGCCAAGAGACACATCACTCTTGGGAACGACCTCGCGTGGTAAATCCTTTGAGCCGCTATAGAAATCAAGTGTGAACGAAAGTTGTAGCCTTGGGTATAGTTGTTCCTATAGTGTAACTTGCCGAAAGGACAAATGGGCCCCACCACAAGTTACAAGGCTCTTAAGTGTGTCACTGCAAAATGAACTTATGTCCAAAAACATCGAACATTACTAGACACCTTTTTATATAGAAACCCACTCGTTTTATTGATTGAGGATATTTTTGATAAATTCAGTGCAAGAGCATAGATGGTTTTTCTCCCAAGATACTCACCATACATATTTCCTTCAGTAGAAACATATATTTTTGAAAGGCTACTTGTAGCTTGATAAAAGTGGTGACTCCCCCATCATAGGGATCATCTATTTGTTATGCTCATGCAAGACTTAGTATATCACATCTTTACCTGCCACGACAGGATTCATAAGGTATGTAGTACCAAAGTTGAAGAAATATCAAGATGTGGGCTGAAATTACTGCAACTGGCCATTTGACCTTGGGGATAAAGTGTGTTTGAAGTGTCTTCATTTTGTGTCAATACTAGTGATAAACTGAGCCGACTTCAAGCTTTTTGTAAAAACATACTCAAAAACATTTGGAAAAAGGGTCAAAAAGTTCAAAGATTGGGTTGATTTAGACCCACACTTATTTGTGCCTTTTAAGGCAACATTATTTTGTTTGTGTGCTTGCTCTGTTTTCTTGTCAAACAAAAATTAAAACCAATTCAAAAACAAGTATTCATCCAACACAAATTTTCAACACCAACATTTGGCAAAAATCAAAACAAAGTATCAAACTATATGACCATCCTTCATATTTTGAGAAGGAAGAATCTTCATCAACATATCGATTTGAAGAAAAGACCATTGTGCTCAAAGGCTTTTATCAAAAGAAGGAAATTTTTCTATCTCAATAGACAAATTTTTGTCTCACACAGAGCCTTCTTGCATCATATGCGTCTATATCTTCAAGTAAAATCCAACGAGTTTGATCAAGAGTCTTTAAACCGTAGAGCTTTTACTCAATATAGAGCTTTGAGTTATCATAAAAACAAGGGAGGCAAAATCAATCCTACTTTCTTTCTAGACATTTGCATCACATATAACATAACTCAGGAAGAACCACCAACCCCCGAAAGAGAAGAGGAAGAATTTGTCCCATTTGTAACACAAAGTTTTTATTGAAGTTAACATTCCATCCATTCCAACTCTCAAAGCGTAAAGAGGTCGTGTCCTAAGTTCTTTTTTGATATTGCTTGAATCAAACACAACACATCACTTTTTAGAGTGTCTCTACATATAGGATAAACTCATCCTAAGAGGCATTTCTATGCAGGTTAAAACTAGTCTATGAGTGCATCCTCTCATTACTAGGTAGTTGGGTCTGTAACACATCTCAGACTTTTTCTATACCTTATCATATCAAACATTGTCAACCAAACATAACAAGCAATTCACAGAAGGACTTTGGTAACATCTACCTTTAGTGTTAGAGATCCATATGCAAGACACTTCACCAAACATTTATCTCTCATTCCATCACTAACTCATAATCATTTTCACCAAACTTCAATAACAAACCTTTAAACAAAATGGCTCAAACCAAATCAAGGTCTAGACAACTAGAAATTGAAGAGGAAGAGGAGCAAAATCTCAATGAATTCCAAGAAGCCCTTGGAGGAAATGCAAATGATGAAAATATGAGTACTCCCACTCCTGAAGCAATAGAAAGGGCACAACACAACCCCCTCTTCAATAAATTTTTTGATGAAATCCTCAAGAACAACGTTGATGCTCACTTTTTAAGACTTGCCCAAGAGGGAGCCAAACTACCCTTTGATTTTGATACTGCACAATTACGGCAAGCATCAAAACACCATAGTCATAATGAGGGTGGCAGAGGTTGAGATAACTTCAGATATGATCTTCATCAAGGAAATCCCCCACCTCCTCCTCCTCCTAATAATATTGACATGTTGAGGAAACAAGTCAAAAATCTAGCCCAACAACTTCATAGTGGTGTGAAAACTACCCAGTTTTCACTTAATGATATTTGTCCCTATCCCTTTGATAGGAACCTACATATGCCACCTTTTCCATGAGGGTTTGAAACACCTAAGTTTAAAAAGTATCAAGGAAAAGGAGACCCTCGAGATCATGTCGGGTAATTTCATTCAGCTTGCCTAGAAGTGGCATATGAAGACACATACCTAATGCACCTCTTTCCTCAGAGTTTGGGAGGGACAGCCATGCAATGGTTTTCCTGACTAACAGGCAGTATTAGGACATTCGAAGAACTGGTCCAAAAGTTCATTTCACAATATTCACATAAGATTGAACGTGATGTCACCATGGAAGATCTATGTAACACCAAGCAAAAACTAGGGGAGATATTTTAAGCTTTCCTGCAACAATGGCGACAAATGTCTAGAAGACATTTTCTTCAGTTACCTTAACGAGAACTAGTGGAAATATTTATTTCTAACTTGAATGAAGAAATGGAATTCCATCTAGACATGAAAGGCACAGAGTCCTTTAATGACATGATCACCCAGGGTTTAAAATGTGAACGAGCCCTCATCAAAAAGGGGCTTATCAAGATATACAATGAACCAAAAGACGGCCCTCTCCTGCACTTCAATGGTGATAAACCCAACTTCTGGAATAAAAAAAAAACATCGTCAATGACGGGGTTGTAGATGCAAGGAATATCAAGAGTGCACAACCTGTGGTCTGATTTGCGGGGCAAAATCCCCCTCCTAAGAACAACATGGTTACTCCCCCACCAAATCAAGGACGCAATGTACCGCAAGAGGAACCGAGACAATGACAACAAAATTATAAACCAAAACATACATACACTCCCTTAGGGGAATGTCAGTTGGTCTCCTCAAATATGGTAACCTTACCAAAGACATCTAATTACAAACCTCAAGTCAAACCTCCATGGTGTAGGGATAATGAAAATTGTGAATTCCATCAAGGGAAAGGGCATAAAACAAGTAACTGTCATAGATTGAAAGATCTTGTTTAGGATCTTATTGATCGAGGAGAGATTCAAATTGAAGGACACGGCCCAAAAACCACAAATAATGATCATCTTATGTTTAAGAATCCACTTTCATCACAAGATCAAAGGGGTCCTTCCACTTCAGGATGAAACACAGATACAGCTGATTATACGCGAGCTGCCTATAATTACACTATGAATCACCTATATGATGCCAATGAACAAATTTCAACCATTACCATCAAAGATCCAAGCTCTACCTGCAATTTTGTTACGCATCATGGAAAGATCACCATTAAGGCATCTCCATAAGGCACAACATCCATCTCAAAGTAGTATAACCTTGTGGAACAGTTAGATAAGATGCCTGCACTTATATCCATCTTAGAGCTTTTACGCCTATCCCCTCTCATAAAACAATCTTGGATCAATCTCTCCAAGAGGCGTCAGTCCCTGCTAGTCTAAATACAGATCAATTTTAAGCTATGGTTGGTAATCTAAGGTCATCACCATGTCTCACTTTCTCTGAAAGCGACAATACATCCTTCTAGCAACCTCATAACACCTCACTCCATATTGAAGAATTTATCAACCAATATAGGATCAAGCGAGTCTTGATCAACAATGGAGCAGGCCTAAATATCTATACCTTACAATTGGTCACGACATTGGGATATGTATTTGAATTAGTAGACCCCTGCAAAAAGATAACCATAAAAGCCTATGATGATGTGGAGAGTTCTTCAAAAGGAGCAGTTGAGTTACCAATCCGAGTGGGTCGAGTGGTGAAGCACATCATATGTCAAGTTCTGGACCTTCCTCTGCTGTATAAGTTATTGTTAGGAAGACCTTGGATACATGTCATGTAAGCCATTCCATCCCCCGACCACCAGTGTATCAAGTTTCCTCATAACGTTGTAGAAATTACAATCCTCGACGATGCAAATCCATTTGCATATTGTAACAATATCAACCATCAACCAGAGATTACCGTTCCCAACACTAGAGAAGTTGTCCCATCCGCATCATATGTTAGTCCAACCTCTCTTTGTAGTTCAAACGCCACTATACCCAAGCAAGAGAAGCTAAAAATGAAAATGGCAAAGGAAGGTCCTGTGGAGTACAATCTAAGCCAACTCTTTTGTGTTGGGCAACTACCCACTTCTCCTAGAACTCATGGTAAGCCTCAAAGGTTACTTCAAGAACCACTGGTCAAGCCAACATGCACTGTGGCATCTTTTATCCTTGGAAAGAGTCAAGAAGAAGAGACCAGAGATGAGGACTTAGTAGAATGGATGTATAAAGATCCTATCACCACATAAATCCCACAAGCTAAGCTTCCCACATATCAATATGGAAAAGGCCTTCTCATTATGCAAAGAATGGGCTATGATGGTCAGAGTGCTTTGGGACCTTGCAAGCAAGGACGACATGAGCCGCAACAACCAGAATTAAAGCCTAAAGATAACACTGGATTAGGCTTTCAAAAGGAGATTCTTCCTAAGCTCAGATTCAAAGGGAAAACCAGCAAACCTCTATATCAACCTAATACTCTAAAGAGGCCACCCTTGATTATAACAGTAGCACCAAAAACCACACCAATTTCCCCAATGCGACTGAGAATCCCAGCAATACCATCCATAGCACCAATCATCCCACCAATCAAACCAGTAACCCCATTAGTAGCAGCAACTGCATCAATAGCACCATTAGCAGTATCAAAACCCCCAACAGTATCGACAACACCAACAATTACATCAGAAGCAGCAGATTCAACAACATTGATACTCCCAGTATCGGATTCATTGATCCCAATAATCCTTCCTGTAGCACCAATCATTCCATCTCCAAAGGTACATCAGTTGATCACACCTATAGTATTTAACTCAAAGGATATCCTGGTATGGTATAGTAATCAGATACTCGAAAGTGACTCCGAGACCGACTCACATGAGTGGGAATTTGATTTAGTTAATCTCAATACTTTAGATGAGGAAGACGCATCACCACCTCCACCTCACAAAGAAATCCCTGTTTAAGGAGAAGCAAAGATTAAAACCTCTTGGGTTCTTGAACTAGAAACATCTTCCATAGACCTTACGTCACATCCTACATCTGATTCTGATAGGGAGAGTACTATCAATGACCTTCACCGCAACGTCTTGACCATCACTAACACATCTTATGAACTTAACCTGATCAATGAGGTAATGCCCATTATCCATCCTGAACTCATTGAATGGAACCAACCAAATCCCCCATGCATTGACCAATTTCAAAATGATGAGGCAATCATTGACTTTTTGGAACTACAGGATAACATACCAAGCGGGGATCACAAAGCTGGATTCGCCATTGAACTAAATAGTGCAGCCAACTTTGGGGTGGATGCCAAACCTTTTAGCTGCAAAAACATTACAATAAAACATGGATCTTCCAATGAAAACCACACTGTGGCACTATTTGATCCCAAAAAAGTAAAAAGAAAGAGCATATCCAATGGTGAAAACCTCTCTGAGGTGCCTGAGGATGAAAGGTTTGACATTCTCCCCTACAGTACAAATTAGGAATGATCAATGATCCTTATTAAGGAAATAACAGAATTCAATGTGGGGACTCTTGAAACTCCTCACCACATACATCTAGCATCTCTTTTAACTCCAGAGGAACAGCCTAAGTTTGTCGAATTCTTCCAGAAGCAGCAGATCAACTTTGCATGGTCATATGCAGACATGCCTAGTCTTGATCCTGATTTAGTCATGCATCACGTCACCATAGCAGAAGGGGCTAAGCCAATAAAGAAGAAGCTTTGCAAGATGCACCCCCAAATTGTGGTACTAGTCAAAGCAAAACTTAAGAAACTCTTGGATGTTGGTTTTATTAGACCAATTGATTATGCAAATTGGATATCCAACATTTTACTTGTCGGCAAACCAAATGGGGGCATCTGTATCTATACTAACTTCAGAGATCTAAACAAGGAATTTCCTAAAGATGACTTCCCCCTACCAAACACTGACATGATCGTGGACCTAACAACAAGACATTTCATGCTTTCTCTTCTGGATAGCTTTTCAAGGTACAACCAGATAAAGATCGCACCAGAGGATCAACATAAGACGGCCTTCACATGTCCATGGGGAACATACTATTGGAATGTAATGCCTTTTGGTCTAAAGAATGTAGGGGCAACCTATCAAAGAGAAATGACCACCATCTTTCATGATATGATGCATACCTTAATGGAGGATTATGTTGATGACTTATTGGAAAAATCATTAACAAGAGAAGGTCATCTAGAAATATTAGAGAAAATCTTTGACAGAATAGAACAATATCATGTTCGACTCAACCCAAACAAATGTGTCTTTGGAGTAACCTCGGGGAAGCTTCTAGGATACATTGTCTCAAGCAAAGGCATTGAGGTTGATCCTGCAAAAGTCAAAGAAATCATGGACATGCCACCTCCAAGGAACATCAGTCAGCTAAGGACATTACAAGGGTGGCTACAATCCATCTGAAGATTCATTGCACAACTAGTAGATAAGTGTCATCCCATCACACATCTGTTACACAAAAACATCCACTTTTAGTGGGGTGCTAGATGCCAACAAGCATTTCAGATGCTTAAAGACTATCTCATGAATACACCATTGCTAATTCCACCAAATCCAAGTAGACCTCTAGTGCTCTATATTTTAGCAACAAATATACCATTAGGAGTGCTATTGGCTCAACATAATGCAGAAGGGAAAAAGTGTGTTGTATACTACATTTCTCACACATTGGTCGGCTATGAATTCAATTACACACCTATTGAGCAAGCTTGCCTAGCAGTAATCTTGGTAGCCACTAAACTGAGGCACTATCTATTAACACATAAAGTACAACTCATTGCAAAGATTGATCCACTAAAGTACTTACTCAGCTAAGCAACATTGTCGGGCCGCTTGGCCAAATGGATGATGATTCTAAGTGAATTTGACATCGAGTATGTGGATCGTAAGGCTATCAAGGGCCAAGTTATTGCAGATCAGTTGGCTGATGCACCCCTCATAGGCGATCATCCTCTTATTTCCAATTGTCCAGATGAAGAGATATTCATGATCATAGCAACACAACCATGGAAATTATACTTTTATGGTTCATATACTAGGCATGGCTCAGGGGCAGGCATTCTGTTTATCACACCTCAAGGTGACAACATCCCGAAGTCTTACAGGCTAACTTTTCCATGTACAAACAATATAGCAGAATATGAGGCCTTGATCACAAGACTCAGACTCACCATACAATGGAAATTGAATGAGCTATAGATATATGGCAACTCCCAACTGGTCATCTGACAAGTCATAGACGAATATCAAACCAAGGATGATAAACTCATGTCATACAAGAAAATGGTGGACAATTTAAAGGCACCATTTACGACTATCACCTTTGAGCAGATACCCAGAGATCAAAATTGAGCTACTAACACCATGGCTACCATTGCATCTCTCCTAGATCTTCCACATAATTCAACATGCTACGAGTTCTTGGTAGAATAGCTTTGGATTCCTACTTATGATATCCCCGAATCTGAGATGATATGTCTCCTTGTTGGTTTTGAATCCCTATGGTACGATGAGTTCTACACCTACCTACGCAATCACACACTTCCTCCTAACCAATCAAATAACCAACACAAACCCTTCATTTGCCAAACCGCTTGATATACCATCATTGTTGAAACCCTATACCGACGTAGTCTTGATGGTACTCTCCTTCGAT
Organism: Cryptomeria japonica; assembly: GCF_030272615.1. Lineage (NCBI taxonomy): Eukaryota > Viridiplantae > Streptophyta > Pinopsida > Cupressales > Cupressaceae > Cryptomeria > Cryptomeria japonica. The sequence continues at coordinate 659,937,253 of NC_081415.1, forward strand.
GTTTGGAACATGATGAGATAACAAAGGCCTTGGAAGAGGTACATGAAGGAATTTGTGGGACTCACTCAAGCAATCCTTCACTAGCAAAGAAGATCATGAGCATTGGATACTATTGGTTGTCCATGGAAAAAGACTCCTACTATTTTGTCAGAAAATGCAAGAAATGCCAAGTTCATGGAGACCTGATACATGCACCCGCACGAGAATTATAACCAATCACAACACCATGGCCCTTTTGTCAATGGGGACTTGACCTTGTGGGTAAAATCCATCCATCTTCATCCAATGGCCATAAATTCATTATTATTGACACTGAATACTTCACAAAGTGGATCAAAGTTGTTCCACTTACCCAAGTCACCGACAAGCAGATTGCCTCATTCATCCTTAATTACATCATATGCCAGTATGGTGTAACCATATCCATCATCATAGATAATTTTCAAAAATAAGGATGTTCGTGAGCTTTGTGAGAAGTTTCACATCCAACACCTCTTTTCCATTCCCCATTACCCACAAAGAAATGATCAGGCCAAAGCATCAAACAAGAACATATTAAGAATCCTCAAGAAGACAGTCAATAATGTTGGTCGTGATTGGCATTTTCAATTAAATCCAGCACTATGGGCATATCGAACTAGCATTCAAACCCCTACAGGCGCAACTCCCTACTCATTGGTCTATGGAGCAAAATTTATCTTACCTATTGAGGTCGAGATACTATCTCTACGAGTTTCCTTGCATAATCTCATAGATGACGAAGCATATAGAGTATCACATCTCCAAGATTTAGAGCTACTTGATGAAAGGCGACAAGTTGCATACAACCACCTCAAAGACTATCAGCAGCAAATGAGTAGAAGCTATAATCACTGAGTTTGACCTCATACATTTGAGGTAGGTGATCTTGTTCTTAGCGAAAATCCTCGTAACCAACCAAATAGAGAACATCAGGGAAAGTTTGAATCAAACTGGCTAGGTCCATATATTATCATTGCTATATTTGGGTCCGAGACATATCAGCTGGCTACTTCAGAAGGAGAACAGCTAGCAGATCCAATCAACAAGATGCACCTCAAATGATTTCATACATAAGCTTTACAGAGCATTAGGCTCCAATACATACCAGAAAAATACCAAAAACATTCAGATAAATGTCCCGAAGAAAAGACAAAAAAAGCAAAATAGTAAAGAAAAATCATGCATCCAAACGGTGAACAACCACTCCAGTGGCACCTTGGGTAAGTACGATGCTGAAAACCTGGCAAACATGCACCACTCATAAAGACTATGGCTCTATATTCTTTTACACTTGTTGTGATCACATTCATTGCATCCACTCATCCATCAGTCAAAACCATGGCTTGTTATTGATCTGCAATCAAGGATACTACTTCATGCATCTTGCATCCCACTTTTTCATAGTCATGTCTAAACTAGGGGCAATGCCCTTAACCTATTGATGGAAGTGGATTCTGCATTACCTGTGATTCATTGAGTTCTTCATTCAAAAATGTCTCACAAAATCCAAAAACATTCAAAATTATCTCACAAAATACCAAAAACATTGAAAAACACTCACAAAAAATCCAAAAAACATCATAAAACATCAAAACTCAATCAAAAACATGGCAATGCTTTGTACATGTGCATCCAAGAAGATACCAAACACACATTTTGGAATACTCAAATGATGACCACTTATCACATCGACCAAACAATCAACATCGACATGCAAGCTATTTTAACAAGGATGCATCCTTCCTTACCCAAACAAAGACATGATAACATTTTCTTTGACAAGAAAATTATGTTTAAGCTATCAAGTACTTGGTCAGTTTTTTAGTTATTTATTCATTTATATCAGGTTCCTACGCTACTTCGGGATATCCACAAGTGATTAGAGTAGCCAGGATGGTTCCTAAGCATTGTTTGTTTATCTTCTACGAATTATTCCAATGAAAATCTGGGGCATGTACTAATGGTGTCTATGTGGGAAGTTCACTAAGCTACGTGATCTTATGCAAAATATAGTCATGGATCACTATGGCTTGCTGACTATAGCGTATACCTCGACCATATGAGCATGAACCATTATGGAGGGTCCATATTCTTTATTTATTTATGCTGCTTGCTTGCAAGTACAATGCTCAAAACTTGGTTCCTACTGCCTCGTCCAAGACTAATACTACCATGCTCAATGATGAAAATAAAGCACTATGGATCATCATTTCATCTCATCTGTTTATATTGCATTTTGTTGCATATCACCCATCCATTTGATCATTCATTATTCATATTTATGGTTTTATAAGAAAGTGTGAACAAGTTAAATATGAGAAATTATTTAAAAATGAATTGGTCTTGGATACAATCATGATGAAGTTCTCTGATACATCATCAATGCATCATGCAAATTCATAACAAACTTGCATTCATCTATCATGAACACATGGCATCATCAATTCATTACATTTAGTTGCATTTAAATGCATCTAGTTCATTATCATTTACTTACATATAGGTTCATTACATTCATTTTCAATATTCATTAAAGTGCATTTAATATCATTTAGTTGTATTCATTATCATGTACTTAGATTAGCATCTTTAAATCATTCAAAATCATTCATCATCAATTAAGTTTGTTTACAATACATTCATCTTAATATCATTTATTTATCTATCCATTAGTTAAGTGCATTCATCTATCCATCTAGTATATTTTTATACTCATTCATTTCATCTTAAAAAGATTTTATTTAGGATTCATTAAGATGCTTTCATTATCCTTTTAAATTGTATTAAGGTGAAGTTATTCATTAACCCTTAGTTGCATTATCATTTCACTTAGTCATATTTTAAAACATTTAGACTCTTAACATAGCCATTTGTCTCAACATTTGTTTATACATTTTATATATGTATTCATTTAGAAATCATCACATAAACATTTGTACTTTACATTTGTTTATCCATTTTACATTCATTTTTAACCATCTATACACATTTACATAAACCATTTGATTCATTGCATTTCATCATATCAAACACAACTGCATATCATCATTTCATCAACATAAACACAAGTGTTATCTATTTCATAGTTAGCATCATTTCATTATGCATACATCATCATCATGGCATTCCATACATAAAGCATTACAACAATGCATCATACATATATTGACCTGCATCCACATGTTAGCATCACATTCATAAACATGCATATAGACATCATAAAATCATCATCATCATCATCATAACATGCATATAGGAATCATCTCATAAACATATACTTCTAGCAAGTAAAAATATCCATCTAAGAATAAATCATAAATCATCATCCTACATAAATCCATACATATCATCAACATGCATACCATCACAAAATATGGGATCTCCTCATATATCACATCATATATCATCTCGCAAAAACATACATGTATCAGAGAAAATCACAGTCACAGTCCAAAATGACACTGTAATAAAATACATAAGACTCTCTCAAATGGCACTCTAACTAGATGTTGCACCACCATCACCACCTGCTCCCCCACTACCCCCTGCACCACTATCTCACCATGGAGGACCCATAACACCACCACTGCTCTGCATCCTCTGAGACCACTCTGATCTCACTCAACACATCTATGAATAACTCAGTGCCCGCTGACTGGATGGCACCGCCTGCTCATATAAACCCTGCCAATACTCTATCTCTTCCTGAGCTCATCCGAACTACCTCATCACCTCCCCAGTAGGACCTTGTGCTCCTACCCCAACTCATACTCTCTCCTGTAGCCTTGTCAATCTCTCCACCACATCATCTCTCTCTCACAACACTACAGCCAACTCTGACTCTCGTGCAAATAGCTGAACATCTCTAGCTGCAACCTCTACCTCCATATCCTCCAGTCGAGTCTACAAAAATGTTATCATCTGATCCTATAGATCTCCTCCTCCCATCCCCATCGCATCCTCTCCTCCACCTGTAGCTCCCTCTCCTACACCAGTAGCTCCATCTCTCATATCCATAGGTGCCTCTCCCTTCCCATATCCTTGCCACCTAATCTGACTCCTCCCTACATCAAAGGCCCCTATGATAGTCGCAACGGCTGCCTGCCTCTCCCTCTCTCCTATAACCATCCTCCTCCCCCACCTCCACCTCCAAACCCCCCACCACCTCCAAATCCACCACCCCCACCTCCTCCTCTGTCACCTCTACCTCGTCCATCTACTACAAATCCTCAACCTCCTCTCCTCCTGTGTTGATGTCTCCTATCATCCTCAAATGTTGGAATTGACTCAGTCAGATCTAATATACGTGGAATGGGATGTGCAGTAATGTATTGTGTATACTCATCTATCACCCCCGCATCTACAATCCCCAGCCTCATATACCATGGTCTCACCTGTAAATTCTGAAACTTTGCTAAGGCTTGATCATATGGTAACATTGGCCCCCACTAGAATATCTCCTGTACAGCTCATGCATACTGCCCTGATCCACTCAGCAATCCCTACCTCTAACCAAACTACATCATCACTCTACTAGGTACCTGTCTCTCCACATTGTAGGATGTCCTACCAATCAAGTACCGTGTCATAAATACATAAGGCAAGGCCTCTGCATCATCATACCAGGGCTCACACTCAATATAGGGCCTCCATATCACTATATCTAGATCATCTAATGCCCATCGCCACCACTCTAACTTCCCCAAGTGGGGCTGACTCATCATACCTCCGTACATATACACATAGGGCTGATCCACTGCCCTAAATCTCAAACTCATAGGTCGTGTCATGGGTAGGTGCTCCCATGCCCAAATATGCAACAGAGTGATCCCAACTCCTAAAGAACTCATCTCTCGGTACACCACCTCATGCAGCTCCCGATATAAGTGTGATAGAATGTATGGTCACCATGCAAAGTGGGTCCCCTTAGTCATCATATTCTCTATAACCTGGCCCCAACCCATGGCCAGTCCATGTGATCGTCGATCTGGGCATAGCAAGCCCCCAATAATCCCTGATAATATAGCTGGAAGTGGCTCATATAATGCAGCTATCTCTTCCCATGCTACCAAGCTATCATGAATAAACACATCCTCATCAAAAAACTATTGTACAGCTATTGTCCCCCATACTCGGTCATATGTCATAAGTTCCCCTCGGATAGGGATGTGTAAGATCCACCACACATCCTCCAATGTCACAGTCATCTACCCCATAGCTAGATAGAATGTGCAAGTCTTGTTGTACCACCGCTCTGCTAATGCTATCATTAGGCCATGATTCATCTGAATCATGGGCATATACATCACATCATAAAGTCTTGTCATTGCAATTCAATCAATCTTAGCCTCTGTCAGCCAATCACTCAACTGTTGCATCCGCATTTGTAAGATGGGAAGATCCTCCTACACATCATCACACATCTGCATCATCATCAATTGTTTTGTTTCAAACTTTCTTAAGTTTAAACCTAGACCATCAATAGATGCTCTGATCAAGTATCTTCGAGTATCAACAAGTAAGCAACCATGGCAAACCTAGACTACAACAGGCTTTTATCATAATGACCTAGTCTCAATGGGGCTGCTATGGTTCAAAACAACTAACCTATCCATCCATCCACTATTGACATTAGGAGATAATTTTTCTAACACTTAGGCATCTTTTTTTCTTCAGACAATAGCGTTATTCTACTAACGATCGCGCTAAAACAACCACACATTAGTGCTACAAAACCAATCGCGCTAAAACCACTACACAATAGCATCATTTTTGGGCAATAGCGCTACAAGATTGACTCGATCGCGCTAAAACTACAATCATGCTAAAACAATTGTACGAATGCGCTAAACCTTGCAAAAGCACTAAAACAACTACACAATAGCGCTATAGTGACACAAAAATGATAGTTAAAGTGACAACAGCGCTAAAACACAGTTTTAGTGCTATTGTCTTGACTCAACTTGGACGCTTGACAAAAGACATAAAAAATGCACAAAAAGAAAAAATTCAAATTTGCGTACCACTGGTCCATAGTCATCTAACCGCTGGAATCGACGAACCAACTCTAGCCGATGATCGACTATAGGTACTGACATCCTGACTGTTGCTTTCTCTTTCACCAAAGTCAATATCAGAGCTCTGAATCACTGTGAAGATGGATGCAAATGACCCTGTTTTTACCCCTTCACCCCCATTTATACCCTTCACCCTAACCCTAATTTTACCCCGCTCACCGTTGTCATCCCCGTGAACTTCTAGCACCTCCCATTCCTCTGTTTTATCTTCAATTTCTTCTATTCTTTCACTATTATTGCTAAATTCTTCTCTTCTACCTCCCCACCAATTCTCATTCTTTTTCGAGAGATCGCTCAATTTTTCAAAATTTGTGGCCCATCTCTCGAGGGGGCATACCACCCATTAAATTAACATTTATGGGGCATATTTCTTCACGCCTATTTTTTTTTCTTTCTTTGAAACGACGTGATAAACTGCACCGTCTCAAAGAGGGGCAAATGTAGTCACATAAATTTGTCCATTTAAATAAATGATTATTTACTATTTATTTGATTAATAAACCCACTAGCCAACAGATAATTAAATTAACATTTAATTAATTCATCTTCAATCATTCTCCTATTAATTAAATAAATTGTTCAATTTATTTTAATTCATTCATTAAACCAAATTCACAATCAATTAAATGAATAAATCCTATTTATTTAATTTAACCCCCTTTCCTCTTTTAAATAAATAAAATAAAAACATTTATTTAAATCATTAAAACTCCCCCCCACTTGCATTTTCTTACAAATGCAAGTTGCAACCACAAGTTGAAATAAATTTATTTTATTTTAATTTAAATCCTATTTTCCCTCACCCACCAAACCCACTTGCAATCCTAAACCCCCTTCTAGATTCTTTTAAATTCTTCTAATCATTCCTAATTAGCCTAATCAATCCCCTAAATATTGTCACATTCCTAAGCAACTTGAAGTCACTTGTCAAAGACTCCAAAGTCTTTGAAAAGCATTTGCTACTTTATGTCTTCAACAAGCTGACCTCTAAAGTCTTCCAAACCATTAATGGCTCTTACATGACCATTAATGCCTCTTACATAACCATTTATGGTTAAATCCACTTGCACCCATGGTTAGAGACTTTACCTCTAGCTCAACCCTCATGTAACCCATGTGTCTCTTCAAGCATTTATTGCTTTGACCATGGTTATCCTCATCAACTCTTTCACAAGAGTTTATCCATTGGATAAAGGCATTATTCCTTAAATAATGAATTTATTCACTCAACTCAACATTAACCATACTTCTCAAGTTAACCCCCAGGTCATGTCAAGCATTTAATGCTTCTTCCCTCTCCCCTCAACCCATCTCTTTTTGACTTTTGTCATCATGGGATTGGGTTGAAATCCCTCACATGGATAATAAACCCTTCAATCTTGGCCCTTGTTGAGATTACTCAATCTCAACCATCCATTACTCCATTTTACCTATAAATAGAGCTCATTTCTTCATAATCCAGATCCTGAAAACTTGTATGCATTTAACCTATAGTGAAATTTAGAGAGCATTTAGCATAAGCATTTACATTTACTCTTTTGGCCTAAAATCAACACTAGATTAGATAATACTTTTATTTTTAGTTTGTTCACATTTGCATACTTTCACAATCATATCAAAATCTTGAATCTCCATAAGACTTTCACAGAAGTGCACAACTGAGAGCTACACTCGTGGAACTTGGAGAGGAGAGGAACAAGGGAGGATCAACTATGAGCATCTTGGTTAGCATTTGGAGGAGCATACTTTATCTATTCTATGTTTGTATGCTTTTTATTTCATGCTCAATATCTCTCTTGATATGCCTGTTTAGAATAATATTTGGTTGCTAACACTAACGTTTTCTTCTTGTGTTCATGTGTGTATTGCTATCAAGCCAGATTTTCTAATCCTTTTTGCAGAGCATCAAAAGGTATAACAAGATTTTTTGTGTGTTTTAATGCTTTATTGTGTTTTATTTTATATTGCATGTATTTGATCTTGCTAACTTGCTTTTCCTCATCCTAATTTTGGCATGCCCGGTGGGACCCCAAGTCCCTTAATTTAACAATTTTATGATTTTTTCTTGTGAAGGTTCGCAAAAGGTCTTGCTTTGCCATCCCCTCTTTGCATCAGCATTTGCGGCTGCATTTCACCATCTCTAGTAGTAAATCAATATCTTTGCCTTGTAGCTTTTTGGATTAACATTGTTTTTTTACAGGTTCTATACTTCACCATCTATGCCTATAGAATAACATTTGCTCCTCTTTTTTGTCATCTACGCCCATACATCACCATCACTATTTCTCTGAAAAAACACCATATGTGCCTGAAAATTGCCATCTATGTCTTTGTTTTGTCATCTCTGCTTGAATTAAATTTCCAATTAGTCCTCATCCATGCACCATAACCAAAGCTCCTTCAAGCATCCAAAAAAGTCAATTCACCGCCAAGTCAAGAAAAAGAATCCAAGTCTCAAGAAAATCCTAAAACGTAAAAGCTTCTTGTACAAAAACTAAAATCTCTTATTGAAATGTTGAAATCTTTTTTCACCGCTTTCATGATTACCTACACAGTTTCAACAACGGATCTAACCAAGAACCATTGAGAACCCACTTTTTAAACCAAAGTTTAGCATTATCCCAACAAATCAATAGGAGTGGTCGCATCTCTTTGTCCCTCCTTCTGCAACCAAAAATCACATATTGAATGTCATCCCTACCTCAAGTAACCTCTACCTTTTCCTTCCCTTCCATTATCATTCCCTTCTTCCATAACCATTTTCTTTTCCACCTTTGAGGACTTAACTCATAAAATTTAATCAATCCTTTTCTCCAAATTTTGACCATCAATTATCAATCTTAAACCAAGGTCAATACTTTACAAGTTCTAATTTAGATCTTTATCATTCATTGATACCTATTTAGTGTGGTGCTTGGGAAAGCATCTATCTCAAGTACCTTGTTTATGTCATGCCCAAAATTTAGGACAAAAACGGAACAAATTTTTTTTTAAAAACATATTAAATTAATTAACAAGTTCACTTTCATGACAAGCGTTCATGAAATTTCCATTATTAAATTCAAGCTAATTCTGATACGAACTAAGCATCGATAAATTGTTTAATTTTAATTGCGGAAAGCTAACCGTTTTAATTTTATCTCCAAGAGATACTCAATCATTAAGTTTATTAAATTAATCAAGCTAAAGGATATAGGAGAGAAAAATTAATTTATTCTCCAATATGACTATACAGTCTAATCAACCATTCATAAATTTCTCTTTATTATTTATTCCAAATAAAAAACAGGGTTATATAAATATATATATATATATATATATATTTGTATATATATATATATATATTTGTATATATATATATATATTTGTATATACATATATATATATATTTATAATATAAATACTTACCCAAAATTATGATCAAAATTCATATATATACATATATATATACCCATATATATATATATGGATACATATATATATATATTTTACTTATATGTTAAATATTTTAATTCTAATTCAAAAACCATTTTAACCTCCTAAATTTAATCCCTTTTTTTTTCCCCAACCCTAATTAGGGTTCTAATTTTCTCATTTATAAAATATCTAAAACTAATTAATATTTTTATTTTTAAAACCGAATTGCCCTAACCCCATCCGGGCTAGGGTTTAACCCATTTATTTATTTATTTTTAACAGTCAAACTTCTTGCTGGGCCGAAGACCCCAAAGGCGGCCATGGATTTCTTTATTGCAGGTCACGGGAGGGAATGGAGGTGGGTTTGGCCGCGCGCCACTGTGTGAGCGCACAGTGGGCGCTGCGGCACCACTGTGTGCCCACACAGTGGGCGCCGCTAGCGGCTCCCCGCTGTGTGGCCACACAGTGGCGGCCGTGGCCGTCCACTGTGTGCCCACACAGTGGGAGCCGAAAGCGGCTCCACTGTGTGTGCACACAGTGGGCGCCGCGCAGCCCTCCACTGTGCGTACACACAGTGGAGTCCCGCGAGGACCCAAAGCAATTTTCTTTTAAATTTTTTTTTTTTAAAATATAATATATAAAACATATATATATATATATATATTCACATAACTTTATAATCATAGTTAAAAGATGAAATTTATTTCAATATAAATTTATATATATATTTTTTTAAGAGTAAAGGGCAAAGCATTAAGTTAAATCAGATATATATATATATATTAATAAGCTTTTAAATCAATGCTAACTAAAATACAATTTAGAATACTATTCAAAGATACATTATACTTTTTCTGGAAATAAAGAAATTCATTGATTTTTTTCTTCTAATAAATTATTCACATAAAACAACTTTTTCCATTTAAAATACTTAAAATCTTTCAGCATAAATAAACTTCTATTTTGCCTCAAGTAAAAATATAGGTAAAATCTAAATGAAAACAATTCTTTTATTTCTTTCCAAAATACAAGAAGCTTTTGCATGCAACACAAATTAACTTTTCTTTTTCAAATAAACCAGAAGTAGAAATAACAAGCTTTTTTTTTTAAAACATCTCTAAGATATTCTACCAATTTACAGAATGTTTTCTCTGAATAGTCACAACCATAGAACTTCAAGTCTATTTTCACAAAATGCAACTTGCTTCTCTTTTCTATGAATGAGGCATATTTCTATAACAACTTTAAACAAACATTTGCAACTGAATTAAAGTATCTTCAATAACAATCTTCTGTATCTCTTTCATGGTTCCTATTCTCTTTCCTCTGATTTTCCTGCATAATAGAAAACACAAATATGACCACGAAGTGCTCACCTCCCAGCCTAGGCTAACTGGTAGCCACCCCCGAGCTCGGAGAACCAATTCCTAGACGGGTAACAAATAGGCAAACACATAGATAGCATTGCATACAGATTCTTTTCAGACACATTCCCAACTTGGCTTTCACAGCACCACACTTTGGTGATGAACATTTTCAATGGGTGGTAGTGGACCAAATACCCTAAGGAGAACTGCAAGTATGAAATAAACAAGAAGCCACCTCATGGCACAATAAAAATATCAAGAAGCCACCTCATGGCACAATAATAATATCAAGAATCTCAACCCCTTATTCCTTATGCCCCCCAAAGGCATTCTAGCCTTATATCCCTCCTTATGACCCCCATTGCACAAACAGGCCATGCAGCAAGGGTCACACAAAGATCCCTTGTGATCGCTCTCAAAAGAGAGTCTCTCACTCAAGGGCTGTCACTGCTACCACCCTCAAGATCCTCTTCTCTCCCAAGAGTAAGAGATCTTGAGAAAACTCCCAAAACACAACATTTTCATAAAGCAAAAATACCAAGAGATTTTCAAACATAAACTTTCAAGAACACAGATTTCTTATACAAACAACTTCCAGACATAAACAAGAAGAAGACATTACAAATAATAATTGAAACCAACCTTAATCTGCCCAAGGGTTATTATGATATCTGATGAAGAGCTGCCCAATCCACAAATCTTTTTTCCTTCTACCCTTATTCAATTTCTCTATTCCTTAACATTATTTTCTTTCCAAATTTTCTTCTGTCTCCAAAAATGGAGAGTGGGTGATTACCCTTCAATTCTCAAAAAATCTTGCTTAAGAAGCTCACTCTCAAAGTTCTCACAGGTTTCTAAAAACCAAAAAAAAAAAGAAAGCAAAAATGCAAAAAGACTCTCATTCCAAAAGGAAAAATCTTGATTAGATTTAACTTCTAATTTTCAATTTTCGCTCAACTCAAAAAAGCCCATTTTTAAAGCGTTAAAAAGATCATTATAAAGTAGAAACTTGCCTAAAATTACCCCTAACCCCTAGGTATACCTTATGGTCTTTAGGAAACCCTATTAAACTACCCCAAGGTGTTCATTTAACCCATTTTAAACCCCTCTGAAGTTTATTTTCGGGTCAAACATAAGTTGACCACTCCAAATATTATATTCCCCAAGTATTTATGACAACACTTTAATTTATTTAAGAAAACTATAATTAAACACTTTCCCACCAAGAGACAAAATAAAACATTTAAATTTAAATCCACACATGTGTCAGTGACACCAATAAAACACTTTTACAAAAATAAAACATGAAATTGTCTCTTGTGGTTTTTACACAATAAATTTAAATAACACTTAACACTCATGCAGCATATACTGTTACGAATAAAATACAACACAAACGGGGTGTTGTCTCTCCAAATAGACAAACCCTGGCTTACGAACATACATAAGTCTAGGTTTGATTCTCCGTAATTTCCATGGTCACATGGTAAATTTCCTGCGCATCTCAATTTACACATTAGTACTTTCAAATATCCACATATAATGTAATTCAAAGGAATAACAATACACATCATCACTTGCATACAATTTTCATCTGCACAGATTGAATACATCTTTTATCAAGCAAATTCACATAAGCAGTTTCATCCCAATTCACATAACTTAACCATACATCATAATTCTATATTCATAGTAAAGTCCTGCAATTTCAATAATGGCATACCTCCTCTCAAATTTATCCTATTCTAGGATCATCTAGAGTTCTGTATCTATAAAGCATATAAATGAAGCATCCACATTCATAAATGTTACCCAATCACAGAATCATACACGTTCTATATTCAGACATAGCTGACATACGTTAAAACAAGATTATCCAGTCATTGAATCTTTTAGGATTTCAAATTCATAATATATCAAAATGCACACCACAAGGTGCAATAACTCTATAACTTGGTTCAATTACCTTTCTCACCAATCTCTCTGTCTAACACAGTCCATTCTATTGAATTATAAAGCATTTATTAATAGGTCAAACATGGTCAACTAAGTAAATCAAAGCTTGGTTTGGGGTAGGCCTTACAGTTTAATTAGTCCTAATCACTTGGGTTGATCCAAACCCTAATCCTTTGTCTAATATTCTTAGGAACTTAGCCTATCCTATGTAGGAGAAGACTTAATCAAATCAAATCTTAATCCAAAGATCTGAATTTAGCCTAGCTTAATTGTTACCTTTCTTTCTTTGACATGTATTGTCAATCCCGACACCCCACCAAATCCTAATCCAAGAAATTTAAGGTGTTATTCCAATCCAAATTATTCTTGCCCTAATCCAAGGACCAACCTCCAATCCAATCCAATGAAATCAATCCTTAATCAAATCTAAAGTTTGCTAAGTCCTAGTCCTCATTTTTGCTTCATATCTACTTCTTACCTCTTGATTAAATGCATTTGTCATATCTCTATTTATCCATCCATTCTCATCATTTTTGGTTACCCTTGTATGCTCTACACATGCTCAAAAAAATATGGCCACTCAAAGTAGAGGAAGAATACATTGACCAACCTGAACACTCTCCATGCTTGAACACCTTTGTGGAGGATCCTTACAATCATAAAATGATAGACAAGCTCATCAAAATGGATCCCAACACCTTCCTAATTGAGATTATCAAATAGGGGGCTTGATTACACCCTAATTTTGATAGGTCCATCCTTGACATGCCTATGGAAGGAAACTTTGTTGATCAGCCTCTTCTCAACCCCATTCTCAATCCACAACCTACCACCTCCACACCTGCTAGTACTTCCAATCCTCTCACTTCTTGACCACCTAGATCTTTTTCACCCCTCATAAATATTAGCTTGCCACCCATTAGTTCCATTGCCACCTTCTACTCTCCAATCACTTCTCAAATTCCCATCTCGTCCTATCAATACATTGGTTGTGGTATATTGATTATGTCCACACAAATCACAAGGTGTAACTCAGGTCAACACATTCCTAATTTTCAAAATCAACTACCTGACCTTATGAGGGAAATTCAAAACATGAAAGATCTCATTAAGAACTTCAAGGATAGGACTCGCAAGCAATAATATACCTTTGAGGAAATTTTTCCTTGTCCTTATGATCCCTCCATATCAGTGGTTACATACCCTCTTAGTTTTGAAATGCTTGAATTTGACAAGTACAAAGGCAAAGGTGACCCTAGGAAACATGTGAGGTAATTCTTTTTTTTTGATCAATAACATTATGTAATATATTGCTTAGAATAGAAAATTATTACATCCAAAGAGCATATAGACTATCTATGACACAAAGGGGTCACACCCCTACTACAAAAAGGAACCCGATAAAGCACCATCCCACCATGACCAACATCCACAAAAAGGGTCACATACATACACAAAATCCACACACTAGGCCCCGAACAACCCAAAGAACCTAGCTATGAAACCACCCCAATGCCTCTTCTCTTGAAAAATTGGGGATACCCCTACTGGGTCCAACCTCTTGCCTCACGCTCCTTCCACCTGGCACCATTCTTGGCCTGCATCCACATAGATACCCATGCTCCACCACCTTCATCGATTTCTTTGGAAGTTGGTGTCGAACCAAAGGCCTCCCATCCTTGCCCAGAGGGGCCTTGGACCGAATGGGAGTCACCTTCCCATGCATCTTCACACACTCAGTCGGCCCCAATTGACGAACAAAATTCACAATCCCATCCCAGCCTTTCCTTGCATCCTCCACCTGCAATGCAACTGGCCGAGAAGCTGACCAGATGACAAAAGGCTGCAACTCCCCATCATCCACTCCAGTCCTCCTACGTGGGCCTTCCACCAACTTTAGCCCCTCACCAATGATAGCTCAGGCCACCACTTCCTACAAACCTCCTGCCCATTTGGGTCTTATCACTAGGGAAGTTATCCGTTGCACTTCCTCCACCGACTTCCCCACCTGCAAGGCCAAGGCAGTAAAAAGCGACAAAATGTCAAGGTTTGTTCTCGGCCGCCAATCCTAAGTTAGGAATTCCTCTCCAAACAACAACCTCACTGCCCTCTAGAAATCATCTCCATCCACTCTGAAGAGGTTCATTAGCCTAATCCTTGAGATCAACCCACGAAACGCAGGCAATTGCCCATCCGACTCCAAAGAAAAATTTGCTTCCATCCTTTCTTGCCACTGCAAAAAAAGAAACCCTGAACACTCTATCTACCACCAAGCAGCCACCACAAAATACAAGGAATCAAGACACAAAGGCCTTTAAAATCCACCACCATCGCATGTCATGAATACTCCACATGCTTCGCAGAAAACTAAGCATCATCACCAATCACTCACACTGCACGCCTCCATCATCATCCATCATTGCAACGCCACTTGCAGTAACATCATAGAACACACACCATGAGGAACATTAATTCCCACAGGACCATAGCTACAAATGGTCACTTCATATCAAGCTCGGCTTCACTTTTCTAAAATAAGCCTTCTACCCAAAATCAAAATCAAGAGGACAACAATTTCTAAAGTCCTTGAACAAACTAAACATATTTTCCAAGGAGTCATTCACTCCCACATTGGAAAATTTGTTAGCTTCCAAGTTTGCTTCCCGAAGGACATGAGTCACCTTAAAATCTTCAAAACCATTCAGCAGAAGTTGCATTCTTCGCACCTGCTTGTCTAAAAGCCACGCTTCCATTCAACCTCAAGCAATCCCATTCACCACAACCTAAGAGTCGCCTTCCAAATGAAGTTTCTTGACCCCCAATTTCCCAGCCATTAGGATTGCTTCTAACACTGCTTGACACTCAGCAACGTTGTTCATTCCATCCAGCAATCTCTTAGCACCAATGGCCAGAGTGTTGCCCCTATCATCGCGGGCAATCACCCCAACACCCAAAGCCCCTGGGTTGCCCCTCGATGCGCCATCAAAATTAATTTTAATCCACCCCTTTTCAGGCAGAGTCCACTCAGGGATTGATAGGCCCTGACTCTGAAGATTAGCCCTCAACAGCCCATTAACAGGCCTGAGGTAATTTTTAATTGCTTGTCAGGAAGTCTCCTACAATGATGTCTACCTATGATGACTTATACATCTTTGAGATGGCATGAGTTATGTAGCAATAATAAAATCAATCCATATTTTACATATTCCTCATGTGGCAGTAGAAATAAATAACCTCTAAATCCTTTATTGAATGTTTGAATTTCATCATTCACCCTTGAAGTTGCAACTCTTTAAAATTCATAACCGATGAGGTTAGAAAAAATAGTTATTGTAAATTTTCAGCTATGAGTTGTGAATTTCCACAACATTTATCTTCAAGTTTTTACCATTCGCAGTTCTATTTGATTAGTATTTTATGCTCACAACCCTTTGCATTCACTTTTCACTATCGACAATCTCTTCACATTTAATTTTCAAAACTCTCAACCCGTTGACATTTCATTTTTACAATCACAACTAACAACCTTTAGTTGTGAGTTATGCATTTTGATTTTACAACCCACAACCTAGTTGTGAATTTAGATTGCACAACCTTTTACATTCAATTTTCACAACTCATAACCTTTTTTTGTGAGTTGTGAAATTCTCTTTTCGTACCTCTTCATTTTTTAAATTTTAAGAAGTGAATTTATTTTATTTTATTATTTTTTTTAAAATTTATTCACTTCTTCTTGCCCTCTTTGAGAGAATTGTCATAAATTTTGACTGAGAAGGGGTTTGGACTTGAAATTTTGACTAGACATTAAGAGGGATGAGGTGACCATAACCTACAGGAATTTATTCATGATGAAGCATAAATAATGAGATTTTAATATTTTTCAAAAATAGGCTCATAAAATTGTAAATATTAAAATCTCATAAATGGTGAAGTGGGTCTTCTTGAAAATTATTCCCATAATTCTAAATGGTATGAGAAACATTTTCATTTTCCTTGATGCCTTAATTTTGATGTTTTCAATTTTTGACCAATACATGACAAGTTTGTACATGATAGGGTTTGGAGATGATGACCTTGAATTGAAACCACATAGTTACATATCTTGGAAAATTTTGACAAGTACACATTATAGACAAGGACAAGCCAGACATTAGCTTTAATGCAAAAGTTCAAAATTTGAGTGCTTAAAAATTGGGGCAACAAGTTTCAATGGATCCTAGAGGTTTGAGTATTATAAGGAACTTGAATATTATGGATATGAGCCTTAGTTCCTTTGTTGGAAAAGGCCTCGTTCGAGAAAGAAGGTGGAATCTTCCTCCTCAAGGGGTTCAGAAGGTTAATATTTATGCTCCTCCAAGGGGAATCTCGGACATGCAGGGATTGGTGGCATTAGCAAGAATAGTGTCAGGGATATTATGTTCATCTTTTCCATCTACAAGGGGTAATTCACTAATAACCTCATGGAGGTCCTCATTATCTTGTATGCAGTTGAAAGAGGGTGCTCCCTTGGCTAGAAAAGGAATATTTGTGAATCTAATTTATAAGTTGTGGTCAATATCTTCAATGAGAAACTATTGGACAGGGTGAACAAGAAACTAGCCCTAGTGGTTAGGCAAATTTTGAGTTTGAGTTGCTCTCTGGAATTTGTTTAGTTTATTCATATTCCTAGAGAGTGGAACAAAGTGGTTGATTGCTTATCTAAGTGAGTTTCTTAGTGTTTGGAGGCATGGGATGTTGGTGATTGAAGGGCTTTGTCTCTATAATGTTCTCTAACTCTAGAGAAGTTAGTGGTAGAGGACAAAAATGTGTAGTTGGTTTCTTCTTTGAGCTTTTCTTGATGTTTATTTCAGTTAGGTTTTGGTTGACCCTTTTTGGGCGGCCCGTGGCCTTGTGCTTTATAATATTTCTTTGAGTTGAATAAATATTTACCCCATCCTTTTTTTAAAAAAAATTATAAAAACATTCTTTATAATAATCTTATAATTTTATATAAGATTTTCTTTTAAACTAATTTCTATTTTTAACAAATTTTGAAATCATAATTTATTGTAATATCTAAAAAAAAAATCATTCATTTTTTAATTATAAATTTAAATAGCTTTCATTTAACCATTAAAGAAAAGAAGATATGTCCACTATATTTATATAGTTAGAATATTTTAATTGATTTAAGTAATATTTTTTTAAATTAGAATTTAAAATAATACACATTATTTTAATTATATGATAATTTAATTATACAGTTATAACATATATATATAATATAATTCAAATCTACTATCATAGATATATTAATTGCATCTATTTAAAAGATGGTTGAGATGCTAATTTAGATACATCTCGAGATGTCTTTTTTATCTTTTAGATAGATGTAATTAAGACATCTATACTATTTTTTATACATATCATATATCTATTCAACAATTCTCAATTATTATTTATTTAATTGTGTAGAGCATATCATAACGTTTTTATAAACATGAAATATTATAAAAATAGATTCTATATTATTAAACCATCAAATTTTTAAATCATGAAAATATATTTTTTTAAATCAATAAATATTTTTCAAGTTAAAATGAAGATCACATTTATTATAGACAATTTTGAACTTATAAAAGAAAAAAAATATGTAAGTGAAAATCTATTCATCTATCATGTGTAAAGAAGTAATAAACTTTCACTTAAAAATAAATTCTTGAAGAGATGTATATTAATATACAAGTAAAATAATATAATATTTAAATAATAATAATAATAATAATAATTAAGAATTAGATTAAGGATTAAGTTTTTTTTAAATAAACACTACGATTTATGGGGTAGTTGTCATTTATTATATCAAAAGAGAATGTACAAGTCTTGCGATATCGACCATCACCATTTGCCATTGCTAAGATATACACCATTGCAATAATTGAACACATCCCCTAACAACAACCAAAAATGGTGACCAGCAAACCAAGAAAATTACCAAAGCAAAGAAATACCAAATGCACCCTCACACAAAGACTTGAATTAGCTTCCAAACTATTCCTCTAACCCCTCTTTCATATCTAGATGGATTTCTTGACAAATGTGAATTGTATCTACCTCTTCATCAACCATGGAAATTGAAGGGAAATGGGACATCCCAGAAAGCCATCTGAGATCAGTATGCACCTCCAGTATCCTGTATCTTCTTCAATATAAATTACATGTTGATACAAGCACATACTACTATGCCATAAAAGTGGAAACATATATAGTTGATTTCCCATGATTAAAACCTTAGAGGAAAGCGATTGCAATTTACAGATCTAAGAAAATTTTAGCAGCATTACGACATACAGATTTAATACTTTAGAATCATGAAACAAGAAGAGTGAGACAAAAGAGAGAACACAGATATACGTGGGGAAAACCCTTTTAGGTAAAAAACTCCACTCTCCTAAACATCGAGCCAATGTATTATTCAGCAACAAATTACAATACATTTTTTAGGCTCTAAGCCTTTACATGGAGATTTACATCGTGTTTCATCCCAGAGAAAATCTGACGACATAACCTTGTAATAATGAACTCCTCTCCTCTCATAAATCAGCTAAGACATCAACATATTAATAGAGCTCAACATAAAGAGTTAGGTGGCCATGGTTTCAAAAACCATCTTCAACACCTAAGAGGTAAGTTGTAATGCCCTGCCAGGAAACCCCGAAGGGATAAGCCAAAATACAAGAATAGAGTGCAATAATTTTACTTTTTTTTTTATTTTTTTAAAACTACACCACATAAGATGCAACAAGATATCAAAGATTCAGATTACATAGCGGAAGACCACGACTAACACCTAAGAAGTTTCCCAACGAGATTACTTAAATTTCACAATTCACTTAACTCACACAATTAATCCAATAAGTTGATTACCTTAATAACTAGATAATTCTTAATCAGGATAATTTCTTTCAAAAGATGGAAATATAAATCACAAGAAAAGATTCATCCATTAAGGTCTATTCATAATCTTCATTCAATCTTTTCATAAGAATTACAAGCCATACATCTAATATTCTATCACACTAGAATTTCATCATAAACATATGAGATCTTTTCAAGCATACTTAATTTCCTTAATAACAACTGAATATATTCCATTACTCTAAGAACATTCTTCCATATTCCAATTTAATACATTTTAAAAATGATTGCATACATGCATCTACGATAATTCTCATCTAAACCACTTATGCATTCGATCAAAAAGGCATTCAAGAAAGGACTGCATATAAGCATTTAAAGTTAATTCCATTTATCCACTTATCCATTCTAACATAAGCTAATCACACAAGATAAAGCTGAATAAAGGAAGCATAAGAGAATAACATCACATAACACCATAATGATCTCGGAGTTCACCCCTAAAGGGCTACATCTCCGGGTCTGCTCAACTGCAAGGCCCCTCTGATAAATAATAAAGTTAAGAATACAAGAGGTTACACCATTACAATCCGGCCATCAAGGCGAAACATAAACAATATACAAGTGACCACATCGGCCAATTAGTACATAAACGATCCCTGAAAAGAACAGGATCCAGCTGAACATAATCAAACTAATACAAAGGTCCAGAAGAGCATCCACAAAACTAAGCCATCACCACCCAAGGTCTAACATGAAACCGATACTCACAAGGGCAGAGGAAAAAGGACGACCCACAAAGGTACTCCTAACAGGACAAAACGACAACACACTAGCGAACGTAGGGACAAGTGTCATCACACAACCTGGTATGGTTACCATGGCAAGTCTTCATAGGTCCCGGCCCCATACACTGGGTTACCCTGGCAACCTAATCTGAGCTTCCGGCCCATCCAAGCCTCATGTGGACCCACACATCCTCTCGTGAAGACAAGGATGATGGTTTGCCATTTCAGGCCTTCTCACAGCATGTCAAGCCCATGTTAGCACTCGTCCCATGTGTGAGGCACATTTATCTTACTTAGAGATTACATTCTAATCTACTGATAGGTTATCACTTATTAGACTCACTTTCGATGGGTTACCCAACAGCCACTTTGGGTACGGCCCCCAAATTGAAAGCCACTTTCCCATACGACACTAGACTATACTCAAATGAACTCAAAACCCAAGGAATACACATGGTCAGACGAACGGAGTTCAAGAAAGAGGGAACAACCATCTAGTCAAACACGACTCATCATTCGACACCTACACAAAGGATATGACCAATTACGACACAACCACAAAACAACAGTCAACTCAAAACTGAGGACAGAAACAGGTACCCCAAATCATTCCATACGACAGGGACCTATCAAACAAAGCACTCTTGCCATTTCATAATTTAAAAGCGAATACAGAAATTAAACTCGCATAGGTAATATTCAACAGATACAATCTTTCTCCAAATTAATCTAGACATTAAAAGTCGATCAAGTTTTCTACATGATCTATATCAGATTACAGTTATCTACCTCATCTAGCAATAGTTTGTTCTTGGTTTTCTAACTCTCTAAGGTTCAAAGCATCGAACAGACATATTAAGCCATAATGAGTTCTTAAACCAAATTCATATTAATAAAACTCAGATAACCATTAATCAATTAAATAAGATATTAAATCTCCAATTAAAACATCACTGACATACTGGATCGATATCAACCTCTACAGTATCATATTTCCAAGCCCAGTTGCTCTATACGGATCACGGAAATATGAATATATAAGGGAATCCAAAAATTAACTGTTAATTAAAGAGTATATTTATTATTCCACGATAAATAAAATATACACAATTAACGACTGATAGTGCACAATAACCTAATTAATTATTAGTTAATATATAATTATTAATCTTTATTAATAAAATATATTTCACTAATAATTATTGCATTACACAAATCTCAAATTAAATATCGATTATTTTATATATATAAATTAATTCCCATTAATAATATATATATAAAATAATTAATAAATAATTGAAAACTTTATTTTAACCCAAAATACTCTTAATTTAATAAATTTATTTATTAATTTTTTATTTTTTTTCTTAACTAAATAAATAAATAAAAAAAGCAAATTACAAGAGGGGGGGGGTTTCCACGTGGACCCCACGTGGTCCCCCAAGGGAAGCTCACGCAACCCTTAAGGGAATGCGTTGCTTCCCAAGGGAGCACGCAGCATTCCCCTAAGGAAGCGTTGTTGTTCCCAAAGGGAATCACACAGCTCCCTTGGGGTACGCAGCTCCCATAAAATATATATAATTTTCTTTTTTTTTTTTAATTGATTTCCATTTTCAAACAAAACTGCTTACTGTGTTTTACACAGTCTAAAAAAAACAGTCTCCCAGAGACTAACAGAAATATTTATATGTTTCTTTTTTAAAACCAAAACCCAATAGATATATTTTTAAACTACCCAGAACAGGGAAGGGGAAAATTCTCCAAAAACCAACAGCATATTTGCCAAATAAAATTTGATTAACATCCATATATCAACCAACAAGTAGATATTTCTGATTTAAAACTTGAATGAGAAAGCATTAACTTACAATTTTAGCAAATTTCATTGAAGAACAGCCATTCTCAAGTTTATTTTTTTTCATTTTTTTTTTTAATTTTAAAAACAACTAGAGCAACCATAATCCAGGATTGAAATGGAAATAGATCAAGAAGGGATTGGATGGGAATTACAAACACAACTGTATCATTTTTCCCCAATAGTTGAGATTTTTATTTTTAATCTCCACAAACAGATTTCCTCAAAATCCAAAACAATTTCTGATAAGCAAAGGACCAAAATATAAACCAGAATCTTACCTCTTATAGCAATCCTGGAAAAGATTCAGTGAGGAGCCCAACCTACAGGCTCAAGAAATTTCTCCTCCTCCAAAACCCCCAAATTTTCATCCAAAATGTTTTCCCAAAAATATTTTCCAACAAAAAAATTCCATCCCCCAAAATTCCCAAAATAATTCTCAAAATTAATTCTTTTCTAACTATATCAACAATTAAATTGCTTTCCAATTAAAAATCGGTCTTTCTCATTTAATTGAAATTTAACCTTTCAAATTTAAAAAGCCAACAGAATACAATTAAATCTATTGCACTTAAATACAAAACTTTCTTTTCAACAGCATATCCAAAATGCATTTAATATTCAAAATCAGCTATTTAATTGAACTTACTCCCAAATTAAAACGAGCAATCCAATATCAACGAAAATCGCATAACGAAATCCCGATTAATCTAGTCCATAATCTCTAATGCACAAATACATATTTAATCAAAATAATTACTAAGGACTAATTAATCAATTTAACCATACACACCAAGCACGCAAATCGAGAAGGTCAACCAAAACGGACGACTTGCAAACCCAACCAAAAAGGGATTACCGACGACGACTGACGATGCTCACCTGAGCACGACTAGGGTCAACTAGGGTCTTACGACCACCTAATCCAACTCTAAGGATTAAAGAGGTACACTCAAACCTGCAAATCCAGGTGAAGACGAACCTCGCACTCATGCAGCGTTGTACCTGAAATCTCCTGCAACCAAGAGTCATACATGCATACATATATAAAATTTAATGAAAGCGTTAGTCCGATATTAATACCACGAAATAGGAACACTAAACAACTTGC
This sequence comes from Cryptomeria japonica, assembly GCF_030272615.1. Classification (NCBI taxonomy): domain Eukaryota; kingdom Viridiplantae; phylum Streptophyta; class Pinopsida; order Cupressales; family Cupressaceae; genus Cryptomeria; species Cryptomeria japonica. Next base: position 659,960,742 of record NC_081415.1, read on the forward strand.
ATACAACTAGTGTGGGAACCCACATCAACAGCTATGCATTAAATCAAACATCTGACTATAACATTATATTAAGATAAACTAACCAAGATTAAAAATTGATTAGGGCAGGGGTACTACATAAGTTGTGTCATAAATAATATCTTGTTAATCCCATGACATGTTTCTCATAGAAACTTCCAAGGCAACAACCCCTATCTCATCCATAATAGTCATCTTATCAAATACAATGTAAAGAAAACATAGAATTTACGATGACCAAGAAGGCACCTTCATTACCTCACACCACTTGTATAAGTGAGCTCCACCATAAATGCCAATAGCTAAAATACAACTCCAATACATAATAGAAATTGAAAACCTATACTCTTTAGTCAACATAGGAAAATACCAAATCAATTTCCACTCCAACATAGAATCTTCCAAGTGGGTACCAACTTCCTAGAAAATAAGGAATATGCCATTTCATCACCTGCCATGTAGGATACCACCTCACCAAGAGTTTCCACAAAGTGAATGACAACTTAGGAATTTTATATCTTAGAATAAATCAATTAGGTAACATTAAATTAATTTGGCATGTTAGGACTCTAAGGTTGAGACACCTTAACCCCAACATTCTCCTACTTGTCGAGGACCTGTCAAGAGTCAACAACATCAACTTATTAGGAGCCAAACTGATGAAACAACATCATCACATCCATCCATGAAACCACACACATCTCAAACATGCTTTTGTGCTCTATCAAGACACCAATCCAAAGAACACAAGCATAAGATCCCAGTGATAACAAAAGGCTGCGGGATACTGCCACCACTCCACTGTGCTCATGAGCTATACAGATGCATCAACAACATCAACTTCAAATCCCATAACTAGAACACAATTACAATGTAGTCCTCCAGGAACAAGATAGAACATCAGCTAGAACAATAACCAGAATCATTGCTCCCATCCAACTAATAAACCCATGAGATTGAAAAATAGCACCCACAACAAGTACTAACCCATCCAATCATACATACCTCAAAGGTATCCACCATCAGTAAACTCAAGCCACAAGAATAAACAACCCATAAACTGTAAGCACAAGCTCCATGTGCAGACTAGTCGATGAAGACCAAACACATATAGAAACGCCCACTACATGGGTACCACCAAATCTAAAAGATCAAAGGCATACTGAGTCTACCAATCACAACATATAGAAAATTTAACCATGTAGTGTCTATTATGCCCTGCATACCTACCCCCATTAGTTTCCTTGTCTGGAAAATATGGGTCCCCTTTCTTTCCATTTTATAGTTTTGTTTTGCTTAGTTTTACCGTAACACCCTAGAACCCCGGAGTCCCGAAGTCATGCCTTGTCTTGTGTGTCATTGAAGCCTCGAAATATTAGAGTCCTGGAATTCTAATTTCTTCATGTTTTGTTGTTAGTCACTTCGGAACCTTGGAGTCTTGAAGTTGTGTTGTGTTCTTTAACTTCGGAACCCCGGAACCCCGAAGTCCCGAAGTTGTTTTTTTTGTGCGGAACCCCAAAACCCTAAAGTCCCGAAGTTGTCTTGTCTCTTCACCTCGGAAATCCAGAACCCTAGAGTCCTGAGGTGAGTTTGTGCCTTTGTTGTGTTTTGAACTTAGAAATCCAGAACCCCGAAGTTCCAAGGTATGTTGTTGGTTTTCTTGTTGTCATCTCGGAAACTTGGAACCCTGGACTCCCAAGGTCATGTTTAAGGAGACTGTACAGACGAAGTATCAGGGGGTATAAATAGGAGAAATGAAATTTTTTAAGCTCATTTGTGCATTCAAGTTTTCTATTCTCCCAACTATCATCTCCCAATTTCACTCTTCTGTGTTGCCAAGTTCTTCATGGGTTTTCTTCCACCAAGTTGGTGGATTTTCCCCCTTCTTGTGTTTTTGTGTTTAGATTTTCTAGTTTTTGGGCTTATATTTTCCTTTTTTTTTTTTTTTCTCATTTTGTGTGTTTTGATCTTCCCGCATGCCCTAGGTTTTCAAAACCCCAGAACCCTAGAGTTCCAGGCTCAGTAGTCATCTTCATCTCAGACCCCGGAACCCCAGAGTCCCTAGGTTGATCTTTTTGGGTCATGATTTTACCCAGAAACTTTGGATTCTTGGAGTTCCGAACCACCTTTTGACCCATGAATGAACTACTCCCAACCTCAGAACCCCAGAACCCCGAAGTTCCAAAGTTCTTTACTTTTAGGCCATTATTTTAACCTTAGAACCCTGGAGTTCTGAAACATCTTTTTTTTGGCACTCAATAAACTACCCTGAGACTTCGGAACCCTGAATGAACCATGTTAACTATCAACCCTAGAACCTTGGAACCTCGGAGTTTCGAAGTCAGTTGTTCTAGAAGGAGTTGCCCATACCAGAACTCCAGAGTCTTGAAGTGGGTGATATTGTTGATATAATTTTATGCGATAGGCTAATTTATGGTTCTTTCTTGCAGATCAGAGCAATTAGGTGGACCCAACCTCCAGTAAGAGAGGCAAGGAACTAGACAAACTCACTATAACCATGAAGTACCACTACCAAGGGCAGGTTTATGTTTCAAAATTAGATGATCAAACTAGATGGGTAACTGACACAGAAGTGGGACATGTGGAGTTGGAGGATATTAGAACTCAATTGGATAAACTAGGGCTAGTGGCTCTTTATAGGAGAATCAAGAGGTCGGGGCTGGTAGAAGCAATTATTTTCCCCCAATTCGTTCAAGCCCCAGAGTTCATAATAACCATAGCACAGTTTTACAATATGGACACAAGAAAATGCACCGATGCCCAAGGAAGGATAGTGATTGATCTATCTGTTAATATGTTGGGATTTGTGTTTGGTATCCCTATAAGGGATGACATGCTTCTAACCACAAAGGAAGAAGTCGTTGAAGTATGGGATAGGGATGTTGCTTCAAGCAAAAGGCATATGAATGAGAATTGGTTAGAGGAAGAGAGGAAGATAGGGCTAAAGGCCACAGATATTTTGAGGGTTGATTTTAGAGAGCCTCAACAGGATCGAATAATCATGTTGAGCAAGGCCTTTGGAAAACCTGATTGTCGACACTTCCATCCTTGGATGTTTCATTTCATGACTACTATTCTGATAGGGAAAAAAAAAATTGATTGGGCTCAAATCCTATCAGATAATATACATAAGCAGTTGTTTGATGTACACAGAACCAAGAAATTCTTTTTTACCTCATATGTTATCCGAGTAGCTGCCCAAGCAGGTAAATTTCTAGGGCTACAAACAAAGGGTCGGCTGGGTGATGAGGAAGGATAGAAGAAGGTGTGGGAGTATTACACTCAGCTCCCTCTAGGCGATGCAAAGACTCAATTCAAAAGAATAAATGATGCCTTCCTTTTCCCTATTATAATCAAACTCATAGGTGATACAGGCTACAAGATAAGCCTACAAGCAATTGCCATAATCAGAGAATGGGCATGTTGGTTCATTCAAAACCAATGTTCCACATATATTAGGGTCACTGGATTCATAGTGAACCCTATGTTGTTACCCAGATACTGCAATGAACGAATAATACTCCTGGAATATGTCAGGCAAATGTTGGGGTTACAATCACTATTATTTGCAAAACATAAGGCAGGTGTGGATTTTTCAATTTCTATTGGTTACTTTTCATATTCCAAGATTTAGGTGGCCAAGATGGCAGAGTACGAACTTAAAGATTTAAACTTAAAATAATTCAATTATGCTCAAGAGTACCATGACCCATACAGAAAACTGAATCAAATAATGCCAAAGGCATATGAAGGGCATAGGCCAAGGTTGGAGGATTTTTGGGCTAACCTCCAAGATAGTTTTGTAGTCAGAGAGAAAAATTATTCTAGACTCTTAGTGCCACAAGTAAGAATTTTTGAAGTAGAAACTAATCTCCCTAAAGAATTGAGGGATGATGGCGAATTACTAGACCCAACATATAAAGAGCAAGAAATTGATAAAAATCCTCTCTCCAATAATATGGTCAAGACAAGAGGAGGTAGACATAGATTCTATAACCCAAAATATTATAGAAAGGACTAGACAGTGGTTGAATTTGACGGTTAGACCAAGAACCTCAAAAGGGAAGAAAAAGGAATCAACCTTCAGTGTTCCTCACTCAAGGGCTCATAAAGAGTATGCCTGCAGGACAAGGTATAGCTCGAGAAAGAATATGTCCATGGACCCAGAAGAGCCTACCCAACCTGAAAAAAGTACTGAGGAACTCCTGAAGCAAGTCAAGGAGCAAGTGAGGAAGGCCGAAATTATGAAGAATGTTGCCGATTGTGGAGTAAGAGAAGGGTTAGGAGTTGTGCCATTAGCAGAGGTACATCTCATTAGGACAACGATTGGGAAAATGCTAAGAAAGGGCACTCAGGAGGAAGATGAACAAGGGAAAGCTGATGAAAGTACACAACCTCCGCCTAATACGACAAGTGCATCTACTCAGCCCCCACCAACTACAACCACATAGGCTCCAATTTTGACGTCAACCACTACAACCCCTCTGCCAACCCCAACTCATATTTTTTCTACGACATTGACAACATTGCCTCCCATAAAGAAAATATTTACTCCCACTGTCGAAAAGGTCAGCATTCATAACATTGAGTTAGATTCTGATGAGGAGGATGAGAAACTTGTGGTATAGTTGGTGTAGAGAAAGATTGAAAAGAAGAAAGAAAAGAAGTTTACTAGGCTCAAGAAACAAGCACCAATTGACCCCATGGACAATGATGAATAGGGTTTAATATCTAAGTAGCCACTTGGGGGAAAAAGGGAACAAAACGAGCCTAGGGATTCATAAGATGAGAGATTGGTCTTAACTCCAAAAGACTAAGAAGATTTACTAAAAGAAATAGCTTTTGGAGGAAGGATGGAGGAAATAGATAAAGGTGATAGGGAGTTTGAAGAAGAGGTGAGTGATAGGTTAAGAGAGCTACATAAGAAACAATAGTTATATATTGATGCCACTCTTTGAACCGCCCAAATTCAATCGGCTGCCTCAACCCGAGACATTCAAATCTGAGAGCAAGAAGAAGAGGAGAAAGATGAAGAAGAAGAGAAGTCAAAGGTACACATGGTGACTGCCAGCATCATGCCACATGAAGGTGAAAAGGATAAGGATGTGCCACAATAGATAAACTTCACCTTCGAGAAGAAGAAGAAAGCAGTGCTACCAAAGGTTACACTAGAATAGGCCATCACTGAAGAATCACAAAAAACAAAGACGACAAAGATAGTGCATTATTTGCCAAGGACAGGTTCTAGTGAAGTGATTGCTAATGTAGCAGTTCCAACACAAGCTGAAGGTCAAGACTCCCCAAAATACCAGGTGTCATAGGTGAAATTGGGTAAATAGACCAAGTCGGGAGAGCTAGATACATTGGAACTTGCTACTAGTGTCATTAGGGGCCGAATAGTAAAGATAAACATCTCTCACTCAAAGGTCAAGGCACGGCTGGAACAATATAAGCAGCTATTGGTAGAGATGGGTAAGCCCCTAGATACACATATAGATGACAACCTACCTTCAACCTCATCACTCCTAGAAGAAGATACAAAAGCACTAGTTGAAGTAAGATAGGTGGCAGTTACAATAAAGGCATGGGCACAAACAAATGCCTCTAAATTAGATTAATTTTGCAAAACACCATGAGAGAATATGAAAAGGTCATGCAGGTTGGAGGAGCATTAGCTTCCTGTTCTCAGCAGTGGGAGCAGAAGCTCAACATTTTTGGCAAACACTTTCAAATTTTGAACAAAGTTTTGGATCTTGGGGAAGAGATTATATTGAGAGACGACCTCATAGGTGGAGATAGCTGCAAAAATTTGCAATCCTACATATACATGTTGGAGTTGAAGATTGAAATGCTTCAACAGTATGGGAAGGATATAACAAGTACTCAGTCTCCCCTTCTTGATGTAACAAAGAAGTATGAGAAGTTTATAGAGAAGTTGTTAGGAGTTTTTGGAATTGGTATAACCAGTGCTAGATATATGGAGGAAGACAATATACTCCATCAATGGGATGCATATGAGGCACATTATTTTGCAACTCCTACTCAGTTTAATATTGCGCTAATGGACAGGTATACATATTTGATAACTCAGTGTCAATAGGCCATGGGGATAATAGAAAATTTGGAAGGTAGAAGAAAGAATGCGGAGGATATTTTGAAGAAGTACAAGTTTAGGATAAAACATGTTGCTGACCCTCCTGCGGAAGTGGTTGCATGCATCATTAGCAATTATAGGAGCTATAAAAAGAAGTAAAGAATAAAAAGGCAGTTGCTAATGATAGCATCATATTTTGTTGGAATTTTGCATGACACCAGAGTTGGGACTTTGATTGTTGCTTCAGCATGTACATGGATTATGGAATGGGTTTTGCGTGATTACGAAATGTTAACTCATGCAACACTATTTTCGTAGTGTTCTCTCAGTCCCAGTTTCGTAATAGTTAACTGGAGTCTAAGGTAGAGACTTGCATGTCAACTGCGACTCCTTGTTTTTGAAGTTCTTAATTTAGATAGATTCATTTCCTAGAAAGTAGGACAAGAAACTCTATAAATTGGAGAGTTTGATTCATTTGTAAGGGTCCACAAATTGATGATTTGAAGCCCACTTAGAGATTTTAGATTATTTTAAGCAGATTGTTATGAATTAGAATATTTTTGTGATACATTCTTTGAATTTAATACAAGAATAAGCTTATAGATTGTCTGATCGATGTGTATGTGCTATTAATTTGTTCTTTGTAGTCTGCTAATGTCTATTGTTTGAAATCAGCAACTTGTTCTAGTCTTATGTTTATTGCTTTATGAATCATACTACGCACGTAAGTGGTGTATAAGAAAATTGGGATAGACGATATTGTGGTGATATTCTTGCCACGAATTTGTGAGATTACTGACATTGCAGGTTTATTGGAGGTCCATTATTGAATGTTGGTTTAAATAATATTGATGATTTTTGGATTGCAGGGTACTAATTGAGTAGTTCATTAAGTTGTGGTTGCATTAGTTTCATTGTTATTTTCTCATTTCCTTGATCTATCCTTTGTAGTTTATTTCAGAAGAGTTATAAATAATAAAATACAAAAAATGTGAAGCTATTGGAAGTTATTTGGATTCGTTTAACCAGCAAGCCCCTTAATAGGTACAGTCACATCAACCATTGATTTTTCCATCACCGTCGAGACCCGACCATAGAGACCTTCAAGTAGTTAGTTTCTTGAAACTTATTGCTTTTTAGGAGAGGTGCTGAGTGGTCACATAAACAACCTGAGTGTTGGTGAGTGTGTGAAAACACCCGTCAATAGAAACTGGCACTAGAAGGAGGGCCAAGATATTAATCCCCTCAATTTTCAATCCCACGGTCACACTATGACTTGATATGGTATTCCCAGGAGACAGACTTTTACCATTCACGCAACCACCACCTCCACAACTGATAAATTGAAGTACTAAGCTAGACCCTATATCATCTTTTTTCTCCAGAGAGGTTTTATAGGGTTCTTAGGAGTAACTCTTCTCCTTCAGACTTACTATAGTTAGGACCTATGACTAGGAAGAAAAGGAATAAAGGTAAAGGGCAGCCTTCAACATCTTCACTAATGCAGTCATCCGGACCCAACGTAGAGGACCAGATAATCCCTAGCCCTCAACCCATCTCTGCCCCTTTCGTAGCTCAACATCCACCATCACCACTTGCAATGGCCTACTTCAACCAAGATCACATGCCATTGGGAAACATTCCTGGAGGAATTCATGACTTGCCTAGGAACCCAGATAAGTTATGTAGTAAGTTATACTTTACGGGACCTAGGACTACAGACGAGCACATTGGAGCATTCAAGGATGTATTAGTTCGCAACAACATAGAACATCAAGATGTGGTGTGTAGACTCTTCCCATATTCACTTGGGGAAAATGAATATAACTTGTATTTAACCTTGCCTGTGAACTCTATCAATGGCTGGGATGTTTTGGAAAAGGCTTTTATTGATCCGTTTTGAGTATATGTGGATCCTAGAATGTTGTACCATCAGTTTATCTCTCTTAGAAAGTTACCAAATGAGCCTTTGACAACTTTTAATACTAACTTTCAAAGGGCATATAAGAGGTTACGGGATCCTTATCAAGTGGCAACGAATGTATCAATTGACTCATTTTTTAGAGCCATCAACCCATGGAGTGCCATGTTTATTAAAAAGAGTGTGCCTAAAGATCAAAGGAATACCTTGGCAAAGGTTTATGCATTGGCCATCAATATGAACCAAGAGTTGAATCAAAAACCTGGGGGGGTTGGATACAACTTACCCATAGGAGTCAATCAAGGTAATTACAGCCAGCTCCCTGGGGTGCCATCACCTCAACCAGTAGGAGCCCCAACAATGAACCCAGTGCCAATTTATGCACCTCAACCTCAAGTACAAGGGATGAATCAACAGTTTATTGCTCAAGCTTTAACTTGGCAGAAAAATACTAACATTACCCATATCCAAACACAGTACATTGGTCAGGTACAAGGGACAAATTAATAGTTTTGTAATCCCCAGGCAGCAAACCAAGCCCCAACCACCATGCCTAAGAGTCAAGGGTCACACCTATCTGCTGAAGTAGAGACATTAAAGAAAATGATCTCACAAGTTACTTCAAATTTGAGTCAGCTGAAGATGAATCCTCCAAGAGGGTATAACAAGTCCGAAACATATAAAAAAAAGAGAGGCTACAATAACCAAAATCAAAACCAAAGGTATAACTCCAAGCCATATAATAAATAATGGGAAACAGGGCCAAACAATGGTGGGGTAAACCATGATCATTCGGATGCAAGAGACAACCATAATAACCCACAAAGTGTTAACCTACTAGATATGAATTTACTAACTAATTGGTGTAGGTTGCATGATACAACATCACATTCGGAAGTCAATTGTACCCAATTTGAAAAGATCATTTGGATTGCTCAAGTTGATTCTCAACCAACAAGGTTCCCTAATGAGGAACTAGAGAAGGTCAATAAAACAATGTTGGTTGACACATTCCTCTACAAAGAGTTCCAATTCAAAGTGGAAGGTGAACTATGTGTTTATGATTTGCAAGCTTTTCAAATCAAGAATAATTACAACCTTAGAAGTCAAGGCAAGGCACCATTGATAGAACCACCTCCCCCAAGGGGCAGATTGGTACTTCCCAATGTAAATGCAAGTAAAAATCCCCTCCCTCCTCAAGCTTTTCAAGGAACACGTCATAGACAAGGTCAAGGCCAAGAATATATTGTAAAAGGGTCTTTTGACGTTACTAAGGAGATGGAGAGGACTACTACAACTATGTCCCTAATGGAAGTATTGAGATATTGCCCAAAACAGAAGAAGGCTCTTCTCAAAATGTTGGAACAACTGGAATCTCAAAGTAATGAGGTTAAGATGAGTGATTTAAATGAAGTCAATGCTAATGTCAGTAATGATGCCATTGAAAACCCACCATTTCTACTCAGTTTGAAGATATGTGGAAAGAACTTACACAACTGTTTGATAGATTTGGGCGCATCTAGAAATGTAATGCCTTACTCTATATGTCAGAAGCTTGGTCTCAACCCAGTGCATGCAAACAACAAGGTGTTACAATTGGATAAGACTGAGGTCAATGTGATTGGGGAATTGAAAGACATATACATCCAGTTGGGCGTTGATCCACGCATATCCCGTTATATTGATATACAAGTGGTTGATATTCCTAAAGTATATGGGATGCTTCTCAATAGAGATTGGTCAAAAACTTTGGGAGGTTACTTCTCTACCTATTTTACATACTTATGGCTTCCCTAGAAAGGAGTAAGTAACCAGATCCAAATTGATAGTGAGCCTAAATTAAATAAGTTGGTCACAGACTATGGAGCTCCGAATGAGGTGGCATATGCTGAAGTGAGTCCAGAAGTCTGTAGAGTAAATGAAATTCTCACTTTTTCTGCACCTATAGTTCCCCAGTCCCACCAAGTTGATGTGTTAGAGCATATGGGGAGAGTTAAAGACTTTATTGCAAGAATGAAACAAGGGATGTGCCTGTTAGGAGATGATATCAAAATGCAAGATTTGTTACTCCCACAATGGTGTAGGATACATCATCAAGAACATTTAGAAATATCCTATATCTAGTGCCAAAATGAAGTTACAAAGTTGATGAGCCCAATCCCTTGTGAGGATACTGATTATGTCATCAACATGGAACAAATTGAAGTTCCAAACCATGAAAGAGTAATACCCCAAAAAATGGAAGTTGTAGTAGAAACTTTCCAGCTAGAGTAGTGCGGGAAGGAGATCCTTATAGTTGAGATTGGTAAGCAAGGAAATCAGGAGACTCCACCTAAGTAGGAGAATGAAGAAACTCAATCTCTCGTGCAGCTCCAAATAGAGCAGTCCACTCTGGATATGGTCAAAGTTCCCCTAGAGTATGTAAATGAACAACCTCAGATGTTAGAAGACATCATATTTAATGTACAACAACCACTTGCAAAGACTAATCCTCCTTTATTTATTGTTGAGCCTAAGCCTAAGGATATAAAGAAACTAAAGGATGAAATCTGGTTCCTAAAGTTTGATGGGTCTCGATCCAAGCAAGGTAGTGGAAGAGGAGTTTAGTTAACCAGTCCCAAAGGGAAGACCTTCCTGGCCTCCTATCGACTCCAATTCCCTTGCACTAACAACATGATTGAATATGAGGCTTTAGTTAGCAGGATCCTCTTCACTCATAATTAGGGATATAAATGCTTAAGGGTGCAAGGAGATTCTGAATTGTTGGTCAAGCAGATAAGAAGTCAGTATGCATATCATGACAAAAGGTTAGCAGCCTATAGGAACTGGGTATGGGGGTTGATTGAATAATTTGATGATTTTAATATCCAGTTAGTGCCCAGGAAAGTGAATGGAATATTAGATGTATTGGCTATAGTAGCAAGTACTCTGGAACCAGTAAGTCAGTCCCCTTTGAAAATATTTTTTGTAGAATTGGTTTCCACCCCCGTTGTCCTCAACAATATTAATCATTTCCAAGTCTTTGATGGTGATCGACACATTCTATCTTTTCTTGCTAATTCGGGTGCTTTCAAGGAGTAGATCATGGATGAAGAGGATAGATCAGATGTTGGTGATGAAGATGGGGATGAAGAAATCATTAATTTGCCTACAAACATCATTCCCAAAGGTATGGTGACTCTAGAGAGGCTTTTTGATTCTGATCCCAGGGTAAAATATGAACCACATAATATTGGTCCGGAAGGTCAAGAGAAGATAGTGTACATTGGGAAGATTTGTAGTCCCACTCAGAGGGAGAAAATTCTACAAATCTTAAAAGAATGCATTGATGTTATAGCATGGGGATATGAAAATATGAAAAACATGATACATCTATTATCACTCGTGTTATACCTTTGAAACCCAATATAAAACCATTCAGACAGAAGCAATAGCCGGTCAATTCACTAATAGAACCCTTGATTTTCAAGGAAGTTCAAAAGCTACTCACTACTAGCATTATTTTCCCAGTAAGTCACTCCTCTTGGGTTACCAACTTGGTGCCGATAAGGAAAATGAATGGGGAAATTCGACTTTGTGTTGATTTTTCATAACCTCAATAAGGCATCTGAAAAGGATAATTACCCGCTCCATTCCTTGGATAGGTTCTACAAATTGTTAATGGTTCACAGATGATTACATTCCTTGATGGTAATTTTGGATATAACCATGTTTTGGTGAACCATGAAGACCGCATGGAAAAATAGCATTCACTACGAAGTGGGGGACTTATGCATTGTTAGTCCCAACCCATGCTGAGAGGGGAGGGGTGAATCGACACTTGATCAAATTTTCACAATTAAAATTTTAACTTAAATCTGCATTCATCTAATATCCAACAATATAATTAATCACTGTAGTAAAATATGCAAGCATGAAAAGTTGACAGTGACACCAAGAAGTTATCTCGTGGAAACCCAAATGGGAGAAAACCATGGTGTGAGTAGGAACTCACAAAATTTGTACTCTTCTAAAGTACGCCAGGTGAGGAGCCATCCTTGATAGGAGATTACAAAGACACTATTAGGTGCCACCCGGTTAAGGGATTTTATTCAAGGTCGGTTAGTGTCTTTACCCTATTAAAGGTAGCCTGGTTAAAGGACATAAGAACATCAATTAAGATGTCACTCGATTAAGGGATTTTATAAAAGGGACCTGTTAAAGTCCACCCGGTTAAGGGATTTATGTTGTAGTGGTTAGAAAGCAATAGATGGATGATCTGTTGAATTAGCTAATGATAGCTTGATCAGATCTCAATATGTATCACACTCAATCCACACTAGTTTTTGGCTCTTCACTCAGTCGGTCGCCTATCTCTCGACACTACACTCTGTCAATTCTTTGACCTTCAGCTTTGCACTCTGTCGGTTCTCTGTCCTTCAGCTTTGTACTCTGTTATTTCTTTGTCTCTTGACTCTGCACTTAGTTGATCTACCTCAAGAACACTCTACTGTGCTAAACCCTCTTAGCACTTCCTCTCTCTCTACTCTTCACTTTGGATTTCCTTCAACAAGATCTGCTTGTTGCACATTTCATGATCAAAACTTTCTGAATGAATTCAAGAACACTTTATACATTTTTTGTTGATACTTTCTGATGATTCCTCAATCAAAGCAATCATGGATTTCAAAAGATTTGAAATTCAAAACCTCCCACTCTTTCTTTGTGCACCTTCCAACATTTCTGCCAAGTGTTTAAACAAATTCTTCCACCACATCCTCCAACAATAGTATTTCTGGTTCGTGTTCAATCAATTAAGTGTGAACCAAAAATTTCATAGATAATCATGCTTGACTGCATGATAACAGAAGTTGACCTTACCAACATATGATTTGGTGTAAACACAAACTCACCAACTCATCTTTTGCCACCGCAACTGAATAACCGATCACCTCTCTGAGATTTGTGGTGAATACCTGTCTTCCTCCTGTCATACCGGTATACCAATTTGCCACTATACTTTTGTATTACCGATTCATTCTTTGATTGTCGATTTGTTGTGCTAGCATCAAGTCTCTTCCCCTATTTGTCCATGAAGCTTAGGTTAGCATACAACCTCAAGGTTTCTTTCCTGAGTCACCTTTAGTGACTTCATCATCATCAGAGTGACCGATCTTCTTGAATGACAGACCGGTTGGCTTAGTCTATCTTTCCTTGAGTTGATTGAACCTTTGTCATTCATTACCAATGTTGTTTCCATGTGTTTAGAAGTCATCACTTCTACTTACTAAAAATACCACTCTACCTATACCACTTCACCGGTTAGAGTCTTCACCAGTAAGTGTTGGACATCAATGACAAATCTTAGCACATATACTAGTTCTCTAGATTGACCAGTTTTGTCAATGCCAATAATCCAACAATATCCCCCTTTGGTATTGATGGAAAACACTTCAGCATCTGGCTAATTATTTGCATGTTCTTTTACTTCCTTCATCTTTCTACCAGTCCAGTCATTACTTCTACCCTGAGTAATGAATATCTCCCCCTATCACTGGTAATACTCTGATGCAACAACTTCAGCTCAATCACTACTTACCAATGCTCAAGCACTCTAATCATATCTCCCCCTTTGACAACAATGCCAAAGAGTCCTTTATGTACACTTACAAGACTTCTCCCCCTAACCGGAGTAGTCCACACTCATCAATCTAGTTTCTCCTTATTGTTTTTAAAAAAAACTTGAAATCATACCAGATTGATGTAGAGCCCTATTTGCTTACTTTACTGAATGGAGGGGCATAACCCTCAACTTACCTCTGAGATAGTCAAAGGTGTCCTTTTGTACTATCTTGGTGAAGATATCAGCCACTTTCTCTATTGTTGGTATGTACTCCAACATCACTTCCTTTTCTTGAACTTGTTCCCTTAGATAGTGATATTTGATGGTTATATGCTTCATTTTGGAGTGCATTATCGGGTTCTTGGATATGTCAACTGGTGTTGTCACAATGAATCACTACTGGTTCAACCACTTTTTCTTGTATTCCTTCCAATAGTTGTTTGATCCAAACTATCTATGTGCAGTTGATTGCAGCAGCTACATACTCAACCTCAGTTATGGATTGAGATATGCAGATTTGTTTCTTACATGTCCAAGATACAATTTTGTCTCTGAGAAAGAATGCACTTCCACTTGTGCTCTTTCAGTCATCAATGTTCCCAGCCCAATCGGAACCAGTGAAGACACTTAAACTGAAGTCTCCCTTATATGGATACCAAAGACCATACTCATCAGTCCCTTTTAGGTATCTGAATATCCTTTTGATTGCCACCATATGAGTCTCTTTCGGATTTGCAGAAAATATGGCAACCAAGCCAACAGCTTGTGTTATGTCTGGTCTGCTATGTACTGCATACTACAACTTACCGATCATGGATCGGTAAAGTGTCTCATTCACTTCTTCAACCTCATCATATTTAGAGAGCTTGCAACCTGTAACCATTGGAGTTCCAATAGGTTTGCAATCTTCCATTCCAAAAGTTTTCAGAATTTTCCTTAAGTACTTAGTCTAATTGATGAAGATGTCATTCTTTAGTTGAGAAATTTGCAGGCCAATAAAAAACTTTATCTTGCCAATCATGGACATATCAAATTCTTGCTTCATTTGTTCTACAAAGTTTCTGCTCATCTCATCATCTCCCCCAAATATGATGTCATCTACAAAGATCTCAGCAATTAGGTGTTTTCCTTCAGCCCCTCTCTTTAGATACAAGTTTTTGTTATCACTGGTTCTTTTCAACCCTATGCTTAGCAGATATGAGTGCAACCTCTCATACCAAGCTCTTGGTGCTTGTTTCAGCCCATATAGAGCCTTTTGCAACCTACATACCATATTCCTTCCATCTTCAGATGCAAACCCTTTTGGTTGGTCTATGTATACTTCTTCCTCTAACATCCCATTTAATAATGTCGATTTGACATCCATTTGGTAAACTTTAAAGTTTTTATAAGAAGCATAAGCCAGTGAAATTCTGACCCCTTCCAACCTAGCCACTAGTGCAAAGGTTTCTCCATAATTCAAACCTTCTTCTTGAGCATAGCCCTTACAGACCAATCTTTCTTTGTTTCTTATCACTTTACCAGTTTCATCCATTTTATTTCTGAACACCCACTTGGTGCCTATTACATTTTTGTTTTCTAGTCTGAGCACTAGAGTTCATGTATCATTTTTCTCAATTTGCTCCAGTTCTTCTTCCATGGCTTTGACCCAATCATTATCTTTTAGAGCCTCCTTTGTTATTTTGGGCTCAAAAATGGAGAGCATACATCCATTCTCTCTTGCTCTTCTTCTGGTTAGAACTCCTGCATCCTTGTCACCAATGATGTTTTCTGCAGAGTGATTGTTTTTGACATACTTAGCCAATAATGGTTCACTCCTCAGAGCTTCTTCTACTAGTTGTGCAGGTCTACTTCATAGGCTTCTTCATTTGCCACTTCAACAGGATCTTCTTCAGTAGGTTCCACCGATACATTGTACTTGAACCCTTTATAGTCGCCCAGTTCACTCTTACTGTCCTATTCTTTTTTCTTAGAGTACTCATCTACTCTAACATTTGCACTTTCCACAATCATACTGGTCCTTTTGTTTAAACATCAATATACCTTTCTCTTTGTTGAGTAACCTAAGAAGGTTCCTTCATCACTCTTGGGATCAAATTTTCTAGTGTACTCGTCCCTCTTGATATAGCACCTACTTCCAAATACTTCAAAATAACAAACATTAGGTGAGTATCCACTCCATAATTCATAGGGAGTTTTATTTCTCCCTTTCTTTACCTATATCCGATTTAAAGTGTATACAGTGCGTATTGCTTCTCTCTAGAAGATATGTGGAATGTCCTTATGTATCATCAGAGTCCTTTCACAATCAATAAGAGTTCCATTTCTTCTTTCACCAACTCCATTCTGTTGAGGTGTTCTGGGTGAAGACATTTGCCTCATAATCCCTTGTTCCTCGCAGTAATTTATGAACTCTTGAGAGGTGAACTCTCCTCCTCTATTTGATCTCAAACACTTCATATTCTTATCAGTTCCTCTTTCTACTTGAGCCTTAAAGACCTTAAACATATGAAAGGCTTCAGATTTTTCCTTCAAGAATAGAACCCACATCATTCCTGAGAACTCATCCACAAACAACATAAAATACTGGTCTCCATAGAAACTCTTGGTTCTCATGAGACTACACAGGTCTGTATGAACTAAGTCCAGCAGATTTTTAGATGAAAAGGTTTTACTGCTGAAACTAGACCCAGTCAACTTTCCTAGTTGACACTCTTTGCACATAACATTTTTCAGGTTTCACTATGCCAGGCATACCTCTGACAGATTTTGCCTTACTGACTTTTGCTATGCTATCAAAGTTAACATGACACAACCTTTTGTGCCACAACCAACTCTCTTCAACCTTAGCCACTAGACAACTACCTACGGTGGTGTCTAGATGAAATAGATTGTCTCTTGACTATTTACCGATGGCAATCAGACTTCCTGATTTCTCATTTATTTTACATATTCCTTCATTGAATTCTAATCGGTAACCCTTATTGTTAAGTTGAGCAACACTTAACAAACTGTATTTTAACCCTTGTACCCAATAGACATCATCACAATTTGTCTTATCATTCAGGGCTATAGACCCCTTACCTTTTACTGCACAAGGAGCATCATTTCTGAATCTCACAGTTCCTCCATTGCAATCCTTCATGCTGAGGAATTTATTTCTGTCACCGGTCATGTGATGAGTACAACCACTATTGATCACCCATTCTCCACATTGGTTTGTGGTAAAAATCAATGTCATATCTCATTCCTTTGTGTTTTCCTTCTTGACTACCACAAATGCAATGCCATCTCCATCGGATCCCTCTGATTCTTCATCAGTGACTCCTTCTTCTGCAATATAACATTCCTTCTTGCTCTTGTCCCTATAGCTTTTGAAATTAACCTTCTTGTCTCTATCATTGTTAGGACATCTTGAAGCAATATGACCTATCATATTATAGGAGAAGCACTTTAAGGGTAATTTACCTTTGTACTTTCCCTTTCCTCTTGGCAATCCTCTTGCCAATAGAGCTTGAATTTTATCTTGCTCCTATTCCTCAGATAGAAGATTATCACTTTCATGGGAATGATTGGTTCTGGTCGTAGAGAAACTACCAGTTTCTTTCCTTCTCCTTGTTGGTGCATGCATCATGGAGGCTTTGAAAGAAGCATCAATCTTCGGTACACTCTTGTCATAATTGCTCAATTCAAAACCAGTCAACTTATCGAGCAGTGAGTCAAGAGATACACTAACTGTTCCCAAGGATCTGAGTTCCTAGATAGCAAAGACCCTTATGGTATATTGTGATAGCAATATTCTCAGTATTTTGCTAACCACATCATCCTCTTCAAGCTTTCCTCTAGCACTTTTAATGGAGTTTACTACATCCTTTATCCTTTTCTATACTGCTCTATGTTTTCTCCTTCCTGCATCCTCATCTCATCATATTTTCCTCTCAAGCTATCTACTTTGGCCTTTTGAACATTAGGATCTCTCCCATAGACTCTCTTTAGCTTATTCCATATCTAAAAAGTTGTTTTCAAATCTTGTACCTCAACAAATTCATTATCAGAAAGAGTGTTGACAATCAGATCCATAGCAATAGTATTATCTTGCCTTTCCTTGATCTGATCTAGAGTAAGAGTCCCTAAAGGTTCATTATACTCTGTGATCACATGATTCCAGTAGTGTTAACCTAGGGATCTTAGATAGAGTTCCATTCTTCCACACCATAAGGTGTAATTCTCCTTAGAGAACTTAGGACCCTCCTTACGCATCATCTTGGATCTTTCCTTAAGCTGATTAAGCTTCTTCTGATTCTAAGGACCCGATGCTCTGATACCAATTGTTAGTCCCAACTGGTGCTAAGAGGGGAGGGGTGAATCAGCACTTGATCAAATTTTCACAATTAAACTTTTAACTTAAATCTGCATTCATCTAATATCCAACAATATCTTAGTCACTGAATTAAAATATCCAAGCATGAAAAGTTGACAGTGACACCAAGAAGTTATCTCATGGAAACCCAAATGGGAGAAAACCACAGTGTGACCAGGAACTCACAAATTTATACTCTTCTAAAGTATGCCCAGTGAGGAGCCATCCCTATTAGGAAATTACAAAGACACTGTTAGGTGCCACCCAGTTAAGGGATTTTGTTCAAGGCCAGATAGTGCCTTTACTCTGTTAAAGGTAGCCCAGTTAAAGGACTTAAGAACACCAATTAAGATGTCACCTGGTTAAGGGATTTTACAAAAGGGACCTATTAAAGTCCACCCGGTTAAGGGATTTATGTTGTAGTGGTTAGAAAGCAACAAATGGATGATCTATTGTATTAGATGTTGATAGCTTGATCAGATCTCAATATGCATCACACTCAATCCACACCGATTATGTCTTCTCTACACAGCACCAATTTTCTTCTTACACCTTCATCTCTTCACTCAGTTGGTTGCCTGTCCCTCTGTACTACACTATTTTCGATCCTCTGACCTTTGACTCTGCATCTATCCTTCAGCTCTTCACTTTGTTGGTTCTCTATCTCTCGACTCTGCACTTAGTTGATCTACCTCAAGCACACTCTACTATGCTAAAACCTCTTAGCACTTCCTCTCTCTTCTCTTCACTTTGGATTTCCTTCAACAAGATCTCCTTGTTATAAATTTCATGATCAAAACTTTCTAAATGAACTCAAGAACACTTTATACATTTTCTGCCAACACTTTCCGGTGATTCCTCAATCAAAGCAATCATGGATTTTGAAAGATTTCAAATTCAAAATCTCTCACTCTTTCTTTGTGCGCCTTCCAACATTTCTGCCAAGTGTTTAAACAAATTCTACCACCACATTCTCCAAAGATAGTAATTTCTAGTTCATGTTCATTTAATTATGTGCGAACCAGAAATTCCGCAGATAATCATGCTTGATTGCATGAAAACTAAAGTTGACCTTACCAACATATGATTTGGCATAAACACAAACTCACCAACTCATCTTTTACCACCACAATTGAATAACTGATCAGTGCTCCGAGATTTGTGGTGAACACCTGTCTTCCTCCTGTCATATTGGTATATAGGTTTTCCACTGCACTTTTGTATTACAGGTTCATTCTTTGATTGTCAGTTTTTTGTGCTAGCATCAAGTATCTTCCCCTATTTTCCCATAAAGTTTAGGTTAGCATACAACCTCAAGTTTTCTTTCCTAGGTCACCTTTAGTGACTTACTCATCATCAAAGTGATTGATCTTCTTGAATGATAGACCGGTTGGCTTAGTCTATCTTTCCTTGAGCTAATTGAACCTTTGGTCATTCGTTACCAATGTTGTTTCTATGTGTTTGTAAGTCATCACTTCTACTTACTGAAAACACCACTCTACCTATACCACTTCACTGGTTAGAGTCTTTTCCTATAAGTGTTGGACATCAATGACAAATCTTAGCACATATACTAGTTCTCTGGATTGATCGGTTTTGTCAATGCCAACAATCCAATATGCATATCGCAAGATGTCATTTTGCTTGATTAATGCTAGAGCAACATTCTAGAGAGAAATGGATATAGCTTTCAAAGATTTTATTGGCAAATGTATTATAATATATATGGATGACCTGACAATATTCTCCAAAATCAAGGGAGATCACTCAGACAACCTCCGCAAAGCCTTAGAAAGATGTTGAAGATATGGGATATCTCTTAATCCCAAAAAGTGTGTATTCGGGGTGGTTGAAGGGAAGATCCTCGGTCATGTAATCTCTAAAAGAGGGATATCCGTAGACCCAGATTGAGTGGAAGCATTGTTAAAATTGCAGATGCCTTGAAGTAAAAAGGAGATGAGATCTTTCTTCAGGAAGATCAATTTTGTTAGAAAATTTACCACTGGATTCGTAGAGATAGTCAAACCTTTGAACAAAATGATGAAAAAGGATGCTAAGATTGAATGGACTACTGAAGCAAGAGAGGCATTAGCCCAGATTAAGAAGCCTATTGTTGAAGCCCCTGTACTAACTAGTCCTGACTATACTTTGTCATTTTATATATATTATTTTGCTTCGTTGCATTCAAGTGTCATTTTTTCTGCCACAACACCAAGCAAGGGATGAGAAACCCATCGCATTCATGAGCTCCCCTTTTAAGAATGTTGAGGTGAGATATTATACTCTTGATAAACATGATTTTTCTTTGGTAAGAGCACTCAAGAAATTTAGACACTATATCTTGAGGAGCAAGATATATGCAATTGTGTTGAATCAAGCAGTTAAGTCACTACTTATGCAATCAGAGCTGGGAGAAAGCTGAGGGAAATGGATGGCTATTTTACAAGATTTTTATATAGAAATGCATCCAATGAGGTTAGTTAGAGGCTAGGGTCTGTCTCAAGCTATGGCGACTGATATCCCTCAAATCTAGTGCCAGTAGTATATGTTGCATTCATTCACTCAGGACCCATGGTACACTGATTTCGTTTTTATCTTACTGAATCACAAGTGTCCTCATGGGTTGACAACCACACAAAAATGATCTTTAAGGCTCAAAAGTGTCAATTATATGATCAAGGATTTGACACTTTATAGGAAGAACTATGAAGGTATTTATCTTCGATGTCTTGATCATCCAGAAGATCGTAAAATGGTTGAGGATTTCCTTGGGAAATATGGTACAAGCCATGGGTCAGCAAATGCTACTGCACATCATATTTTGAAGGCTGGATACTACTGGCCTAGTATTTTTAAAGGTACTCATGAACATGTTTGTCATTGCCAAACATGCCAAACTGCAACTTCTAGAGAAAGGAATCTTGTAGTGTCATAAATTGTGACCCCTGCAATTTTAACCATCTTTAGGGTCCTCACCTTGGCGATGACATCTCCTTCCCTAACCGGGACCTATTTATGCATTCTCGCCCCTTCACCCTTCCTCCTTCATGACCTGTGTCTACTCTAGACCCTGTCTGAGCCCCAAAATAGGGCAGGACAGGGGCATGGCACCCCTATCCCCTAGGATAGGGGTGTGGCGCCCTTGTCCCCACCCTTAGGGTGGCCCTATCTCAAGTATGCCTAGTCTCCTATGCATGATTTGTCTTTGAGGTTTACAATTCATCTTTATCAGTCTTCAATGGTTGAAAATTAATCCTTGACACATGTATAAAAGGGGATTCCATTCCTTCATTTAGGGGGGAGAGTGGCATAAGGATAAGATACGGGATTTCAAGGTCATCATCAAGCATTCAAGAATTCAAGTCTTCTTCATCCATCCATTGGAGCAAAATTACAACATTCATTTGCAAGAATGTGTGTGAGCTAGGGTTTTGTCATGTTACATGCCATTTCATACAACATTTGTGATTACATTCAAGAAGCAAAGCAATCATCATCAACAAGTTGCAGATCTACAAGGTACACATTTCCATTATTTACATTCAAGCATTTGCAATTACTTTCTTTCAAGGTTGATTCCTCAAAAAGGGGTTTGACTGAGGCAAACCCCTATCCACAACCCCCTTTCTTCTCTTTTATATGTGTAGGTTGCATATGCACAGCTATAATTACAAGTTTGGGCTTCATTTGCAGAGACAGAAGAACCCTTTTTGTTTCACAGATTTTGTGGATGACCATGTACATTCCTGCCATGGTCCCAACGACTTTTCTCCAAATTTGTAGGGCAGATCCATATCAGTCTAATTAGCTTATATCTGAAGTTACAGCATGATCCCGAACCGGTAGCTCCTCATTTCACTCATTTCCTCTCTCTTTTCCACATAGTCAACTTTTTCATTTACAAAAGAGGGTAAATCACACTTCAACCCTTGCAGTCCACTTGGAATTCACATCCTTGTTTCCCCTAGATTTGGATCTAGTGGATTCAAGCCCCTCTTTTAAATGTAAAGTTCATCCCAAGTGAAAATCATCCTTGTGGCTTCCTTTCTCTCTCCTAGGTGGGGAGTCACTAAGATCTAATTTTCCACTTTATAAATCCCGCCATGTCTCTCCAACTAGTGTTTAAGGTAAGACCATTTGTCCAATGGGCATTAGATTTCATAGGTGTCATTAATCCTAATTCGTCTCCAGGACACAAGTTCATTCTCATAGCAATGGATTATTGCACCCGATGGATGGAGGTCATAGCATGTAGAAATGCTACTGCAGATTTTGTTCTGAAATTCATTGATGAACACATCGTCACCAGGTTTGGTATGCCATTTTCTCTGGTATGTGATAATGGTCCTACTTTTACTTTATCATAATTAATGCAATGGTCGTATGAGTACAAGGTAGTTATGAAATTCTCATCTAATTATTACCCGCAAGGGAATGGAGTAGTTGAATCCATGAATAAAAACATTTTAGATGTTATTAAGAAGCTTCTTGAGAGTAACCCTAGGGATTGGCACAATCAATTGAGGTATGCCTTATGGGTTGACCACACCAGAGTTAAAGTCGCCCTAGGAACTTCTCCGTACTACCTTGTTTATGGCCAAAATCTTGTTTTTTCAGTCAATTTATAGATACCTATTCTCCAGCTAATGAAAGATCTTGAAATTGAGGACCATGTAGAGGTTCGTCTCCTGAATTTATTAAAACTTGATGAGAAAAGGATAAATACCCTACAACACTTTTCTAGGCACCAAGAAGTTGTTAAGCGATGGTTTGATAAAAGAGCCAAGGTGAAAGCTTTTTGGATCTTTGACTTGGTTTTGTTATGGGACAAGGCTAAAGAAAAGAAGGGTGATCACCATAATTTTGAGAAGTTGTGGTTAGGTCCTTATCAGATTGCTGAAATTTTAGGAGAGAACACTTTTAGGTTGTGCTCTTTGATAGGAGAACTTGTATAGTTGCATGTCAATGGTGAGTTCCTCAAGCATTATTTTGATTAACTCTCAGAGGAGCTCGATCTTTTGTACTATAGTAGTTTATTTGTTTTATTTTCTTTGTTGTGTGTTTCTTCTTTTTGTTGCATGTTTGTTTTCTTTGGTTCATTAGTTTTTGTCTATTTGTTTTGTTTTACTTTGTTGGGATACATGTTTATTCTCAAGGACTCTAAAGGATAGGTGTTTTGTGCATAACATGTTGCCAAATTTGAGAGAATTTGACTCTTTTCCCTTTGTAGCTTCATTATGTTAGGTCGCGGAGACAACTGAGAGGGGGGGGTGAATCAGTTGTCTAATAAATTCAAACCAAAAACTAATTAACCAACTTAATGCTTAATACCGGTAAACTAGTTAAGTATGCCAATAGATAGTGTTAATAGTAAATTGCTATACCGGTAAGGATTAATGCATGAAACATAAACATAAACTCATCCACAACACATGACACCAATATTTGTACGTGGAAACCCTGTAAGAGGAAAAACCACACTGGGAAACCTTACCCACAATCAGATGATACTACTATAGATAGTAAGTGTAAAAAAAGGGGTCTACACATGCAAAAAGGCCAACAGCCTAGAGCTCACTGCTCAATCACAAATGGGAGTCACACTGACTACAGTTGGATGGTTAAATCCAATAAGAATGTATTGCACAAAATTGCATCTTCATATGCTGGATTCAATACCGATGTAATGCTAATATGCTTCTACAAAAACCTAACTTCACCTTCAAATGATGTCTTCATGTATGCCTCTGCTTGATCTCGCATATACCTTCACTTAAATCTTTTTTGCATTCCACACTTGATCTTATAAATAAGATCTTACATTTATACCATACCCTAAGACCAATTTTAGTAGGTCAACTCTATAAGATATTACAATAAAAACATTTTACAAATAATATAATATCCGATGCAATAACTGATTAAACATATCAGCTTAATGCATTTATAACAATAATAAATTATCTCCATAGCGTGCCATGCTGATCTGGAAAAGATAAACCTGTCGGTGTAACCCTAGATAACCTGGACCTATTTGTCAGTAAAAGCAAATATGAAAATATGAATATACCAATTATTATTACTTCAAAATAAAGTGTCCACATGATGTCTTCGACATTACCAAGTGTCTTCCATGTCATTCTAGGTACCGGTGAGCATTATATCTTGTCAGTTAACCATATACCAGTAACTGTTGCACAGATTACTGCTTGTTGGTGAATGTTGCTGGATCTCCAAAGTAGGTGTATTCAGTAGGTGTTGACATCAATGACAAAACCATACCAAAATACCAACAATCTCCCCCTTTGGCATTGATGGCAACACAAGATGGAAAAACCATCACAGTGCCAAAATAGAAATGCCAAATAATATCTCGATTTCTCCCCCTGGGAGTAACAATACCAATTTCTCCTTAGATGTATTTTTCAAAAAATCTCTTTTTCTTCCTAAAAGATAATGTGTTTTTTCATAGATATCTCTCCCCCTTTGACATCAAATGCCAAAGTCACAAAAGGTCAAGTTCATACAAAATACCAACCAATTCAATATACCAACTACTCCCCCTGAGAAGTAGCTTCCTCATCAAATACCGGAATAAAGATTTGCACATTTAATTCTGTCGGTTGATGACAATCATCAACTGTCTAAGTCTCTACCGGTGGTGGTATGACTCTGAGTTGATCTCTGAGATATTCAAAAGTTTCCTTAGGCAAAGGTTTTGTGAAAATATCTGCAAGTTGTTCTTTAGTATTCACATAAACTAGTTTTATCTCTTTTTCTTCAACTTTTTCCCTTAGAAAATTCAGTTTGATAGAAACATGTTTTGTTTTAGAATGTAATAACGGATTTTTAGAGATATCAATTGCTGCAGTTTTATCATAGTATATAGTAATAGGTTCCTTGCATTTTACCTTTTGTGTCTTTCAACATTTGTTTAAACCAAAGTACCTGTGTACAGTTTGTTGTTGCTGCAACATATTCTGATTCTGCTATTGATAAAGATGTAAAAATTTGTTTCTTACTTAACCAAGAAACTAATCTCTTTCCAAGCAAGAATGCTCCTCTAGTGGTGCTTTTTCTATCATCCACATCTCCTGCCCAATTTGCATCTGTATATGCACATAGATCAAAATTTTCATCTTTAGGATACCATAATCCAAGATTTGTTGTGCCTTGTAAGTACTAGAAAATCCTTTTCACTGTCGATTCATGATTTTCCCTAGGATTACTCTAAAATCTAGAAACTATACATACTACATTCATAATATCAGGTCTGATTTGTTTCAAATACAGTAAACCTCCTATCATAGATTTGTATCTGGTTGGATTAACAGGTGTAGATTCATCCCTTTGAGATAATTTGTCATTTGTAGTCATAGGTGTGCTTACCAGTTTAGAGTTCTCCATCCCAAATTTCTTAAGTAGTTCTTTCAAGTATTTAGATTGACTCAAAAATATACCTTTATCAGTCTGTAAAATCTGTAATCCTAAAAAGAATTTTATTTCTCCAATCATAGACATTTCAAATTCTTGCTGCATTTCAAGAGAAAATTCTTTACATAATTCATCTTCTCCTCCAAAGATTATATCATCAACAAATACTTCAATAATCAAGATGTCATCATTAGATACTTTGTAATATAAATTGCTATCTGCATTTCCTTTAGTAAAACCAATCTTTAAAAGATACTTATCCAATCTTGCATACCAAGCTCTTGGGGCTTGTTTCAATCCATACAGAGCTTTTCTTAATCTGCAAACCATATCATTGTCATCTGTCAAAGAAAATCCATCAGGTTGCTCAATATAAACTTCCTCTTCATGATCTCCATTTAGAAATGCACATTTAATATCCATTTGATAAACTTTGTAATCCTTGTGAGCTGCAAAAGCCAAGAATAATCTAACTGCCTCAATTCTGGCTACCGGTGCAAAGGTTTCATTGTAATCAACTCCTTCTTTCTGAGAATATGCCTTACACACTAGTCTTGCTTTATTTATGACAACCTTACCATCTTCATTAAGTTTGTTTCTAAATACCCATTTGGTTCCAATTACATTTTTATCTTTAGGTCGAGGAACTAATGTCCAAGTATTATTTTTCTCAATTTGTCCTAATTCTTCTTCCATAGCTTTAATCCAAAATTTATCTTCACATGCCTCATTGATAGATAATGGTTCAATTTGAGAAATAAGACATACCTCTTCATTTGCCAATCTTCCTCTTGTCATAACTCCTTTAAATTTGTTTCCAATTATCTGATCTTCAGAATGATTCAGTCTTAAATACTGGGGTGTCTTAGTCTGTTGTTGTTCTTCAATTACTGTGGAATCCTCTGATGATACCGTAGTAACTGGATCATCATTCTGTACTGGTGGATTCAGTGTAGGTTCATTTGTCATAACTTCTATTTCCGGTTTAGAGTCTATATACCTTGAAGTTCCTCTGAATTGTTCATCAATCTTTACATTTGTACTCTCAACAATTTTCTGTAATCTTTTATTAAAACATCTATATGCCTTGCTCTTAGATGAATAACCAAGAAATATTCCTTCATCACTTCTAGGATCAAATTTGCCAATATACTCATCTCTTGTAATATAACATTTACTTCCAAAAATTCTGAAATACTTAAGAGTAGGAATATTACCAAACCATAGTTCATGAGGGGTCTTACCAGTTTCACCTTTGATGTGAACTTTTTTGAATGTATAGACAGCTTTGCTTACTACCTCTCTCCAGTACACATGTGGTAGATTTGCTTTTGATAACATACTTCTTATTGCATCCAAGATAGTTCTATTTTTCCTTTCAACAACTCCATTCTGTTGTGGTGTCCGAGGTGCTGATAACTGTCTTTTGATTCCATTCACTTCACATAATGTATTAAAATCTTTAGATGTGAATTCTCCTCCTTGATCTGATCTTAAACATTTTATTTTCTTACCGGTTTCATTTTCAACCATTTCTTTGAATAGTTTGAACTTCCCAAGTGCTTCTGATTTTTCTCTGAGAAAAGTAACCCAACACATTCTAGAATAATCATCAATAATTAGCATGAAATATCTATCACCTTGTAAGCTTTTAGTTCTAGCTGGACCACATAAATCAGTGTGAATTAAATCAAGAGCATTATTGGATTTTTTTGGAATACTTTTGAAACTAGCTCTAACTTGTTTTCCAAATTGACATTCCTTGCAAATTGTATTCTGAGGTTTCACAATTTTAGGTAGATCTCTAACTGCCTTAGAAGTACTAATTTTTACCATGCAATCAAAATTTACATGACATAGTCTTTTATGCCATAACCAACTTTCATCTATATGTGCAATTAAGCATGTCTTTTCACTGTTATTAAATTGAAAGATATTAACTCTAGTCTGATTACCGGTTGCAATTTCCAAACCAGTTCTATTCATGATTTTGCATTTTCCATTTTTAAATTGTAACTGAAAACCCTTCTCAACTAATTGACCAACACTTAAAAGATTATTCTTTAATCCTTCAACATAGTAGACATTGTCAGTTTTATGTTTACCATCAAGAGATATTGAACCCTTACCTTTGATTGAACAGGCTTTGTCATCTCCAAATCTTACTAAACCTCCATTGTATTCTTGAAAGTTCAAGAATTTACCTTTGTCTCCAGTCATGTGATGTGAGCATCCTGAGTCAATAATCCATTCATCCTTTGATTCAACTTTAGCTACTAGGGCTTGTTCTATCAGTTGAGCAGTAGGTGTCGGTTGATCTTCTATTATAGCAACAAAAACCCATCCATTGTCTATTGGATCCTCATCAGAATCATCAGTCACACCTTCATCAACAATGTAACAAGATTTATCTTTGTTCTTCTTAAATCTGTATCTCTCATATTCAGGATTAGGCTTGTATGTTCTTCTAGCTTCTTCTCTTAGTCTAGCATGTCTATCAGGGCATCTTGAAGCCATATGACCAATCTTATTGCATTTAAAACATTTAAAGGGTGCTTTACCTTCACACTTACTTCCAATTGGACCTTTTGGCATTTTCCTTGCAAATAGTGCTTCAAGTTCTTCAAGCTCTTCATTCTCCTTCCTAGTTTCTTCAAGTTCTCTTGCATAAAAGGCTCTCCAGTCTGATTTGTCAAAAGATGGAGCAGATGATGTTGATGTTTTAAAGGTCAAATCAGTCTTTATAGTAGCAACAGGACCAAATTCCTCAATTTCAAAAGCTGAAAGTTTTCCAATCAATGTATCCCTAGTTACTGATCTATTAGGCATTGTTCTCAACTCATTTATAGCAGTAACTTTCATTTTATATGCTAGTGGAAAACCTCTTAAGATTTTTGAAACAATCTCATCCTCACTCAAGGTTCCTCCACAACATTTGATAACCAAAACAATTTCATTTACTCTTTCCATAAAAGCATAAATCCTTTCATCTTCTTCCATTTTCAGATGTTCATACCTGACTCAGAAGCTTTCAAGTTTTGCAATTTTAACTGCGGAATCTTCTTCATTCAGTGTTTCCAAATGTAGCTTTAGCAATAGACCTATCAGATAATCCCATGATTTGTTGATCTGATAATGCACTCAAGAGTGCTTCTCTTGCTTTGCAATCATTTTCTTCATCTTTGGCTAAGGTAGTTGGAGCAGTCTGACCAGCTACAGCAGTAGTATAACCATTCTTAGTAACTTCCCAGATGTCTTTACCGACGCAATTCAGATGTGTCTCTATTCTGATCTTCCATATCCCATAGTTGGTTCCATCAAGTTTAGGACTATCCTTCCTGAATTAATTAGTAGACATTGGATCTCCTCAAGTTGTTAAACTTCTGCAAAAAGAGGACTAAGCTCTGATACCAATTGTTAGGTCCCAGAGACAACTAAGAGGGGGGGGTGAATCAATTGTCTAATAAGTTCAAACCAAAAACTAATTAACCAACTTAATGCTTAATACTAGTAAACTAGTTAAGTATGTCAGTAGACAGTGTTAATAGTAAATTGCTATACCGGTAAGGATTAATGCATGAAACATAAACATAAAGTCATCCACAACACATGACACCGATATTTGTACGTGGAAACCCTGTAAGGGGAAAAACCACAGAGGGAAACCTTACCCACAATCAGATGATACTACTGCAGATAGTAAGTGTACAAAAAGGGGTCTGCACATGCAGAAAGGCCAACAGCCTAGAGCTCACTGCTCAATCACAAATGGGAGTCACACTGACTACAGTTGGATGGTTAAATCCAATAAGAATGTACTACACAAAATCGCATCTTCATATGCTGAATTCAGTACCGGTGTAATGCTGATATGCTTCTACAAAAACCTAACTTCACCTTCAAATGATGTCTTCGTGTATGCCTCTACTTGATCTTGCATATACCTTCACTTAAATCTTTTTCGCATTCCACACTTGATCTTATAAATAAGATCTTACATTTATACCATACCCTAAGACCAATTTTAGTAGGTCGTCTCTACAAGATATTACAATAAAAATATTTTACAAATAATATAATATCCAATGCAATAACCGATTAAACATGTCGGCTTAATGCATTTATAACAATAATAAATCATCTCCATAATGTGCCATGCTGATCTGGAAAAGATAAACCTGCTGGTGTAACCCAAGATAACCTGGACCTATTTGTCGGTAAAAGCAAATATGCAAATATGAATATACCAATGATTATTACTTCAAAATAAAGTGTCCACATGATGTCTTCGACATTACCAAGTGTCTTCCATGTCATTCCAGGTACCGGTGAATATTATATCCTACTAGTTAACCATATACCAGTAACTGTTGCACAGATTACTGCTTGCCGATGAATATTGCTGGATCTCCAAAGTAGGTGTATTCAGTAGGTGTTGACATCAATGACAAAACCACACCAAAATACCAACACATTATTATTTGGTTAATTTTGAAATCTTTGTCTACACTCATCCAAGGTGATATATAATGGTTTAAATATGTTATTGACTCTCAATTGGAAAAGGTGAACCCGATTACTCAACATTACCATCACACTAAGTTACATCAAAAATTTTGTAAGATATCAAATTAACTTGTTTCCAAGTGAAAAATTAGAAGTCAAGATGTTTCACGTCGTCCACCGTGGTTCCCAACCCAATAATTGGACTTTAATGTTTGAAAGTTGCTTGAAGGTTACAAAGAAATAATCCTTTTATATCCTATGAGAAAAATGATCTACCAAGAGAAAGAGAAAAGAAATGATTGACTTAAAGCAACTAAACTTGGGTTTTTCAAGTAATCTCCATCGGGGCTATGGACACATGGCTGGCACTGGAGCACTGCTTGATGGGGGCCAGAGGCATCTCTGTTGGGGCTATATACATCCGACTAGTAGTAGAGCTATTCCTAGGATGACCTTGCATGAAAAATATTGATTGACTTTACCTACGTAGATTGGGCCCAATTTCCTTTGTTTATCTTCATTATTCATAATGATAGAGTAATAAATCATGAGCACACAATCAAGAGTTAAATCTTGTTCATTTTTTAGGTCATTAGTTCACTCATCTATTCACTTGTATACATTTTTTTGAATGATAGTAGCCTTAGGCGTTAGGTTATATCAGAGATTCTGAAGTTCTAAAATGCCTAGAGTCATTTTTCCCAAATACTCACCATTTCTTATGCCCTGCATACCTACCCCAATTAGTTTCCTTGTCTGGAAAATATTGGTCCCCTTTCTTTATGTTTTTTAGTTTGTTTTGCTTAGTTTTGTCTTTACACCACAAAACCCTGGAGTTCCGAGGTAGGATTTTGTTTCCCCTATTGGTTTTGACCTCAAAAGTCTGGAACCCCAAAGTCCCAAAGTCATGCCTTGTTTTGTGTGTCATTGAAGCCTTGGAATCCTGGAGTCCCGAAATTCTGAGTTCTTCATGTTTTGTCATTAGTCACTTCGGAACCCCATAGTCCCAAAGTTGTGTTGTATTCTTTAACTTTAGAACCCCGGAACCCCAGTCTCAAAGTTGTTTTTTTTGTTTGTGTGGAATCCCGAAACCCCAAAGTCCTGAAGTTGTCTTGTTTCTTCACCTCGAAAATCCGGAGTCCTAATGTGAGTTTTTTGTTAATTTTAAGCAATCAGGTGTTAATTTTAAGTAATCATATTATAATAGACTGTAGATGAATAGTAACAACAATAAAAACACAAGACAAGACACACCAATACCTTGGGAAAACCTCCCTCTTGGAGATGAAAAACCCAGCCACAAAGTACAATATGTATTATCTCAAATGTAGGCAATTACAAGGCAAGTGAACTTATCTCAGATTGTTGTCCAATCAACAAGTTAGCATATCTCAATTTCTCTTTACATAACAATTAAGATTGCAGCCCTTATCAACAGCAGATGGCTAAGGATGATCAACACCAAATCCACACAAGGAGAGTCTTCATCAACTTCGCATGATGATCTTGATGGCTTCACCTCACAATCAACCTTAATAGCTTCACATGATAGATATGAAGCAAGTTCGCACAAGAGAGAGAGAGAGAGAGAGATAGAGATCGCCGATCTTGGAGAGAAGATTACATATGTAGGATATGATAATTGATAATGACTTCATTTGTTGTTATTTTTATATCCAACCTTTGGCGCCAATACTCTAAGTCAGCTTGCATATTTATTTATTTAAATTACATTGTGATTTTACAATTTACATTTACTTGCCTCCAAGTTACATGTTTGGGTCCAACCCAAAAATAAATTTATTTGCCTCCACGTTACATGATTGGGTCCAGCCCAAAAATAATTTGAATTACATGAGATAATACACTTATCTTTGACAACATTAAAATGAAATAGTCAGGTATCTAAGCTAGCTATTATTTTCAACACTCCCTCTTAGCTAGAGAGGATATCTGCCACTTGTCATGATCCATTCATGACTTTCATCTTGCATTTCCCACAAGGATGAATGTATAAGCTCCATAGAGTATACCTGTAATAAAACACATAAATATCATGAACTCATTTCATGATGTCCATCTTGCATTGCCCGCAGAGGATGGATCCACCTTGCATTGCCCGCAAAGGGTGGAAGAGGTCTTACACCTCAACCTTCTCCCAGAGAAGGATACAATGTCACCTTGCATTGCCCGTAGAGGGTGACTCCACCTTGCATTTCCCGTAGAGGGTGGATGATACAAACTAAATTGCATCACTAAGATTGAGACTCCCTCTCAATCAATGTTGTGTTATCCACAATTCCAAGCTTCTCTCTGAAGTACTCAAACTTCACTCGAGCTAGAGGCTTGGTGAGAACATCTAAGACATGTTCATCAGTGCTGATATATTTTAGTCGGATCGCACCTCTTTGTGCCATATCATGAACATAGTGATAATGAGTTTCCACGTGTTTTGACCTATCATGAAACATGGGATTATTAGACATTTTAATACAACTCTGATTATCACAATAAATAACAGTGGATTCCCAAGGTTGTCCAAACAACCCAACAAGAAGCTTGTGAAGCCAAACTGCTTCTCTAGTTGCCACACTTGAAGCAATGTATTCAGCTTCTGCAGTACTCAATGCAGCTAAGGACTATTTCCTACTGGCCCAAGAGATCATAGCAAAACCCAAGATGAAACAAATTCCTGAAGTTCTTTTCCTATCAATAACACTTCTATCCCAATCAAAATCAGAGTAGCCTTCCAAATTGATCATTGTGTTGATTGGATACTTCAGCCCATAGCCAATTGTTCCATGCAAGTATCTCAGGATGTGCTTGGCTACCACCAAGTGAACATGCTTTGGCTGGTTCATGAATTGGCTAAATGCACTCACTGCATAGAAAATATCTAGTCTAGTGTTAACTAGATACATCAGGGATCTAATCAATTGCCTATACTCTGAAGGATCTACAAAATCAGAATTAGCTGCAGAAATACTCAATTTCTTCAAGTTAGTTTCCATAGGAATAGACATAGGTTTACAATCCATCATACCAAATCTTTTCAATATATCAATAGTATATTTTCCTTGACTTAGAATAATTTCATTAGGTCTTTGCCACACTTCTAACCCTATAAAGTAATGCATTAGGCCTAGATCCTTCATTTCAAATTCAGTAGCTAATTCTTTCTTACACTTCATGATGAGACTATCTTCACCAATTAGGAATAAATCATCCACATATAAAACCAGAATTATCATTTCACCATTAAATACTTTAAAGTAAATGTTAGGATCAACATCATTCTTACAAAACCCTAAACTAACCAAGTACTTATCAATTCTTTCATACCAAGCTTTAGGAGCTTACTTGAGGTCATAGAGAGCTTTCTTTAGTCTGTAGACATGAGTTTCTCTATTATGAATCTCATAACCTTCAGGTTGTTCAATATAGACTTCTTCCTCAATAACACCATTAAGGAAAGAAGTCTTTACATCCATTCGATGTAACTTCCAACCTTTGGCTACAGCAATAGCTATAATAGTTCTAATGGAAGTATATCTAGCAATAGGAGCAAATATTTCTTCATAATATATGGTGCAGAGCACCTTTCATTTCACAGCTAATTTTGAAGCACATAGTGTTGTTTACAAGTTCATTTATGGTATAATTGTGGGTTGGATCAATGATCAACCTTGATGTAATTGAAAGCCTATTTTGTATGGTCAATAATCTCTTAGGTGAGCATATAAACCTAGAGGTCTATTAGGCCATGAAGGCTTGAAATTTGGATTTTGTCAAAGTTAGTATGTCTAGGATGTTGTCTTAGGTGTTGGAGTAAATAATTACTGGTCTAGGTAGTTAATAACCAATGTTGTTCTAAATTGCAAAAAGTTGAATTTGTTGTCAAGCAACTTTTCAAAGTTGTCGATCGGATGACAACTACTTCTCCAATGGTCCTAACTATTCAAAAGTTGGTTATGGATGTTGGAAGAGGTTTATATATGTGGACAACCATAGGAAGGTATGTTGAAGGTTTTGTAAAGTTTGGTGGAGAAAGAAAATAAGACAAATTTGATTTCACCACACAGATATTTTTTCGTACGATTCATATAGAGTGTGAGAATTTCTTATGAAGTTTTGATTTGGTTAGGAGTGACTCTGAAACACCTTTCCAATGCACCAGCTCTGACCTCTCGAAGTAAAGTCTAGTGAAATTTATAAATGTTTATTTTCTGCAAGTTGAAACCCTCCATTTTCAAGGGTTATAATGCAAGTAAGACCCTAACTTGCAGTCTACTCATTGGGATCTGATGGCCATGTGTATAATGCTAGTTAGGGATGTGTATTTTGAGATTCTAGAGGGGTGTGGTTAGAGGAGTTGGTTGGTATAGTGCCACCAAGCACTAGTCTAAACCGGTTGAGGGTTTAGATTAGATTAGATGAGTTTCCTTGAATGAATGAACAATGATGAGAAGATGAGTTGAAGTGCTGAAATTGGGTATTTTAACATAGGAGAAACTTCCCAGAAAGTTGGAACCTTCCTATGATCCCATTCTCCATATCTCTTTTGTGAGACCTGTCTAGCCTGATCAATTACGACTGTAACCAAGTAGGTGTTGAAGAGTGCATGAATAGGCTGGAAATCCAACCTTTTTGAATCTGATAGTGGTCCCAAAAGGGTGTCTAAAACCTAAATTTGGGTAAAGTGTTGTTTGGTATTATTTGGAGAAAATTCCCAAAAGACAATGAAATGGGGTTACTAATTGGTGAACCTATACTGGTAAGTCTGTGAAACTGGTATCGGTAAAATTGTGAAACCTGTACCGGTAGACCTATACCAGTGGGCTTGTCTAGTCCTCAAAACCCAATACTTGTCTTGTGTTTCAAATGAGCATTGTGGAAGATCTTGATAGGTCTTAGGAAGTGGGCAGGAGTGTGTGTCAACCTGATTAGTGGTGATAAGTTGATTTCAAAGTTGAGGTGTGAAACATAACCAAAAAGAGAAGACCAGAGGTGTGTGTGTGGGTTTATGACCCTGTTGTTGCTGACCTCAGCATTAGTTCTTCAGGACACGGTGAGGCCATCTATTCTGAATGTACACTACAGTCTTGGATTGTTTGGCCCATAAGAAGGTCTGCAGGTCCTGATCGTGAATCATATCTTTGGCTGTTGCAGAAATGGCTCTATTCTTTCATTTAGCTACACCATTTTGTTGAGGATTGTAGGGGACG
This sequence comes from Cryptomeria japonica, assembly GCF_030272615.1. NCBI lineage: Eukaryota > Viridiplantae > Streptophyta > Pinopsida > Cupressales > Cupressaceae > Cryptomeria > Cryptomeria japonica. The sequence goes on from NC_081415.1 coordinate 659,995,923, forward strand.
CATAACTCCCTCTTAATTCTTGTCTCTACACAAAATTCATTGAAGCCACTTGAGGTGTATTCACCTCCATTGTCAGATCTTAACACTTTAATCCTTGTACCAAACATATTTTCAGCTAGGGCTTTAAATTCTTTAAACCTACTTAGTACTTCATCAGATTCTTTAGATTTTAGAAAAAAAATCCAAATCTTTCTAGAAAAATTATCTATAAATGTAACATAGTATAGAAATCCACTAGGTGAAGGAACAGATATAGGTCCACATAAATCAGAATGAACAAGTGCTAATTTTTCTTTAGCTCTACTTTCACTTTTATGAAATGGCCTTTTAGTGTTCTTACCTAATGCACAACCTTTGCAAGTATCATCATGAAATTGACTAAGTTTAGGCATACCTTTAACCATATTTTCAAGAAAAGGAAGTGTATGATAGTGAAGATGGTTGAGCCTTCTATGCCATAGCTCACTACATTCAGAAGCTTCATGAATGAGTGCTCGAATGGGGTTAGCTGAAAGCTTATAAAAACTATCATATCTATTTCCAATAACATGAGTAGATTTAATACTAGATTTCTTAGACCATGCAAGTACTTTACCCTCAGAAAATGCTATTTGATAACCTTTATCTTCTAGGGAAGAAATAGAAATTAAATTCCTCTTAATTCCAGGCACAAATAAAATATCACTAAGATGCAAGGACATGCTAGATTATAAATTTAAAGAAGTGCTACCAAAACCTCTTACCAAATACTGAGCATCATCACCAATTACCACATGAAGGTTGGAATCTTTATCCATCAAGTCTGAGAGATGCTCTTGATATCTCGTGATGTGTCTAGATGCACCACTGTCTATCAACCAAGTGTTACTATCAGTTGGCACATTTCTAGACAAGGGAGAAATGAAGAGGTAGTCTTTATTGTCCTCTGAGTTTGGAACTTTATTCAGGTTGGCCTCTCCTTGCATGAGTAGATTCTAACATTCTTTAGCATAATGTCCAAACTTGCCGCATCTAAAGAAATGGACATGTGAAAGATCCCTTGTCTTCTTCCTTGAATCTTAAGAAGGAGGTCTAAAGTCTCTATCTCTTTTGAAGTTGCTCTTCTTCCAATGGCCTCCCTTTCTTTTAACATGTTTAGATACAAGAACATGTTGATCTCCTCCATGAGTTCCTTTATGCATTCCTCTATTAGCAAGGTGTGACTCCTCTTGAATGCAATCTGACCAGAGGTGATTGAAGGAAGGGAATTCAGCTCTTCCACTTATTCTTCAAGACCAAGGAGGGCACAAACCTTCCATGATGTAAAATTGAGGGCACCTTCAAGTCTATCCTCTACTTTCAGATCTGTAACCATCTTGCAAAACTAAAACAATAAACTGAAAGTAAAGGACAAATAATGATTTGATTATTTAGAATGAACCTTAAGCTCTGATACCATGTTAATTTTAAGCAATCAGATGTTAATTTAAAGTAATCAGATTATAATAGACTGTAGATGAACAATAGCAGCAATGAAAACACAAGACAAGACACGCCAATACCCTGGGAAAACCTCCCTCTTGGAGGTGAAAAACCCAACCACAAAGTACAATATGTATTATCTCAAATGTAGGCAATTACAAGGCAAGTGAACTTATCTCAAATTGTTGTCCAATCAGCAAGTTAGCAGATCTCAATTTCTCTTTACATAACAATGAAGATTGCAGCCCTTATCAGCAGCAGATGGCTAAGGAAGATCAGCACCAAATTCGCACAAGGAGAGTCTTCATCAACTTCGCATGATGATCTTGTTAGACACAATGTACCACTAAGATGGGGGTGAATCAGTTGTTCTCAATCTTTTCCCATTAACAACCTAAATGTGTATACCGGTTATAAAATCTATCACAATGCAGACTTACCGGTTAGTGGACAGACCAATACAAATGCAAACACACATAGAGGGCATCACATAACACCAGTATGTACAAGGAAAACCCAATATGGGAAAAACCTCGATGAGCAATGTTGTTGGAGTCTACTACTCCAATCCAGCCTCACAATGAAACTCTATTACAATGTTTAGGGCACAAACCCCTAACTTGTTTATGGGCTACAACCCCTAATTTAGGGCACCAACCCGAGGAGCACCAACCCATAACTTGTTTATAGGCTACAACCCAAAGGAGCTACAACCCCTTCACCAAGCTACAACTCAGTGATCATAATCAAAACATTAAATACAAGAGTAGTTATCTTGTTACAAGTGAATCTTGTAACCATTTCATATACCTTACTCTTTCAGTGAGATACCTTCTTTGCTACACTAGCTCACTCTTTTGTTGCTCTCATCTACCGCTTTACTGTCAGTAAACTTTATCGGTACACCTCTCCTCTTCTTCTGCTCTATTGATTCTTCACCTTACTCTCTTCTCTTCACCGGTACAACACTCTACCTATTCTATGTTTGCCTTCTCTACAACTCCCTTTACTTTTGCTCTGCCGGTATGGGCACTACTGGTTCTGCTCTGCTACCGATTGAACACTTCAACCTGGTTCACCCTCACACTCAGTCTCTTCTTAGATATGCTTTGTGCACATGACTGATTTTCTCTTAGCTACAGAAGTAACACTCCATCACTTCGCAACAACACTTCCTTCTTCTATTCAGCAACACCTAACAATGTCTTTGGCCTGCATATTTATAGTCTGGTTTTCTCGTCAAGAGCCAATTCAAATTCTAGGTGGTTAGGGTTTCCTCTACCCTTGAGGTAAACCAAATCCAATCAGATCTTTCCCAATCTAATCTTCTAGACAGCCAATGGTACAACTCTTCCATTAACACATCTTTTATCTCTGGCGATCTTATTTTTCCCTTATCGGCTGATCTCTTGGTCAACCACCAAGATCGATCTTGTTGTTTACTTCATCCACCTTGATCTCCTCAATCACTCTTAGCTGGCTCTAAGTTGTCCTCCAGACCTCAAGCCACAAACCTCTGCAATAGCTCTGCAACACATCCCATGATTTATAGGATCTTCCATTAATGTTGACCAACTTTGCAACTACCCCATCAGTGTATATTCCTTCTTAATCCGAATGCAGGTCAGCTACCTTGACTCCATGTGGCATCCATGTCAACCAACTGCTAGCTTGACTCTTCATGTCGATCTAGATAGGATCACCGACCAAACACTCTATCAGTTCCTCTTTCCTACCGATTTACTAACCCCGATATCTCACATTCTACCGGTTAACTCCTCATGTCTGCTCTTTGCTGAACTGTCAGTGGAACACCAAAACCGGTCTCCAGACATGTCTATCCAAAGCATGCTCATTGCCATAAAGTGTGAGGACATTTGCATCTACACCTTACTCATATTACCAGTGAGCATTTATACCAGTAAAACCTCTTGATGACACCATGTCATCAACCTTCACTAGACTCCATCTTTAGTTAGGCCACATTCCTCTATTTGCATCTGCTCAGCCTTGCCTTCTCCTTAATCAGTTCGGACCATATCTCAGCTGATTTGTCAAGATGACAAACACATCACTCTTATTCTATACTGGAATCTCAACATTCCTTCTCAGTCGGTCCAGTGCATATCCCTGAGCACTTGCCTTTACCTCTTCTTCCTTATCTCACAAAACTATGATGCACACAATGCATAAGAGGAGATAAGTTCTAATTACTGATGGAGTGAGTCCTTATCATCTACATCCTGCAGTGCACACATGTGGCTTCTCATGATGACTACATCTTCATCTGGTGGTAGCCCTATTGTTTTGCATCCTCACAACAAACTAATGACCTATTCATCCTTCTCCTCCTATGTTGATGCAATTTTGGTAGCATTCTACCTCTTCATCACAAACAACTGCTCAAGCACCTTGCCCATCCTCTTGTGCACTATTCATCATCTTGCTAGTTGTCAACCACTCACTTGGTTGATTTGACTCCTCTATTTCAACACATCATTTACCAGTTGACATCCTTTCCTTACCGATGATACACTATATCGGTAACCTACTCATCTCATCCACACAAGTTAGGCACAAACTTGTGTATCAATAACCTCTGTCTTATCTTACTAGTGTCCTGTAACACAAAGTGATATCTATTTATGGTGAAAGTGGAAACAACAATATTGAAAAACTAAATGAGATTCAACCATAAAACCCTAGCCTAGCAACAACAAAGATCCACCATAACATATGAAGATTACCTAAGACAATGAAAATCAAATCAAATCACAAAGATTATACCATCACATGTCCAATAGGGTTTGGATCTCCATTCTTCCTATCTCCATTGATCTTGCTTGATATATGTGCTCTCAGATTTTATGTGTGCACAAGAGCTCAACAAAGAACGGAAATGTGGTTGCAAGTAGACTTGATCGCATATGAAAGTTTGAAAGCGTAGAGTAGTCAGGTTGAATAGAATGATTAGAATGATTGAATAGACTGCTTAGGGTTGATAATGAAGGAAGCATCTCCTTATATAGAAGACACTATAAGAAATGGAGGGATAAGATTAAGAGGTGTAAAAGATAAATGGTCGGCTATGATTAGAGGGTAGGTAGAGAAAATAAGAAAATAATAATAGGGTAGGTAGTGTAGAAATTAAGATATGAATGACATGTGTCATAGGTAGAAAAGGCTAATGAATTAATTAAATAAATAAAGATTTATTTAATTAATAGAGGAAGTGGGATCAATTAAATAAATAAAAGTATTTATTTAATTTAGGAAAAGGATAATTTAAATAAATAAATGTATTTATTTAAATGAGAAATAAAGCTTGGAAGAGGATAAATGAATTAATTAAATAAATAAAGATTTATTTAATTAATAGAAGAATTAGGCTAAAATAATTAAATAAATAAAGATATTTATTTAATTAGACAGGACAATTTTAGGTGTCTACAATATCAAAGATATCTCCACTTGTACTCCTGCATGTCAATGCTGCACATACATCTCTCATACCAGTAGTCATCCCATACCGGTTGACATCAACGACAACCCAATGCCAATAGATCTTGATGGCTTCGCCTCACAATTAGCCTTAATAACTTTGCACAATAGATATGAGGCAAGTTCGCACAAGAGAGAGAGACAGAGAGAGAGATCATCTATCTTGGAGAGCAGATTACATATGTATGAGATAATAATTGATAATGACTTCATTTGTTGTTAGTTTTATATCCAACCTTTGGTTCCAATACTCCAAGTCTACTTGCATATTTATTTATTTAAATTACATTGTCATTTTACAAGTTACATTTACTTGCCTCCACGTTACATGTTTGGGTCCAGTCCAAAAATACATTTATTTGCCTCCACGTTACATGATTGGGTCCAGCCCAAAAATAATTCAAATTACATGAGAGATAATACATTTGTCTTTGACAATATTAAAATGCAATAGTCAGGTATCCAAGCTAGCTATTATTTTCAACATTTTTGTCCTTGTTGTGTTTTGACCTCAGAAGTCCGGAACCCTGGAGTTCCAAGGTATGTTGATGGTTTTCTTGTTGTCATCTCAAAAACTCGGAACCTCGAACTCTCGAGGTCGTGTTTAAGGAGACTGTACGGATGAAGTATCGAGGGCGTATAAATAGGAGAAATGAACTTTTTAAAGCTCATTTGTGCATTTAAGTTTTCTAGTCTCCCATCTATGATCTCCTGATTTATCTCCTCCATGCTGTTGAGTTCTTCGTGGGTTTTCTTCCACCACGTTGGTAGATTTTCTCCCTTCTTATGTTTTTATGTTTAGATTTTCTAATTTTTGGGCTTAGATTTTCCATTTTTGTTTTTCATGTTTTGATCTTCCTATGTGCCCTAGGTTTTCAAAACCCTAGAACCCTAGAGTTTTGGGCTCGGTAGTCCTCTTCATCTCAGACTCTAGAACCCCAGAGTCTTGAGGTTGATCTTTTTGGGTCATTGTTTTACACCGGAACTTTGGATTCCTAGAGTTTTGAACCACCTTTTGACCCATGAATGAACTACTCCCAACCTCAGAACCTTGGAGTTTTGAAGTTCTTTCCTTTTAGGCCACTATTTTAACCTCGGAACCCTAGAGCCCTGAAGTTCCAAAACATCTTTTTTTTGGCACTCAATAAACTACCCCGAAGTCCCGAATTAGCCATGTTAACTGTCAACCCATAACCCCGGAGTTTCGGCCTTTATTGTTCTTAACTTGTCTACCCCTAAGTTCCAAGCCCTATTCTTTTAGCCTATACTAACCTCGAACCCCCGAAGTTCCGAAGTAATTTGTTATAGAAGGAGTTACCCACTCTGAAACTTCGAAGTCCCGAAGTGGGTGATATTATTGATATATTTTATGACATAGGCTAATTTGTGGTTCTTTCTTGTAGATTAGAGTAGTTAGATGGACCCAACCTCCAGTAAGAGAGGCAAGGAACTAGAAAAACTCCCCATAACCATGAAGTACCACTACCAAGGGCAGGTTTACATTTCAAAACTAGATGATCAAATTAGATGGGTAACTAACATAGAAGGACATGTAGAGTTGGAGGATATTAGAAGTCAATTGAATAAACCAGCTATAGAGGCTTCTTATAGGAGAATCAAGAGGCCAGGGCTCGTAGAAGCAACTATTTTCTCCCAATTGTTACTACTTATCAAGTTGCCATTAGTTTTATATCCAAAGTCATTCTATATACTCTAGTCGGTTACTACTACCGAGATATTCAGTCGGTATGCACAGTCCAGTTAGTTATAGAAGAAAGTAGTCACAGAGACCAGTACGCACCGAGTTGTCTACCGAGCAGCAAAGATGATACACCAAGATGATATACACTGAGTGAAACGTGTTACCAGATTCATTGAACCTGGACACACATATGAAAACATGTTACAAGATTGAGGAACATAGAACCGTTATCACATTGGAAATTGCACTTGAAGATAGTGTATGATTTTGAGGTCATCTAACCAATGAAATATTTTGCATGGTTATTCATTCAAGAAATCATGTTTGTAAGATTGAAGCAATGAATCAAATCATCGACATAAGAGATCTATTTATACAGCATGGATTAAAGATAAAAATATGAAGACATGTGTGATGCATGAGAAAGCACTAAGTGTTATGACTATTACAGAGACACAGAGGTCACCAAGAAGGATTTCAGAGAATAGTCAAAGAAAAGATTAAACAAAAGGGTTTACCGAGTTACTTTATGGGTTACCGAGGTATACCATAGGCAAGGTAATCTTATTTTGAGCACATAGAATTTGTTGTAACATTTCAGATGTAAAGTTGCAGATAGTTGTAAAGATTTTATTGAAAATTTTGAAGTTGTAAGAGAAACCTTTAACAGGGTAAAAGACTCTAATCAAGTCTATAAATTGTAAAGCCTCTAACCAGGTGCAGCATTTAGATTAAGTGTTTTAAAATCCTCTAGCAAGGTAGATCTAACAAATCTTGATACTCCTAACAAGGTAAGCTATCAGAAATAGCCAAATGTGTAGCTCTAACCAAGCAACCTTTATTATTGCAGTAGTGAAGTTGTGGGTGCCATCCCCACTACAGTTTTTCTCTCTAACCAAGAGTTTCTACACAACCAAAATATATGTGTTATGGAGTGAATCATGTATGATTGTTATTTATTTGTTTTAGCTTTATGTTATGTTACAACAGTTTTTGGTTTATGCATAACGGTAAAGATATTTTTGATAAAAGGATTTGAAGTATTGATTCACCCCTCCCCTCTCAGTACATTAGCTTTCCATATTGGGCCTAACAATTGGTATCAGAGCTTGAATCTTAAAAAAAAATTTAACTACCTAAAGAGAAATATCTTATCAATGGAAGGCTACAAACAATCTCGGAGGATTGTGTATCTACAAGAAGAATTGGATCATGCTAATCAAGTGATTGTAGACATGCAAAGGCAAATGCAAAAATCTCTGAAAGTGAGAAGAAGATTATTTGATGATTTATAGGACTCTCAATATTTAGTGGAACAAATTGAGACATCATCTGAGAATAGTATATCTGAAGAGACTGAAGAAATGATTGGAGTATTGAAAGTAAAGAATAAAGCACTGGTTGATCAACTAAAGGCAATGAAAAGAGAACATGAACATTTTAGCACACAGATGACTGAAAATCTTGATGCATTAAGGACAACTGAGGATAAAGTAAGAGATCTAGAAAGAGAGAAACAACAACTTGAAGCTTTAGTATCTGATAAGAATAATGAAATCATAAGGTTGACTGGGATTCAACAAAATCTGTCAAATCAACTAGGCTATGCACATCATGAAGAAAATCTTAAAGATGATGAGAATCAAGCATTGAAACTTGAAGTATCAAGGTTAACCAATGAACTTGAAATAGAAAGCAAATCCAAAGAAACACTGAAGAAGAGTTATGAAGCATCAAAGATGTTGGACAAGCAACTAAATACAAGATGACCCTACAAAGATGCAGGACTTGGTTACAAAGGAAAAGACTCTACCGAGAAGGGAATCTGTACTACCGAGAGAGGAGAATCATCAAAGCAAGCTGGAATCAAGAAGAACATCAAAGGAAAGAAGCCTATTTGCAACTACTGTGGAAATCAAGGTCATACTGCCAACATGTTCCAAATTAGAAAAGGTAAGCAACCGAATGTCACTAAGTCCAATTGTTATTGTTACAATTGCAATAAATATGGTCACACATCTAATCAATGTAGGACAAAGTCTGTTAACAATTATCAGAAGGAAAAATTCAACGGTTTTTGTAAAAAATGCAATAGATATGGAGATAGTACCGAGAAGTGTTGGTTTAAGAAAAAGAACTACATGTGGTCTGCACACCAAGCAAATACTAGAGGTTACCGAACTCACACAGATCCTTATCGACAATATTCTATAGTACCATGGGATTACAATACAAGGATATGGTGTGAATGTTGTGGAAGATATGGACATATAAGTGCCAACTGCTTTATAAGGATTGGAATGAACAATTGAAGATCATGGAGAAATCCTAGTATGGCATGTTTTCATTGTCACAAAGTTGGACACTTGGCTGGAGATTGCAGAGATCAACCTAGAAAAGACATTGAGGAAATAAAAGAAAAATGAAAGATGATTTGGAAAAAGAAGGAAACTGTGTCAAATGAAGAAAGCACCTTACCTACTGAGTTAGGTGCTCCTATTCCAAATTAATTGGTAAAGGTATGAAGGGACTGCATTCTCTCAAGGTTAAATCTTAACAGTTCCTAATTTATTATATACTTAATTCAAAATCTGCATAGTTAAGATGTAGTAGTAAGTTTGAAATTATATCAAAGTCTTTTGGAGCACTATACAGGAAACCTGTCAAGTCGGTGAATACAAGAAACCTGTCAAGTTGATAAATGAAGGAAGTCTGGCTACTCGGTTAAATTTCAAAAAGGGAAAGAAAGTTTGGTGGAACCAAGTGCATTTAATGTTTTTTGACCTAACCTGCACAAAGCCCGATAAGGTATTTTGTGTACTTAAAGCATTTTCGCAGTCATTTTTCACTCACCAAGTTTTTGAGAGAGCAGAGCAGAGAAAATCCAAGGCAATCAAACCTCCTACAAAGCAAAATTTAAGGTATTTACATTAATCTGAATGCATTGTTAAGTTGGTTTACCGATCTTATCAAGTTATTATTATCTGCTAAGTGTGAAGCGTCTGCTATTTGTAAATTCTCAAACCCTAAGGATATTTTGTTAGTTTTTATCTGGAATTTACAATGGCACCTAAGATCCAAGACCCTATCATTGTCAAGAATGTTGAGAAGCCCTTACTAAAATACTCTTTAACTCCTAAAGTTGCATCTGAACCGGATGACAAAACCGCATTTTCCCTCATCCTAGATAGAGTGTTATAAGTCGAGGATGTGAGATTCTTCACCAAATGTTGTGCTGAAGAACTCGGTCACGTTGAAATTAAAGATTCCTATGATGAATTGTGCACCGATGGTAAAATGGATAGAAAGTATGAGCATATTAAGATCAAGGGATTGACTGAAGCCCTAACCTATCCCCATGTGTTCAAACCCCAGTGGGTCAAGTTTGTTCTGAGAAAAGTTCATGATGACTTCATGTGGCTAGATGAGCAATCGTTTAAGATCACCAAGGAAATTATTCATTTGATCACCGGTTACCCTATTTATGATCATGCTCGAGCCCAGAAAATGATATCACAGAAGGAATTAATTAGTTTGACCAGAGTAGAATTAGATTGCAGAGGACTGAAATTAAACAATGTCACTGATGCAAAACTAAAATTTGCCATTAGAGTAATTAGTTATTGTTTCTTCCAATCAGCAAGGGAAAGCAGTGTACCTTGTGCAGCAGTAGACTCAACATATAAAATTGTGAAGAAAGGCATGAAAATTGATTTATGTGAGGTATTACTGAAAAACCTGTTTGAGAATCTGAACACAATCAGGAAGCCAAAGAAGAACAACTCGGCTAATACACTAAAGTTTGGATCACTTCTTGTATGCATGTTTTTCTACTTTGAGAAGTTATTTGCAATAGTCAGTAAAGTTGTTTGGGAACTACACTGACCAATCACCCATCAGATCAATGACTTCATTAAGAAGCTAGGTGATAATTTTAATGATATTATGGATGATTACTTCAGCAAGTTTCAGGAGAAAATGCATAACAGGTACCGGATTCCACCCTAGCTAGTGGAGAAATACAAAGATGACATATGTTTTGAAGTAGACACTGATTACTGTTATGTGAATGTTGTGGAACCAAGAACACAATCTTTGCCACCTATGGGTTACAAGATTGATTTTGACCTCACACAACAGCAAACAGATGCATTCCTTACATTACCAAGGCATGCTACCGAGCTGAGGTATGGAACCTATGAAGAAGTGAAGGAAAAGGTAAAAATGAGCATTGTAGTACCCAAAGCTACAAGGAAGGCAACAAAGATGATAAAGCCTTTATCAGAGAAATTCAGAGAAGATTCTTCCTCCACACCTGTCAAAGGCATTTAGCCATTACCGAAAAGGAATCTGAAGCCCAAGAGGTAGCTATAACACTGAGCACCGAATTGCCTAAGGGAAAAGTGTTGAAAAGAAAGAAACAGGATCCAACAAAGGTCTCACCGACTCCTCCAACAAAGCGACCTAACACAAGAGCAACAATAGCTTCACTGAGTAAGAAAACAAAGAATGTTCCAAAGGTAACCAAAACCTACAAGAAATCTACTCGGAGACTCATTTTGTCAAAAGAGTCTAGTGACACCGAATCTGAAGATGCAAGCAAATTTCAGATTGTCAAGAGCAAGAAGGTAAATGTACATAATGTTGAAAACTTTTGTACTAATCTGAAGGAATATGGTGGATTTGGAGGATTCAGATATTTTAAATATGAATCCAGATCTGCTAATGAAAAGAGACAAATTGAAGAAGCTGTCATCTCCACACTTCTAAAATTTTGATTGGTCCCATTAGAAGTCTCTAATTCTCTTCCCAAAGAATTATATACACATATTGATAACTGTGTGGGGCAAAAAGTGACACTAAGAAAACATGCCCTAATCTCACTTTCAGTCACACATTTGTGGAATATGAAAGAGCCTAGAGGTATCACACAATTGGCTACTTCTTTTTGTGGAAGAAAGAGCCACGGGCTACCTTTTAGGATTTCTATTCCTTTGTTGTAATTGAAAGATAAAATGATGCAAGTTCAATTCCCAACCCCAAAGTGCAAGTATGAACTAATAACAAGATTGTGGAATTGAACTTAAACAATGGAAAGCTGTAAACACAAGGACAAGATAAGAATGTAAATGCATACCCGGTGTTAAAATATGAATGAAAATGTTCGGGACGGGGGCGCGGGCGCCACTGTCCTGATTCTGCACCTGAAACTGCTCTGGAAACTGCTGTTTTGCAACCTGAAAAGCTGTCAAAAATGCTGAAACTTGCTGTCTGACAGAAGGACCAGGGCACCCAGCACCCCTGTCCCAGGGACCAGGGCACCCAGCGCCCCTGTCCTAGCAGGACCAGGGTGCCCCACGCCCCTGTCCTGGTCTTTTTCTCTAAAACTTGGTGTGAAGTTCTGTCTCGGTCTGCTTCTTCCGGATCTGCAACTTGCGGCGTCGTCCGAATCCCGAAATCTGCACTTATATCTGAAAAGGTGTTTTGGGCGGCTATACAGGGTTTTGCCTTAGTCAAACCCTCGCTTTGGTGATTTCCACCTCCACGAATAGCCAAGTTGTATTGTAAAAGTAGTGTGTGTGCAGACCTTGTGTGTGTGCAAGATCCTAAAATGCAAGTAAGCAAACTAGAGCAACCTAGAAAGTAAACCCTAATTGCTTGTAAATGATAATGTAAATGCTCCAAATCAAGATGTAAAGAGATCTAAAGCATGAATACAAGTGATATAATGAGGCTTATGCAAAGACATGAAAACAACATGAAATCATACCCAACCCCAAGGGAGGGGTACAAGCCAATCTTTAGTCGGTGATCCCCTATTGCTCTTCAATGTCTTCAAAGCCCTAAATGGATGAATGAAATTGATGAATGCTTGATGGATGGATGTTGAATGTTGTTGAAGTCTTCAAAGATCTGCTCTTTCGCTGCATAGAAGGCCCTTGAAACCAAAAATCTTGATCCTTTCAAATGAAGAAAGAGAGCTCTTATATATGAAACCCTAGGTCTTAATTTCAATTTTTGGCCAACCTAGAGATTGAATCTCCCGCCAATTTCTTGGGGTTAAGCTTTATTTTATGATTGGGTCGTGCTCCTAAAATTTCGGGAAAAATGTCCGGGACCATGTGCATGCCGGGCGCCATGGTCCTGACAACTTTTCACCAAATTTTCAGGGCCGTCAGATATGATGATTTTAGAGAGAATCCCGAAGTTACAGCTGATTTCGAGATGTTTTGACCCCCAAAATCAAACCCCCAAGTTCGAAATAGGACCTAATTAGGGTTTTTGATTAAATGATGTATTGGAAGAATAAAATGAAAGGGGCACACTTTGATGAAAAGGGCCCAACTTTATGATATGGGAGATGATAAAATAGAACCCTAGACCTAATTAATTTGATTAATTAAGTGCTAAAGGGGAAATGCAATGCAAAATGCAAAATGCGCCAAAGCGGGTGCTAAACTAGGTGTGAAATTGTACTTACGACGCTACATTTAGCCCCCACTTTAGCGGTCATATGAACACTACGTGCATATGCAAGCTAAAGTACAGAAAAGTAAACATTATTTGAAAAAGGATATATCCATAAGTCTGTCGAACGAAGCCCCCAGCGGTATCTGCAGTACACAGTTAGGAACCGCACCCTACAAAACACATGTTAGATCACAAAATCACCTAATGCTTACTAAGGAAGGTGATGAAAATTCGAGGGTAGCTATATGCCCCCCCCTGTTTCAGCTTGCTAATTTTAGTGAGTTGAAACAGGGTATCATGTTTACCACTTCGAATTGTTAAAGAATATTGATGACAAATGCTCACGAGAAGATTTGATATGAGATCCAAAACTAATGGAGAATCATTTGGTAAGAAAGAGGACTAAATCTCAATTCCAACACAACAAAGACTGTGAGGATTTGAGAGTTCTCTAACACAAGATGAAGGATGTAAATGGAAACAAAATGCAAAGAGAAGAAAAGAAAGGAAAAAAAAAAAAACATGAATACACACATTGGTGATCCATGAGAAGAATAGTGAAAGAGAAAACATGGACTTCTCGCCCCTAGATCTTGTCTAGGTGATCCATGGGAAAAAGGACATGGAAAACTAGCCCCCAGAGTCTGTCTAGGTGATCCATGTAAGGGAGGAGAGTGAGAAAGTCTAGCCTTATGCCGCTAGTTCCACTCAACCTCGTGCATGTGTGTGTAAGTGAGGTTAGAAGCACCTCATAGGAGTCTATGCCCGAGTATGCTACAACCTGTATATGTATAGTACAAAAGCATGACATCTCGCTCTAAGAGTCTGTGCTCTGGTTCCGAGAATAATCACCTTGCATAAAAGAAAAATGGAGACATCTCGCTCTAAGAGTCTATGCTCTGGTTCCGAGAATGACCCATTGCTCAAAAAGTGTAATGTTTATGTCATAAGCAAAGTAGAACAAGGATACCTACCTTCATCACAAAAGAAGATACCCCAAAAATGGAACAATGTCATAGATCCAAGCAAGAGAGTTTTGCACTCTTTAAGCAAGGATAAGATAGTTGAAAAGGGATATCTTGTAGTATGTGTAAAGGAGATCCTTAGAGAAGAAGAGATCTTTGTACAAAAGACACCTATCCTCAAGAGGAATTGTCTAAGAAGAGAATAAGAATGCAATACTTCCTTCTTTTGCGAGGTGAAAGTGATTCTTAATGAAGGATGACGCTCTTTTTAACCCAATTGGGAGAGTGAATTCATTATGGATGTATTTTACCAAGTGCAAAAGAGGTTGTAGTCAAAGACTTACACCTCTTGTAAGAGAGAATCCTTGAACAAACAACAGCAAATGCATACAAGGAATAACATCAAGTAATAAAGTTCACACCATCCACGAAATAGGAAAAAAGTGAATCCTTAGATAAAAATAAGGAAAGATCATTGCCTGAGAAGGACTTACACAATCTTCTAGGGAGATATTTAGACATAAGCAAAATGTACTACATACTCACATGAGTTCATGCAAGCAAGACATTAGTGTATGTAAAATGCTCCTCACAAGAAGTGGGTAAGGTAAGAAAGAGAATACACATCTTCTCCCATATCTAGGAAAAGAGGATTCTAAAGAAAAGATGATCAATATTTCCACATTATTACCCCATAGGAACAAGAGATAACATAGAAAAATTAGGCTATTATGTTGCTTCAAAAATATGATTGCACTTGAAATTGTACCATCATGAATGACAATGAGCCCCCAGTAAATGAGCTACCAATGTCACACAATGATGAGCAACATAATAGCCATTAATGTTATTTAAAGACATGATAGATTGAATGAGGTATTTGAATATGACATGCTAAATGCTCAACTATAAGTGAGATCAAAAACATGTATAAAATGATAAAAATTGAAGAAGGGAAGTTACGAGAAATCTTAGAAGAGAGATGAGTGTAATTTATTAGAGCCTTATCCCTGGAGGAAAGGACTTTATGATGAATAGGAGATAAAGATTCATAAGTGGATTTAGAAATTTGAGGGGAGTCATAAAGAGATTTGTTCATCGCCAAGATTTCCTTATGAGGGGAATGAGAGTTGATAGAAGTAGAAGATGATTTAGTTGAAGTGAGATCATCATCACTACTAAATATAGCATTCACATTGAGAGATGGTCTTTTAGATGCTTTGGTGGGCTTAGAAAGATTATATCCAAGTCCAAATGAATATTCATGCATGTTATGTTCTAAAGGAACTTTAATTCCTTGTTCATTTGCGCCACAACCATTTCCACTATAGCCACTCTTAGCCAAAATATGAAAACCACGACCATAACGATTAGCCATTTCAGAAAGAAAAGGTGGTTTTTCATGAGACAAAGAATCAAATTCTTCAAAATTAGAGGTGTGAGGAGAAGAAGTTTGAGAAGCAGCCACAAAATTATTGCTCATAGGTTTAGGTAAGACAGATTGATCTCTAGTTTCTTCCTTCTTTTTAACTTTAAGCTCTCTAGGAGGAACCCTATACTCACCTACAAAGGTGGGATTAAAATCAAGAGATCCCCAATCGTCTTCTACGAGGACCTTCTCAGGATCAAAAGCCTTTTCATGTGTAGATTCAAGTTGAGAAAAATCTTCTTCAAGAACTTCAGACTCATTGAAAGAATTTTGATTATCAGAGGGTGATGATTCATCCATAGGTATCTTGTTTAATGAGTCATCACTAGAAGAGGAAGGCTTAGAAGAACTCCCTTTGGAAGTAGATGTTTGCAAACAAGCTTGAAAATTAGTATCACCTATCAAGGTATATGTCTTATTATTATAAATAAATTTAACTTGTCTATGCAATGTAGAGGGGACAGCTTGCATACTGTGAATCCAAGGTCTCCCTAATAACAAGTTGTATGTTAGATTTCCCGACATAACATGAATAGGAGTAGGCAAAGTAACAGGTCCCACTGTGATGGGTAAGGTGATACTAGGAAAGGTCATATCATCCTTTATCATCAAATCTACATGGGGAATAAACTCTCTAGGAGAAGGATCAACATTACTCTCTAAAGTCTCACTTTTGAGAGGGAGATCTTTGAAAGAGATGTTAACTATCTTGCTTTGAACTAGGGTTTCCTTATGAGTAGAACAAAGTTGAGGAGGGGGAGAATAATTGAGATTCAAGGAAGGTGAGAAATTATCAAAGGAGTTTTCAATATTGATTTCATCCCCTTTGGCTAGGGTTCTCTCACAGGGTAGAGAATAATCTACACCTTCTTCTAATGGTTCATCCCAAATAGTGAAGTTGTTGAAAGGAATGTTTGAAGTATTGTCAATTTCGGGAGAGGAGATAACATTGTTTATTAATTCCTCATCCTTAGGAGGGAGAGCATCAATAGATATGTTAAACTCATCCTCTTTCCTCAAAATATTTTCAATATGATCTTTAGGGGAGAGAGAATTAAGGACATTGCTTATTATTTCATCTTCTTTCTCTAAGGGATGCTTATGTGTAAGACAAACTTTAGGAGAAGAGTAAGTATTTATCATTAATTCATCATCTCTAGTGGGAATTTTGTTGGAAAAGGAAATGCCATCACTAGGAAATGTAGGGATAATGTCATCTTCTTGCACAAAAGGATCCTCATGAAGGGAGTGCTTTTTGGGAGGAACATGAACATATTTCTCCAAAGATTCATGCTTAGGAAGGAGATCTTTGAAAGAAGTGTTCATAACCTCTTGTTGCACTAACATGCCCCCATTGGAAGGACCAACTTTAGGAGAAAATATGTCAATGTCCATCAATACCTTTTCACTTAGAGAGGCATAATGTAGGCAAGATGAAGTAACATTAAGAAAGGTGTTTATGATATCATTCTCTTCCTCTAGGATAGCTAAATAGGAAGGGCACATTTTAGGAGAATTGTCAAGATCACTCTTAAAGTCTTCATCCTTAGAGCATGCGAGAGTCCCAAAGGGATTGGTAGCAACTCTTTTAGGCACTAAAATGTTGTTATATATGGGGGGAGGTTCTTTAGGAGAAGGAAAAATTGAAACAAGGGAAGCTAACCCACATCTATGAAATGAATGCATCATGACAACAATTTTCCTCTTTCAAATGATAACACATGCAAAATAGAAGGGAATGTTTAATTTTAACCAATGAAAGCACTTAGAATGTAGATTTAGAAAATGAAATTTATGATTCAAATGAGTTCCTAAATCAGATTTGAAATTATTGATCCCAATTAAGCTATCCACAAGTTCAAATTTGAATTGAAAAATTAGGGTTTTAGCAAAAATTTCCTCTAAATTTTTTAATCTTGCAAGAAATTAAAACTTGTAAATGCAAATTTGAATTTGAAATAGCATAAACACTCAAATTTGAAAACATAAATCAAAATTAGAGAAGATTGGAGTTCACGTCGCGTTCACCAAAATGTGTGGGGCAAAAAGTGACACTAAGCAAACATGCCCTAATCTCACTTTTAGTCACACATTTGTGGAATACGAAAGAGCCTAGAGGTATCACACAATTGGCTACTTCTTTTTGTGGAAGAGAGAGCCATGGGCTACCTTTTAGGATTTCTATTCCTTTGTTGTAATTGAAAGATAAAATGATGCAAGTTCAATTCCCAACCCCAAAGTGCAAGTATGAACTAATAACAAGATTGCGGAACTGAACTTAAACAATGGAAAGCTGTAAACACAAGGACAAGATAAGAATGTAAATGTGTACCCGATGTTAAAATATGAATGAAAATGTTCGGGATGGGGGCGCGGGCACCACTGTCCTGATTCTACACCTGAAACTACTCTGGAAACTGCTGTTTTGCAACCTGAAAAGCTGTCAAAAATGCTGAAACTTGCTGTCTGACAGAAGGACCAGGGCGCCCAGCGCCCCTGTCCCAGGAACCAGGGTGCCCAGCGCCCCTGTCCTGGCAGGACCAGGGTGCCCCACGCCCCTGTCCTGGTCTTTTGCTCTGAAACTTGGTGTGAAGTTCTGTCTCGGTCTGCTTCTTCCGGATCTGCAACTTGCGGCGTCGTCCGAATCCCGAAATCTGCACTTATATCTGAAAAGGTGTTTTGGGCGGCTATATAGGGTTTTACCTTAGTCAAACTCCTGCTTTGGTGATTTCCACCTCCACGAATAGCCAAGTTGTATTGTAAAAGTAGTGTGTGTGCAGACCTTGTGTGTGTGCAAGATCCTAAAATGCAAGTAAGCAAACTAGAGCAACCTAGAAAGTAAACCCTAATTGCTTGTAAATGATAATGTAAATGCTCCAAATCAAGATGTAAAGAGATCTAAAGCATGAATACAAGTGATATAATGAGGCTTATGCAAAGACATGAAAACAACATGAAATCATACCCAACCCCAAGGGAGGGGTACAAGCCAATCTTTAGTCGGTGATCCCCTATTGCTCTTCAATGTCTTCAAAGCCCTAAATGGATGAATGAAATTGATGAATGCTTGATGGATGGATGTTGAATGTTGTTGAAGTCTTCAAAGATCTGCTCTTTCGCTACATAGAAGGCCCTTGAAACCAAAAATCTTGATCCTTTCAAATGAAGAAAGAGAGCTCTTATATATGAAACCCTAGGTCTTAATTTCAATTTTTGGCCGACCTAGAGATTGAATCTCCCGCCAATTTCTTGGGGTTAAGCTTTATTTTATGATTGGGTCGTGCTCCTAAAATTTCGAGAAAAATGTCCGAGACCATGTGCATGTCGGGTGCCATGGTCCCGACAACTTTTCACCAAATTTTCAGGGCCGTCAGATATGATGATTTTAGAGAGAATCCCGAAGTTACAGTTGATTTTGAGATGTTTTGACCCCTGAAATCAAGCCCCCAAGTTCGAAATAGGACCTAATTAGGGTTTTTGATTAAATGATGTATTGGAAGAGTAAAATGAAAGGGGCACACTTTGATGAAAAGGGCCCAACTTTATGATATGGGAGATGATAAAATAGAACCCTAGACCTAATTAATTTGATTAATTAAGTGCTAAAGGGGAAATGCAATGCAAAATGCAAAATGCGCCAAGGTGGGTGCTAAACTAGGTGTGAAATTGTACTGCGTACAATTTATGACGCTACAATAACAAGTGGCAATATTCCCTAGACTCAAAGAAACAGATCAGAGAAAGAAGTCTTGTACATCTCTTTCTTGACATGTCAGTAGATGAAATCAAGGATCATCTAAAAAACTGCCAGACACAATTCTTAGTCAAGCAAAAGGCCTTGAAACTGATGAATGGCCTATATATTGACATAGAGAAGGAAACAAAAGAACAATGGCAGGCAATCTTTTGACTCAAGGATGTTGGTGAACAAGCTGCAGATGAAATAGTTGATGTCACCGAGCAAGATCCTGATGTCACCGAGCAAGACCCTGCTGACACCATTCAAATAGATGAAGATATCATGGATACAGAGGCACCTGAACAGGAAATGATAGAAGGCAATGCATATGCAAAACTTGTATCCAGTGAATCAGTTTTGGAACAAGTTCAGCCTTATCCACCAGTGAATCAACCTATCTCATCCAAAGCCCCTCAGGATACGAAGCAAGGCACCGAAGGTCACAAGCCTACGGCAAAAGGTACTTCTCAAGAACAGACCTCTCAAGCACCTTCTAGCACTGAAAATGTTGCTACTGAGACACCAAACACCAAGACACCAAAGGACGCTACAGAGGCTAAAGCAACCGACCAAAATGTTGCCTCTACCGAGCAACCTACCGAGGGTCCTCAAGCCTCACAAGCCATTGTCATAGTTCAATCAATGAAAGGTAAAGAAAAGAAAATGAAAAAGTATAGTTTCAAAGTTGATTTGTCAAAACCAATAGTGTTGCCCAATGTTGATATATCAAAATTAAAGGGGCAAGCACTCATTGATTTCGGTGAACTATGTAAAGCAAAGTCCAAACAAGAGAAACAAATGGCCATACAAAAGAAAAATAAATTACTTTAGAAGGTAAAGACACTACTAACAGATATGCTACCTATAGCTACAGTGTCAACCGATGCAGCCATCCACATTCAACTTGATGAACTCCTTAATCAGATAAAGACATCTGGAGTCAATGCATCTGAATATTTGAGCAAGCTAAAAGACAAGGAGCTCACTGCTAAAATGATAGAAGAGGTACAGAAAGCTATAGCTATTGGCAAAGTTAAACTTGTCAAATTTATTGCTGAGTTGTCCCCTCAACTCAAGCACATTCTTTATTTATTTCAAAAACTTTGTACATTCTTTTTATTCATTAAAGACATCAAAAATAAAACTGAAGCAATTGAGAAAGAGATCACCGATCCCTCAAATAAGTTGACCCCTAAGCCTAATTCAGTTTAGAACTTTTATACCAAGCTTCAATAGCTCATGGCTCAACAATTGGAACTAAGGAATAAGGAACACAAGATCCAGATGGACATAATGACACTTCAGACATTATTCCTTCCTCATCTTTCATCCGTCCAAGAACAGATTAACTGAGACACATTTCTATCTACTACACAAGAGGGAAGCACCTTAGATGGTTTAATATCATTATTGGCTGATATTCAACACAGAATTCCTTGATGGACAGTGTAAAGGATGCACTCTATTTTGCTCTCACCGAAGCACGGACCAAGTACAAATCCATTTTTGACCAGTTGCCACCACTGAATGGTAACTAAATTTTGATGTTTGTCAAAAAGGGGGAGTGATATAATATTCAAAGTATCAAACAACAGGAGTGTAGTATATAGGGGGAGTATACCGAGCAGAGTGGGCAGAGTATCCAAGAGTAGTGAACCGAGCAGTGAACAGAGAAGAATAAGCAAAGAACAAGAGCAGCACACTGATCATTGATCACCAAGCATACAAATTAGAATTTTGTATAGTATATCGATAAGGGGAGTATATCTGATTATACTATTTCATTGACTAATGTATATACTGTCAGTTGAGTCAAATTTTGTAAAGTATGTATATTTTTGAAGTTATGACTTTGAAAGTAGTTTTGTCAAACATCTCAACTAATGTCAAAAGGGGAGATTGTTACTACTTATCAAGTTGCCATTAGTTTTATATCCAAAGTCATTATATATACTCTAGTCAGTTACTACTATTGAGATATTCAGTCGGTATGCACAGCCCAATTGGTTATAGAAGAAAGTAGTCATGGAGCCCAGTACACACCGAGCTGTCTATCAAGAATCATTCTATGTCTACCGAGTAGCAAAGATGATACACCAAGATGATATACACTGAGTGAAACATGTTACTAGATTCATTGAACCTGGACACACATATGAAAATGTATTACAAGATCGAGGAACATAGAACCGTTATCACATTGGAAATTGCACTTGAAGATAGTGTATGATTTTGAGGTCATCTAACCAATGAAATATTTTGCATGGTTATTCTTTCAAGAAATCATGTTTGTAAGATCGAAGCAATGAATCAAATCATCGACATAAGAGATCTATTTATACAGCATGGATTAAAGATAAAAATATGAAGACATGTGTGATGCATGAGAAAGCACTAAGTGTTATGACTGTTATAGAGACACAGAGGTCACTGAGAAGGATTTCAGAGAACAGTCAAAGAACAGAGTAAACAGAAGGGTTTACCAAGTTACTTTATGGGTTACTGATGTTAGTGTAGTTTTTTTATTTTCCTTATGTTAGGGGGTATTTATTTTTCCTACACATTTATTATTAAGCTTGCTTAGGTTATTAGGTGTGGTTAATATGAGGACACGTGGCGGAATACATTAGCTACATGTGTAACTCTCCACCTCACATGGGTAGTTGAGTTACACACCCTCTTTTGGCTTGTTGTGCCACCTCTCATAACCACTATTTTGTCATTTCCTAAGTGGGTTATGGGGTAGTTGAGTTACACACCCTCTTTTGGCTTGTTGTGCCACCTCTCATAACCACTATTTTGTCATTTCCTAAGTGGGTTATGGGGTAGTTGGGTTTCTCACCCTCTTTTGGCCTTATGTTCCACCTCTTATAACTCCTTTTTTGTTTTCATGTAAGGAGGTTATGCCACATATTTTGACATTTACCAAGTAGGTAAAAACCTCCCACCTTTTATGGGGTAGTAGGTAAAACCTCCCACTTTTTATGGAGGTGGGAGTTAATGCACCTCTTGGTTGTATATGCTATTATTTTTCTATATAATAAGCAATATACTCTCACCTTCACAAGTGAAGTGATATCTCCATGAGAGTCTTCTCTAAATTCTCTTCTTTATCTCTATTTTTCTCTCATATCAGATTTATCTTCATTCAGCTATTTTGATCTTCGATCATCCATTGCTTGGAGTTGCATGTGATCTATGACCGACATCAGATCCTGGCTCAATTCTTGCTTCTCACAGAATTTAACAACTGAGATATACCATAGGCAAGGTAATCTTATTTTGAGCACATAGAATCTGCTATAACATTTCAGATGTAAAGTTGCAGATAGTTGTAAAGATTTTATTGAAAATTTTGAAGTTGTAAGAGAAACCTTTAACAGGGTAAAAGACTCTAATCAAGTCTATAAATTGTAAAGCCTCTAACCAGGTGCAGCATTTAGATTAAGTGTTGTAAAATCCTTTAGCAAGGTAGATCTAATAGATCTTGATACTCCTAATAGGGTAAGCTATCAGAAATAGCTAAATATGTAGCTCTAACCGAGCAACCTTTATTATTGCAGTAGTGAAGTTGTGGGTGCCATCCCCACCGCAGTTTTTCTCTCTAACCAAGAGTTTCTGCGTAACCAAAATATATGTGTTATGGAGTGAATCATGTATGATTGTTATTTATTTGTATTAGCTTTATGTTATGTTACAACAGTTTTTGGTTTATGCATAATAGTAAAGATATTGTTGATAAAATGACTTGAAGTACTGATTCACCCCTCCCCTCTCAGTACATTAGCTTTCCATATTGGGCCTAACACCAATATGTTCAAGCCCCAGAGATCATAATGACCATAGCACATTTTTACAACATGGACACAAGAAAATGCATCGATGTCAAAGGAATGATAGTGATTGATCTATCTGCATATATGTTGGGATTTGTGTTTGGTATCCCTACAAGGGATGAAGTGCTCTTGACCATAGAGAAAGCAGTTGCCAAAGTATGGGATAGGGATGTTGCTTCGAGCAAAGGGCATATGAATGAGAATTTGTTAGAGGAAGAGAGGAAGACAGAGATAAAGGCCACAGATATTCTAAGGGTTGATTTCAGAGAGCCTCAATGGGATCTAATTATCATACTAAACAAGGCCTTTGGCAAACCTGATTGTCAACACTTCCATCCTTGGATGTTTTATTTCATGACCACTATTTTGATAGGGAAAAAATATTTTGATTGGGCTCAGATCCTATCAGATAATATACATAAGCAATTTCATTAATATACACAAAACCAAGAAATTCTTCTTTACCTCATATATTATCTGGGTAGCTGCCCGAGCAGGTAA
Source organism: Cryptomeria japonica (assembly GCF_030272615.1). NCBI lineage: Eukaryota > Viridiplantae > Streptophyta > Pinopsida > Cupressales > Cupressaceae > Cryptomeria > Cryptomeria japonica. Next base: position 660,019,528 of record NC_081415.1, read on the forward strand.
ATTTCTAGGGATACAAACAGAGGACCAATTGGGTGATGAGGAGGGACATAAGAAGGTGTGGGAGTATTACACTTAGCTCCCTCTAGGTGATGCAAAGACTCATTTCAAAAGAATAAACAATGCCTTCCTTTTCCCTATTATAATCAAACTCACAGGTGATACAGGCTACAGGATAATCCTCGAACCAATGGGCATGTTGGTTCATTCAAAACTAGTGTTCCACTTATATCGAGGTCAATGGATTCATAAGGAACCCTATGTTGTTACCTAGATACTGCAATGACCGAATAATACTCATGGAATATGTCAGGAAGATGTTGGGGTTACAATCACTCTTGTCTTTAAAACATAAGGCAGATGTGGATTTTTTTGTTTCAGCTTCTATTGGTTACTTTTCCTATTCCAAGATTCAGGAGGCCAAGACGGCGGAGCAAGAACTTCAATATTTAAACTTAAAAGAACTCAATTATGCTCGAGAGTACTATGACCCATATTAAAAACTAAAGCAAATAATGCCAAAAGCATATGAGGGGCATAGGCCAAGGTTGGAGGATTTTTTGGCTAACCTCCAAGATAGTTTTGAAGTCAGAGAGAAAAATTATTCTAGACTCTCAGTGCCACAGATAAGAAATTTTGAAGTAGAAACTAATCTCCCTAAAGAATTGAGGGATGATAGCGAATTACTAGACACAACATATAAAGAGTAGGAAATTGATAAGAAGCCTCTCTCTCCAATAAGATGGTCAAAATAGGAGGAGGTAGATATAGATTCTATAACCCAAAATATTATAGAAAGGACTAGATAGTGGTTGAGTTTGAGGGTTAGACCAAGAACCTCAAAAGGGAAGAAAAAGGAATCAACCTTCGGTGTTCCTCAGTCAAGAGCTCATAAAGAGTATGCCCGCATGACAAGGTCTAGCTCTGGAAAAAATATGTCCATGAACCTAGAAGACACTACCCAACCTGGAGAAAGTACTGAGGAACTCCTCAAGCAAGTCAAGGAGCAAATGAGGAAGGCTGAAATTTTGAAGAAGGGTGTTGATTTTGGAGTAAGAGAAGGGTTAGGAGCTATGCCATTGGCAGGGGTACATCTCGTTAGGACAGCAATTGGGAAAATGCCAAGAGAAGGCACTCAGGAGGAAGATGAACAAGGGAAATCTGATGAAAGTATACAACCTCCTCCTGATACGATAAGTGCATCTACTCAACCCCCACCAACTGTAACCACATAGGCTCCAATTTTGACTTCAACCACTACAACCACTCTGCCAACCCCAACTCATATTTTTTCTATGACATCTACAACATTGCCTCCCTTAAAGAAAACATTTACTCCCACTGTCGAAAAAGTTAGCATTCATAACATTGAGTTAGATTCTAACAAGGAGGATGAGCAACTTGTGGTACAGTTTATGCAGAGAAAGACTAAAAAGAAGAAAGAAAAGAAGTTTACTAAGCTCAAGAAACAAGCACCGATTGACCCCATGGAAAATGTTGAATAGGGTTTACTAGCTAAGCAGCCACTTGGGGGAAAAAAGGAACAAAACGAGCCTGAGGATTCACAAGATGAGAGATTAGTCTTAACTCCAAAAGACCAAGAAGATTTACTAAAAGAAATAGTTGTTGGAGGAAGGATGGAGGAAATAGATAAAGGTGATAGGGAGTTTGAAGAAGAGGTTAGTGATAGATTAGGAGAGATACATAAGCAACAACAGTTATATATTGATGCCACTCTCCAAACCGCCCAAATTCGATCGGCTACCTCAACCTAAGACATTTAAATTCAAGAGCACGAAGAAGAGGAGAAAGATGAAGAAGAAGAGCAGTCAAAGGTACACATGGTGACTGCTGACATCATGCCACATGAAGGTGAAAAGGATAAGGATGTGCCACAATGGCTAAACTTCACCTCCAAGAAGAAGAAGAAAGTAGTGCTACCAAAGGTTACACTACAACAGGCCATCACTGAAGAACCACGCAAAACAAAGAAGGCAAAGATAGTGCATCATTTGTCAAGGACAGGTTCTGGTGAAGTGATTGCTAATGTAGTAGTTCCAACACAAGTTGAAGGTCAAGACTCTCTGAAATACTTGGTTTCACAAGTCAAATTGGGTAAACAGACCAAGTGGGGAGAGCTAGATACACTGGAACTTGCTACTAGTGTCATCAGGGGCCGAATAGAAAAGATGCACATCTCTCACTCAAAGGTCAAGGCACAGCTGGAACAATATAAGCAGTTATTGGTAGAGATGGGTAAGCCCCTAGATACACGTATAGATGACAATCTACCTTCAACCTCATCACTCCTAGAAGGAGATATAAAATCACTGGTTGAAGTAAGACAAGTGGCAGCTACAACAAAGGCATGGGCACAAACAAATGCCTCTAAATTAGATTATTTCTGTAAAACACCATGAGAAAATAGGTAAAGGCCATGCAGGTTGGAGGAGTGTTAGCTTCCTATTCTAAGTTATGGGAGAGAAAGCTCAACATTTTTGGCAAACAGTTTTAATTTTTTAACAAATTTTTGGATCTTGGGGAAGAGGTGATATCGAGAGAAGACATCCTAGGCAGAGATAGTTGTAAAAATTTGCAATCCTACATACACATTTTGGAGTTGAAGATTGAAATGCTTCAACGGTAAGGGAATGATATAAAAAGTATTTAGTCTTCCCTTATTGATGTAATAAATAAGTATGAGAAGTTTTTAGAGCAGTTGTTAGGAGTTTTTAGCCTTAGTATAACCAGTGCTGGATATATGGAGGAAGACAATATACTCCGTCAATGCGATGCATAGGAGACACATTATTTTGTAGCTCCAGATCAGTTTAATGTTACGTTAATGGACAAGTATACATATTTGATAACTCAGCGTCAACAGGCCATGGGGATAATAGAAAATTTGGAAGGTAGAAGAAAGAATGCGGGGGAGATTTTCAAGAAGTACAAGTTTAGGATCAAACATGTTGCTGACCCTCCTGCGGAAGTGGTTGCATGCATCATTAGCAATTATAGGAGCTATAAAAATAATTAAAGAATAAAAAGGTAGTTGCTAATGATAACATCATATTTTTTTGGAATTTTGTGTGACACCAGAGCTGGGACTTCGATTGTTGCTTTAGGGTGAACTCACAATACTGGTTCCCACTTTTTGATCAACTTTGACACTTAGATGAATATTTTGAAAAAAACCTTCAGTTTCTGAAACCTACAACTTTTAAACCGTTAAGAATTTGAAGATGATATAAACTAGTGATTTTTAACATCTTGTTTTTAGATTCTAAATATATTTTTTGTAAATTTGTTTGAATTAAATTTTATTGATTTTTCCATCTCCCTCAAAAAGTAGTTGTTTATAGCAAATAACATTTTTTAAGAGTGATGTGTATCCCGAAACGCATAATTTTTTTTCTATAAATGATAAAAACTTAATTCTTTTGAATTTTGGTTTGTAACACCAATACCCGGGGCATGCACTTGGTTTGATAGTGATATGTTGAACATTATTTATTTTATTAAGTTTTGAAGTTCGACTAATTATAATTTGGATATAGGTGTATGTTTGAACACATAACTTGTTCTATATATATCAAAATTCAATTTTGTTTTTTTTGTTAGAAAGAAAACACCAATACCTAGTGCATAGATATTTTTCAGAATTTTTTTGAATTAGTTTACTATTTTTCCCAATGCATTGAACAAAGAAGTTCATGTTCGGTAAAAAACCTACATTCATAAGAAATAAAATAAAAATATATTAATGAAATTAAATATATTAAAAGTTATATTATTTGGAAAGCTTATAATAAGGACTAAATACTTTTTAAAAAAAACTTTTAAATGAATTAATTTGACCCCCCAAAAGCTAATGTAAAATTGATTTTTTATCAGCATTTGATAGATGCAAAGGAGACTCCATTGCAAGTATGATTTAGAAATAGAGAGGTTCTATCCAAGAAATTTTGATCTAAGAGCCTTTGATTTAACTCTCTTCAATTAATTACTTCAAATGGGACCTCTTAAAGCTTAAATCATTATATTTTAAAAAAAATGTATGATTTCAGCAAAAATCAGGAAGTACCAAAAAGTGGGAACCAACTTTGTGAGTTCACCCTTTAGCATGTACATGGACTATGGAATGGGTTTTGCATGATTATGAAATGTTAACCCATACATCACCATTTTTGTAGCATTCTCTCAATCCCATATTCATAATAATTAATTGGAGTCTAACGTGGAGACTTGCATGTCAACTGTGATGCCTTGCTTTTTTAGTTCTTAATTTAGATATATTCACTTCCTAGAAAGTATGACAAGAAACTCTATAAATTGGAGAGTTTGATTCATTTGTAAGGGTCCACAAATTGATGATTTGAGGCCCACTTAGAGATTTTAGAATATTTTATGCATATTGTTATGAATTAGAATATTTTTGTGATACATTCTTTGAATTTAATACAAGAAGAAGCTTATAGATTGTGTGATCTATGTGTATGTGCTATTAATTTGTTCTTTGCAATCTAGTAAAGTCTATTGTTTGAAATCAGCAACTTGTTCTGGTCTTATGTTTATTGTTTTATGAATCATACTACACACGTAAGTGGTGTATGATAATTACTAGGATAGATGATATTGTGGTGATATTCTTGCCATGAATATGTGAGGTTGTTGACTTTGCAGGTTTTTTGGAGGTCCGTTATTAAATCCTGGTTTAAATAATATTGATGATTTTTGGATTGCAAGGTACTAATTGAGTAGTTCATTAAGTTGTGGTTGCATAATTTTCATTGTTATTTTCTTGTTTCCTTGATCTATCCTTTGTAGTTTACTTCAAAAGAGATTTAAATCATAAAATACTAAAAAAAGTGAACTTATTGGAAGTTATTTGGATTCGTTTAACCAACAGGCCCCTTAATAGGTACAGTCACATCAACCATTGAGTTTTCCATCACCGTGGAGACCCGACTATAGAGACCTTCGAGTTGTTAGTTTCTTGAAACTTATTGGTTTTCAAGAGAGCTACTTTTAAAGAAAACATTTACTCACAATGTCAAAAAGGTCAGCATTCATAACATTGAGTTAGATTCTACGAGGAGGATGAGCACCTTGTGGTACAGTTCATGCAAAGAAAGACTAAAAAGAAGAAAGAAAAGAATTTTACTAGGCTCAAGAAACAAGCACCGATTGACCCCATGAAAAATGTTGAATAAGCTTTACTAGCTAAGCGGCCACTTGGGGGAAAAGGGAACAAAATGAGCCTAAGGATTCACAAGATGAGATATTCATCTTAACTCCAAAAGACCAAGAAGATTTACTAAAAGAAATAGTTGTTGGAGGAAGGATGGAGGAAATAGGTAAAGGTGATAGGGAGTTTGAAGAAGAGGTGAGTGATAGATTAGAAGAGATGCATAAGCAACAGCAGTTATATATTGATGCCACTCTCCGAACCACCCAAATTCAATCGGCTAAATCAACCTGAGACATTCAAATTCGCAAGCAAGAAGAAGAGGATAAAGATGAAGAAGAAGAGCAGTCAAAGGTACACATGGTGACTGTCAACATTGTGCCACATGAAGGTGAAAAGGATAAGGATGTGCCACAATGGCTAAACTTCACCTTCAAGAAGAAGAAGAAAGTAGTGCTACCAAAGGTTACACTACAATAGGCCATCACTAAAGAACCACACAAAACAAAGAAGGCAAAGATAGTGCATCATTTCTCAAGGATAGGTGTTGGTAAGTGATTGCTAATGTAGCAATTCCAACACAAGCTGAAAGTCAAGACACCCCAAAAGACTAGGTGTCGTAGGAAAAATTGGATAAACAAACCAAGTGGAGAGAGCTAGATACATTGGAACTTTCTACTAGTGTCATCAGGGGCCGAATAGAAAAGATGCACATCTTTCACTCAAAGGTCAAGGCACAGCTGGAACAATATAAGCAGTTATTGGTAGAGATGGGTAAGCCCCTAGATACACGTATAGATGACAATCTACCTTCAACCTCATAACTCCCAAAAGGAGATATAAAATCACTGGTTGAAGTAAGATAAGTGGCAGATATAGCAAAGGCATGGGCACAAACAAATGCCTCTAAATCAGATTATTTTGTAAAACACCATGAGAAAATATGTAAAGGCCATGCAGGTTGGAGGAGTGTTAGCTTCCTATTCTAAGTTGTGGGAGAGAAAGCTCAACATTTTTGGCAAACAGTTTTAATTTTTTAACAAATTTTTGGATCTTGGGGAAGATGTGATATCGAGAGAAGACCTCCTAGGCAGAGATAGTTGTAAAAATTTGCAATCCTACATATACATTTTGGAGTTGAAGATTGAAATGCTTCAACGGTAAGGGAATGATATAACAAGCATTTGGTCTCCCCTTCTTGATGTAATAAATAAGTATGAGAAGTTTATAGAGCAATTGTTAGGAGTTTTTAGCCTTAGCATAACCAGTATTGGATATATGGAGGAAGACAATATACTCGGTCAATGGGATGCATAGGAGGCACATTATTTTGTAGCTCCTGATCAGTTTAATGTTGCGTTAATGGACAAGTATACATATTTGATAACTCAGTGTCAACAAGCCACGGGGATAATAGAAAATTTGGAAGGTAGAAGAAACAATGCGGGGGAGATTTGAAGAAGTACAAGTTTAGGATCAAACATGTTGTTGACCCTCCTGTGGAAGTGGTTGCATGCATCATTAGCAATTATAGGAGCTATAAAAATAAGTAAAGAATGAAAAGGTAGTTGCTAATGATAACATCATATTTTTTTGGAATTTTGCATGACACTAGAGCTGGGACTTCGACTGTTGCTTCAGCATGTACATTGACTATGGAATGGGTTTTGCATGATTACGAGATGTTAACTCATACAGCACCATTTTTGTAGTGTTCTCTCAGTCCCAGTTTCATAATAGTTAATTGGAGTCTAAGGTAGAGACTTGCATGTCAACTATGATGCCTTTCTCTTTTAGTTCTTAATTTAGATATTTTCATTTCCTAGAAAGTAGGACAAGAAACTCTATAAATTGGAGAGTCTGATTCATTTGTAAGGATCCACAAATTGATGATTTGAGGCCCACTTAGAGATTTTAATTTAATATTCTTTGAATTTAATATTTTTATGATGATTTGAGGCCCACTTAGAGATTGTTATGAATTAGAATATTTTTGTGATACATTCTTTGAAATCAATACAAGAAGAAGCTTATAGATTGTGTGATATATGCGTATGTGCTATTAATTTGTTCTTTGCAGTCTAGTAAAGTCTATTGTTTGAAATTAGCAACTTGTTCTGGTCTTATGTTTATTGTTTTATGAATTATACTGCACATGTAAGTGGTGTATGAGAATTAGTGGGATAGACTATATTGTGGTGATATTCTTTCCATGAATTTGTGAGGTTGTTGACATTGTAGGTTTTTTGGAAGTCCGTTATTGAATCCTAGTTTAAATAATATTGATGATTTTTGGATTGCAAGATACTAACTGAGTAGTTCATTAAGTTGTGGTTGCATAAGTTTCATTGTTATTTTCTTGTTTCCTTTATCTATCCTTTGTAGTTTACTTCAAAAGAGATTTAAATCATAAAATACAAAAAAAGTGAAGTTATTGGAAGTTATTCGGATTCGTTTAACCAGCAGGCCCCTTAATAGGTACACCTGCATCAACCATTGAGTTACCCATCACCGTTGAGACCAGACTATAGAGACCTTCGAGTAGTTAGTTTCTCAAAACTTATTGATTTTTAGGAGAGCTGATGAGTGGTCACATAAACTACCTGACTGTTGGTGAGTGTGTCAAAACACCTCTCAACAGTGCGAAGGACCATCCACAAAGATAAGCACATCCTACAAACAAAGATACTGCAAGAAACATCTCTCTTAACAAGTCTCATAGCTCTCCCAAATTCTCCACATCCAATAAAGGAAAGAGATAAAGGAGCCTCCATGTCATTACCAAAAAACAATAAAGTAAAAGTGACAACATATGACCACCAACTAGTGATCGCCATAGCTCCACCGAAAATCTCAAAAACAATGTGATGTGAATCCAAACATCCAGGAAGATAACCAAGACCAAAGAGAGAACTTGTAAATCATAAGCATGTAGCATGTCCTTCTACAAACACCTCTAAAAATCAATTGTGCCAAGTAAGATCTCCTTTACATACCCATGTGAAAAGCCATAACTACATCCAAACCCGTTCAACCTCAAGAGATCAAACATAACATATGTATCATGTATCTACATGGATGTAAGCCTCTCAAAGAAGATCAAACTACTCCATTTCCCATTTCAGGAAATCAGCCCACTACCATCCCCAGTGATCATCATAAAAGAAAATGCATACCAAGGAGAAAAACATAATATTCATCTCTCACAATGAATCCTCTAGAACCATCTGATCGTAGCTCAAGATCGATGAAAATGAAAGAAACACATAAATCACCTAAGAGAACAATGGGCAATACCTCTCAAGTGATAAACCGTCGAGTAGACCAAGAGTGTTGGAATGAGAATGCTCCTCCAAGATATCCAAGTCATCATGACTCATCCAAGAGGAATTTCCTCATAGGCCTCTATTGAACTCACATCCAATCAAGGTGTAGGCTTCTCTGAATTTTAGCTGAAATCACATAAACAAAAACCATCTTAGCACATGTCTCTCATCTCAAGAGAACTATAGCCTCACCTAATTCTCCATGTATCTATGTGTACCAACAAATAATCAATCCATGCTAAACTTCAAAAAAGCATCTCTGCACTCTCATGAAGCTCTCAACATATGATCAAATGCATGCAATACAAAGAGAACCACCCAGACCACTATCAAAGCTCCAATTAGCTAAATCAAGAACCTGTCATGACACCATGATCTAACCATCCCCTCCTAGGAGATCACATGCTCCAAGTGAACATACCATGGTCTCAAGAGCAATGCATCATGACATAATACTAGCATACTCTAAACCAAAATCACTTGTCAAGCACCACCAACACCTCAAACCAAAAACTCCAAGAGTCCTCCATGGCCTTGAGATGTTACACATCCTCAAGTAGTGTACATGAAAAAGATGAAAGAACCCTTCTGCAACAACAGGATCTAAGAGTCCATCCAAACAATCTGCATCACTAAAGAAGATCATCCATTAATGCGTGATGAATACATAGTCACTGTGAAAGCTCCCATTGAACCATGATATCGATCTCTCCAAGCACATGACACGCCATCTTGCAAAACTGAAAATCATCTAGTTTTACACACATACAAGTGTACTACTAATCACACCAAGTGAAACCAAGATCTCCAAACCAAGGAAATGCAGCATGCTACAAGACCCCATAATCGACTATTCAGGTACTCACTTATCATCCATCCTCTCATCTCAAAGAAACCACACCAATGCACAAGTGACCACAGACAAGGTCAGCTAACAAGTCTACATTAACACTGAATCAAACCTTGTGGATATAAATAGTCCACATCTGAGTTCTCCCATTGTAAACATTTAGGTAAAGACAACCCACAATATTGCACCACTCGTAGATCCAATCACTGAAAAAATGCAAACTCACTATCACATTAGTGACATGCGAAATGAGTCTCAAAGAGAATAATAATGTAGACAACATGACTCAAGCACTAGATCAAGCACATATCCAATTTGCCAATCATGTCCACACTGAGCACCATAGTCTAGGAATCCATGAAGCATTACCATATATTTTTAGCATAAAATCTATAAAACCTTCAGATCCAAGGAATGTGAATCTAAGTCATGAAAGTATAACCATCCATAAGGGAAAAGCAAATCAAGAAGTCCAGGCCCATTTGTAGTCCAACTCCACAACCACAACTAGTACATGCATTCGAGGGACATAGGCTATTCTAGAAGCTTCCAACGCATCCAATAATCAACTCCCAGAAGCTTCCAACTCATCCAATAATCAACTCCATAGCCTCCATGCATTTGGGGATAATGAAACAATTCCTTCCAATATTAGGGACTAAAACAAGCAACCAATATAAGCACATTCACACCATAGTTTAGATAACCCAAGTTTCTCCATATTGCCAGGGAACCAAAAACAAACACCCAACATGAAAAATTTGTTGCCCACAACCATGAAATGAAACATCACCACCATGCATTAGGGTTATAACGCTATCAAATAGGAGCTCCAGATCAATATCATATTAAATGAAAGCACATGATCAACTCCAAAAAACTCCATCTTCACCATACTTCAAAATGCTTGTTGTCACCTGAAAATTAGATCAACTGCAAGGCTTCCACTCATCAAATGATTAATCATCAATCAATTCCTTCTAAACAAATTTCCTCAAGCTTTCCAAGCTAAGAAATATCAATAGAATAAATACCCAGAACCTCAAAGACCATGATCACATGCAAGAACCATGCAAATCACATAACAGAGCTTTGATACCAATTGAAGGGAAATGGGGCATCCCAGAAAGCCATCTGAGATCAGTATGCACCTCCAGTATCATGTATCTTCTTCAATACAAATTACAACATGTTGATACAAGCACATACTACTATGCCATAAAATCAGAAACAGACATAGTTGATTTCCCATGATTAAAACCTTAGAGGAAAGTGATTGCAATTTGTAGATCTAAGAAAATTTCAACAACATTACGATATATAGATTTAATAATTTAGAATCATGAAACAAGAAGAATGAGATAGAAGAGAGAACACAGATATACGTGGGGAAAACCCTTTCAGATAAAAAACCCCACTCTCCAAAACATCGAGCCAATGTATTATTCAGCAACAAGTTACAATACATTTTCAGGCTATAAACCTTTGCATGGAGATTTACATCTTGTTCCATCCTAGAAAAAATATGACAACATAACCCTGTAATAATGAACTCCTCTCCTCTCTTAAATCAACTAATACATCAACATATTAATAGAGCTCAACACAAAGATTTAGGTGGCCATGTTTTTGAAAACCATCTTCAAAGACTAAGAGGTAAGTTGTATCATAATTAATATCTTCTTAATCCATGAGACATTGCTCATAGAAACTTCCAAGGCAACAACAACCATCTCATCCATAATAGTCATATTGTCAAATACAATGTAAAGACAACATAGAATTTGTTGTGACCAAGAATTGGCACCTTCCTTACCTCACACCACTTGTACAAGTGAACTCCACCATAAATGCCAATAGCTAAAATACAACTCCAATACATAATAGAAGTCGAAAACCTAGACTCTTTAGTCAACACAGGAAAATACCAAATCAACTTCCACTCCAACATAGAATCTTCCAAGTGGGTATCAACTTCTTAGAAAATAAGGAATATGCCATTTCATCACCTGCCATGTAAGATGCCACCTCACCAAGAGTTCCCACAAAGTGAATGACAAGTTAGGAAGTTTATATCTTAGAATAAATAAATTAGGTAATAATAAATTAATTTGGCATGTTAGGAGTCTAAGGTTTAGACACCTTAATCCCAACAAAGATCCCAAGTGGCACCAACAGAAATATCGTTCCTACTAAACTACGCCCTTGCAACCTCTTGTTGCAATTATCAATGATTACTATCTTTCTTTATGACATCAACTGGACCAATCTAACCATTCGCCTATAAACCCAATTTCTCAATTTTCATTTGATTGGCCCCATAATTGGCAAGACAATCAGAGGCCATGTTGGTTTCTCTATACATATTTTTAATTTTGTAGTCTTCAGTTTTGTTTAATAATTCTTTGATTTTGTCAATCCAGCTCTTAAGTTTCCAATTTGTGATATTTTTAGACTTGATTGTGTTGATAATGGTTTATGAATCACCCTCTATGTCTATCCCATCAATTCCTCAAGATCTGCATAACCACAAACCTTTTCCTAAAGGCTCAGCCTCATTGTTGGTAGCAACACCAATACTCCTTGAAACAACACAAATGATCATGCCTTTGTCATCTCTAAGGATATGCTCTACACTGACAAGCCTTGGGTTCCCCTTTGGTGGAGGATCCAAACACCTAACTAAAATCCTATTCTTTCTGTGTAGCATTATTTGTCAGAATTGGAAGGAAAATCCCACTCCACCTTTCGAGGATCTTATCATCCCATGAGATCAAAACACCCATGTCCTTAATTCTACTTCTAGCATTGATTAATCCCCTTAGACCTGCCTCTATCTTTTGAATAAAAAAAAATACATCATGTTCTTCGATACAAAATACCCTTCTATTGTGCTCCTTCTAGATCTATCAGGCCACCATTGATGGAGTAGCAATCCATAAATCAGCCCAATGGGATTTACTATTCAACCTTGTCTAGCTAGTAACGAAATCAACTATGTCATGTGGTCTCGATACTTTCCATCCTAATTGCAACTGCATCCAATCCCAACAAAGAGAGGAAAATAGACAACTCACCATTAATTTGTCCATTGTTTCATCCCCATATTTGTAAAGGAAGCACTTTCTCAACCTAGAGACCCAATTTTTCTTCAAACGATCTCTAGTTAAAATGCATTTGTGTAGTACTATCTGTAGGAAAGAGCCCACTTTGGGGAGTTCCACATTGTACCAGCAAGTCCACCTAGGCCAATTAGTGATTTCAATGAACACCCCTTGAATCTAATAGCCCAAGTTAGTCGAGTATTCCCCATATTTGGCAGCAAACCAAAATAAGTGGTCTAGATTTGCATTAAGCGTGACTTTCATGTTTGACATATCCTAAAGAAAAGCATCCTTTAAATTAGCTAAGAGAGGTAGATCAACAATATCTACCCACCTGAAGGCCTCACCCACATTCGATAATGCAAGTAGAGTGTAATATGCGACTTTGGTTCCAAGTCTATACTTCATGTAATCAATTCCCTCTTCAAGACTAGCTACCTCTCTGAAAGGAAGATGTCCCTTCCATGAATCATCCCAAAAATCTATTGATCTTCCAAGACAAGTGCTCTATGATAATCAGTCTGCATTTCCACATGAACCTTGAAACAGGAGATGCCCAATCAAATTTGCAATAGTTAGTACTCTATTATGGTCTCCATTATCCATGTACTTGTTCTATAAAATTTTGCACCTTAACACGATTAAGTTTATTATTATAATTATAATTATATAGACTTTAATTAAATTAGGATTAGGGTTATAATTAATTAGAATATATTTAATTAATTTAAGTCAGATTTATCTTTTTAAAATTAGATATTTTTGTAAATTGTTCTCAAGGGAGCAACTATCATCATATCAATATTCAAAAAAATAAAATTGTGCAATGCTTTTTACATAGCATGACATTAGGCAAGATAATGAAAGAGAGTATATAGACCATCAACTATCTCTTGTATTCGCTTGATCTAAGCCAAAGAGAAAATCCTATCACTGGGTTCCATAAAATATGCATGTTTCCATATTAATTCTATGAAGACTCTTATGCATCAATATAATAACCTGCTTCATGTTTTCATATTTCCTTGTCACAACTATGCAAATTGCATCACTGACTAAACCAATTTCAGGGCCTCTACTCAAAATAGACTAGTCATTGATTGCATCGGAATAAAATTTTGAAATAGTGTATGTATTTATTATAGATTCAACCCATTCAAAATTTCTAGACATTCTAATTATATTATAGATGAATTCTCCATTAAAGTGTGTAGTGTCCTAAATTGTACACCCTCACTAGGGTGGTACAATTTCGCACTTGGTTTAGCACCCACCTTAGTGTGTTTTGTATCTTGCATTTCTAATCTCTTTTAAGTATTTAATTAATTAATTTAATTAAATGTAAATTTATAATTCATCACTTCGCATGTTATAAAATTGGGCCCTTTATCCTAAGTGTGCCCCTTTTTATTCCTTCAATAAATCATTTAATCATAAACCCTAATTATGTCCTATTTCAACCTTTAAGGCCCAATTTCGCATATCAAAACACCTCGGAATCAGTTGTAACTTTGGGATTCGCTCTAATATCATCATATCTAATGGCCCCAAAAATTTGGTGAAAAGTTGGTCGAACCATGTTGAAAGTGCACATGGTCCTTGGCTTTTTTCCCAAAATTTCGAGAGCATAATCCTATGATATAATAATGCTTAACCCTAAAAGATTGGTGGTCAATTCAACTCCTAGGTCAGCCTAAAAATGAAATTAAGATCTAGGGTTTTATACTTAAGGGCTCTCTTTCTTCATTTGAAGGGGTCTTCTTCTAAGAATCTAAAAGCAAGTTTTTGGAGCATAAAGAGCCTTCTTTATAGCGAAAGAGTAGATCTTTGAAGTCGTCAACAACATTAAACATTCATCCATCAAAGATTCATCAAGCATCATTTCATCAATTGGGGCTTTTGAAGATATAGGAAAGCAATAGGAGATCACTGATTGAAGATTGGCTTGTACCTCTCTCTTGGGGTTGGCTACAGGTACAGGTTCGAATCCGAGTGTTGATGGAAGTTTCAGGACTGGTAGAGAAGATAGAGGTTGTCCTAGGGTTCAGATCTTATAAAAAACCCCTAGGACAGGGGCGTGGCACCCTGGTCCTGCCTGTTTTCAGAAGGATTTGACAGTGCAACAATTTTTAGATCCTATCTTGTTAGTTGTAGCTTTAGGCTTGCAAAATTAGGACAGTGACATGGCACCCTGGTCTCGGACATTTTAGCTTACATTTCAAACATAGGTGCACCTCTTAATTTTCTTCCTAATCTATACTTTTCAGTAGTTTATTAGTTGTTTTTTGTTTTGCATTTCCAAATTAGGGTTTGCTTGCTTACTTGCACTTTAGGTTAAATTGTATTTTGAATCATTCCTCTCTCTCATTTTCAACAAGGTAATAGAAACCCTAAGAGCTAATCCACAGCTCTCTCTTTCTCATAAGAAGTAACTAAAGTACGTTACCTCCCTAGGCTCTTTCGTATTCCATGAGTGTGTATGAGAGTGGGATTAGGGTTTTCATACTTAGTCTCACTTTTTTCCCTACACATCTTTGGTGAACCCAACATGAATCCAATTCCAATTTTATTGCATTGCATTGTTATATCTAGATCTATTATATTTCATTTGCTTTCAAAACATTAAAAAAAACGGAGATTTCTTTTCTTGCATTTTGTGTTCAAATTTCATTCAATTTCCATTTCAAAATGTCATATTTTTATTTACAAGATGTTCATGATTTTGATGATGTATGCAATTATGTTGTTAATGAATCTAGTAACGATGAATTAGATGAATCTCTAGATGATTTTTTGAATCCTAAGCCTGCTAAACCCTCATTTTGCCAAAAAGTAATCAACCTTGTTACTATGCCATTTTGTGGTGATGAGAAAGTTAAGTTGGATGATTCCTCCCATGGGTACATTCCTATCAACTCCTCCACTAAATCTAAAAACATGGTTGACCTTCATAATTCCCTTTATGAGGTTATGTCTCCTTTTGAGTCTAAAGATAAACCTTTCAATCACTATGACCATGCTTTATTGGAAGATGCCCTTGATGACTTTATGTCTTTACCTAAACCTCCAAATAAAAATAATACATCTAAAAGGTTAATTAACATGATCAATTTGAATGAACATAGTAAACCTCTTTTTGTAGTCCAAGGTTCTTATCCTTCCCCAACTTCACCTCTTTCTAATCAACCCCTTTTCATAGTTCAAGGTGGATATAGTCATGATTCCTTTAGCACTCCGAGAAAACCTATCATTATTGTGCAAGGAGGAAATACCACTAAGAGTCCTTATAGCTATGCTAAAAAATTAACAAAAGAGAGTTATAATGTGGTTGCCCATACCTATAACACAAGAAACAATAGGCAACCTAATCCTCCTCTGGTTATCCCAACTTCTCTTCCTGATCCTCAACACTTCCTCAAGCACCTCATATTTCACAAACTCTTGGTAGGGAATATGATCTTGTTGAACATCTTAAAGCTACCCCTGCCAAGATATCCCTTTGGAAATTGATTCAAACTTCTTCAACTCATCATGGAATGCTACAAGATGCCCCGAGAATATTGAATGTCCTACCCATAATGGCATCTAATAATATGTCCTCCTTGATTAATTCTATCACAACTCCTAAGGCTCAAATTGTATTTACATAAGATGAGTTACCCACTAGTGAAATTCAACATCAATATGATCCCTTAATGATCATGGTTATGATAAATGATAGTGAAATAAAATGAACACTATTGGATAATGGTTCTGGCCTTAATGTTTGTAGCATTAATCTGTTGCATAAGATCAATGTTGATATATCTCTTATTAAGCCTGATTCTCTCACTATCTGAGGCTTTGATAATGTTGCTAAATATTCATTAGGTATCATCACCTTGCCTGTTAAGGTAGGTCTTGTTACTTTACCCACACCTTCTCATGTCATGTCTGGAGAATTAATATACAACTTGTTACTAGGGAGACCTTGGATTCATAGCATGCAAGTTGTCCCCTCTACATTACATAGGCAAGTTATGTTCAATTACAACAATAAGACATATACCCTGCTAGGTGACACAAATCTCCAAGCTTGTCTGCAGACATCAACTTCCAAATCCTCTTCAACTGGTTCTTCCCCAACTATCTTAGATGATTCCTCTAAAGATTCTACTCCCGCTAGTATAACCACTTCATCAAACCAATATCCTACTTCTAAATCGCTTCCCAATACTTCCTCAAGTGGGCCTAAAGATCTTGAGGAAGAGTCTTCTCAGTCTGATTCTACTATTAAGGACACTTTCTCTCCTAAAAAGGTTCTTGCAGAATATGATTGGGGATCCCTTGATTTTAATCCTACCTTCATAGGGGAATATAAGATTCCCCCTAGAGAACCTAAGGTCAAAAAGAAGGAAGAAGAAGAAGAACCTAAAAATCAATCCACTTTGTCTGAGCCATTGAGTAATAACTTTGTCGTGGCTTCCAAGACTTCGTCTCCCTTAGTTTCTGACCTAGAGGATTTTGACCCTTCACTTTATGAAAATCCTCCTCCTCTTTCGAAAATGGCTAACCTTTATGGTCCTCGTTTTCACATCCTAGCTAGGTGCAAATATAATGGTAATGGATGTGGTTCTCAAGAACAAGGGATAAAGATTCCCTTGGAAAACAACTTTCATGATATGACATTTGGGCATGGCTATGATCCTTTTGAGCATACTAAATCTTCTAAGAGACCATCTATTAGTGTTAATGTCATTTATGCTTCTCTTCCAATAAAATATCCAGAGTATAAATTAATCATGAATCTTCTAGTGTCCTCGCTTTGGATGTTTTTCCAACTGATGATTCCTTAGCTAAATTCTTAGGAGCTTATGACAACCTTCCTCATTATCATCATAATCGTGGCTTTCCCTATTATCTAAATGCGAAAACTTACTTTGGAAAAGAAATAAATAACAATGAGATAGTTAAATAACTTCCTCAGTTAAAAGGTGCTCCTCAACAAAGAAATCTCTTAATAAGTGACACTATTGATATCAAGATGAATCCTTATGTTGAGATAAAATCATCTAGATAGGGAAATGTCCTGATGAAGAAGAGCAAAAATAATATTCAGAATTATTACTTGAATTCCCTAAAATATTTGTTTGGATGTACTCTTACATGCCTAGCATAGATCCTAAGATTTTCACTCATAACATTGTCCTAATTCCTTATGCTAAACCTATGAAGCAAAAGATTTGAAACATTCACCCTAAAGTGGCATTACTTGTTAAAGTTGAGATTGAGAAGTTGTTGGATGTCAAATTCATTCATCCTATCGATTATTCCCTATGGATTTCAAACATTGTGGTTGTGGCTAAGTCTGATAATAAGATTAGGATGTGTATGGACTTTTGTGATCTAAACAAAGCCTCTTTAAAAGATGATTTCCCTCTCCTGAATATCGATATTATAGTGGATTCTATAGCAGGTCATGCCTTATTATCCTTCATGGATGGTTTCTCTAGATATAATCAAATCTTCATTAATCCTCAAGATCAATACAATACTGCTTTCACGACCCCTTGGGGCATGTTATATTGCATTATGATGCCTTTTGGATTGAAAAACACAGGCGCAACCTATCAGTGTGCTATGAATCTCATCTTCCATGACTATATGCATAAGACCCTAGAAGATTACGTTCATGGCATCTTAGCTAAATCCATCCTTCGTACAGATCATGTTAAGATCCTGTGTCAGGTCTTTGAGAGAATTCGTAAGTATAACATGCACTTGAATCCCCAAAAATGTGTTTTTGGTGTGGATAGTGGAAAACTATTAGGGTTCATATTTTTGCATTGTGGAATTGAGCTGGATACAAAAAAGATAGATGTCATTGTTAACATGTCGCCTCCTAAAAATGTCTCTCAACTCAAAAGTTAACAAAGAAATATTCAATCGATTCGTAGGTTTGTATCTCAAATCGTGGATCGTACCTTCCTTTTTACTCAATTTCTTAAAAATGATATCACCTTTCAATGGAATGAGGATTGTCGTCAAGCATTTGAAGACCTAAAAACTTATTTGGCCTATCATCCTATTCTTCAACCCATTGACCCTTCTAAACCCTTTTTTCTATACACAGTTGCTTCCCTTCATGCTCTTGTAGTATTGTTGGCACAATGTGATAAGGAAGGTAGAGAATGTCTGGTTTATTATATAAGTCATATTCTTCTCGATTACAAAGTTTGATATTCTGTGATAGAAAGGTAGTGCCTTGCTTTAGTCTTTGCAACTCAAAATTAAGGCATTGCCTCTTGAATGTTGAAGTCCCTGTTATCATTAAATTTGATCCCCTCAAGCATATTTTCTCTAAATCTAACCTTTTGGGATGCTCAGCCAAGTGGGTTATGATGTTGATTGATTTTGACCTTAAGTTTGTCTCACAGAAGGCAATAAAGGGTCAAGCATTGACTAACCACTTAGCTGAGGCTCCTTCACCCTTCTCCCTACCTAATCCAAAGTCCTTTCCTGATGAATATATTTTCTTTATTGAGATTGATGAGGTTTGGGAATTATATTTTGATGGCTCTAGATGTTGTACAGGATCAAGGCTGGGGTGGTCATAATTTCTCCTAAAAAGAAGCCTATCCCTTTATCATATCATCTCAGTTTTTAATGTACCAATAACATTGTTGATTATGAGGCTCTTATAGCTGGAATTAAAGTAGCCTTAGCATTAAATGTAAAACATCTACATATCTATGGAGAGTCGCAACTAATCATAAGACAAGTGACAGGAGTTTATCAAGCTCAGCAAGAAAAATTATCACAATATAGAGATCTAGCTATATCCTTGCTACAAATGTTTGATTCTTATACCATGGAGCCTGTTCCTCAAAAATTTTATCAATATGTTGATGTGATGACATATGTAGCCTCTCTTGTGTATTTAGAGGACCCCTTGGTAGATCTCAAATTCACTATTCACAACCTCACTACACCAGCAATTGTTAATAATCTTAGTGATGTGGCATATTGTTGCATTGTAGATTCTGATGAATGGTACTCGCATATTGTAAGATATTTGAGTGATGGTACCTTTCTCGACTCTACAAATAAGAATAATAGGGATAGGATTCAAAAATTGGCCGCTAGATACATTATCCTTTTGTAATGTTCTTTATAGGAGGGGTTATAATGGTCTTATCCTTTGATGTCTTAACAAAGTTGAAATCCCAATTGTTCTTGAGGAAGTACATTCAGGTGCTTGCAGGGGTCATTTTGGGGGTAGATATTTGGTTCAGAGATTGCTCCAAATGGGATGTTATTGGCAGACCATGAAAAAGGATTCCTTTGTGTTTGTTAAAAAATGTCATCAGTGTCAGCAACATAGCAATTTGATCCATGCCCTTTCCCAAGAAATTCAATCTCAACTAGCATGTTGGCCCTTTTCTACATGGGTTTTGGATCTCATTGGTAAAATATCTCCTCCTTCATCCCAAGGACATACTTTCATCATAACTGCAATTGATTACTTTACGAACTGGGTGGAAGTAGTTCCTCTTCGATCCACTACCACTGAGGTAATTTGTCAATTCATCTTTGAGAACATTATTTCCTGATTTGGAATACCTTCTGCCTTAGTTTCAGATAATGGAACGTCATTTAAAAATAAGGATGTGAAGAAGTTCCTTGACAAATATCATATTCAACATAAATTTTCTACACCCTACTATCCTCAATCAAATGGTCAAGTTGAGTCTTCAAATAGGATAATTGAACAGATTCTTTGAAAGACTGTAAACAAGCATGGTAAGGATTGGCATACTCAATTAAACTTAGCTCTTTGGGCCTATCAGATAAGTGTATGTGTTTCTACGAGTTGTACCCCTTACAATCTTGTTTATAGCATTGATGCCATTATGCCTTTGGAGTTAGAAATTTCTTCTTTGAGAGTTTCTCTTAGGGCTATACTAGTGGATGATGATTCCTATAGAGAACAAAGACTTCAACAACTTGAGATACCTAATGAATGACGTATAAATGCTCTTGAGAATATGCAAGTGTATCATGAAACTTTACAACAGAGCTATAATGATAAACTCATTTCATGTTCCTTTTTAGTGGGTGATCTAGTGCTTTACGAAAATCAGCGTAACGTGAATGCTTTACCTAAGGAGAAAGGAAAATTCAGCCCTAATTGGCTTGGACCATACATTGTTATCGAAGTATATGGATCGGGTGCTTATAAGATAGCAGATGTGGAAGGTACACCTCTCAAGGAACCTATAAATACTATGCACCTTCGTAGATACTATACCTGGCCTCTATCTCTTTCTTTCTCTCCCTCTTTCTCTCTTTCTAGTTTATCTTCTCCCTCTTTGTACCTTTTCTTTCTTAAAAATTGGATAATGTGTTAGCATATCTTCATTAAAGTATGTGGTATTGAATGATATTGTATTATTTAGTCTACATTACTTCCTTCTTGACAAGCATGTTCCTTTACTCTATTGTTTGTCTTGGATTCATTTATGTAAATTGTAATAGATCTACATTTTATATGTGCTAGCATGTTATACAATTTCTTATGTGTTAAGTAGGATTATATCATGTTGTGTTTAATTAGAATTAATTAAATCACATTAGTCATATATTTCTTAAGATTAACACGTCTCTCTTCTACATCATCAAAGTAGCATTTACTTAAATCACACATGTATCAATTTAATCATGAAGCATTGAGAAATCAATCACATGGAAATTAAATTAGACATACATGTTCATCACCAAATGTGTTACTTTTAATGTAAGAAATGCATACATTGTTTAAGTATTAAAATTACATGTTTGAGATATAAGATAAGCATAAATAAATACATATCCATGAGTGTCATAACATATATATCAAAAAAATATCTCATAATAAAGCAAAGTCAACTCCTATCCCTAGGACTAGTAGTTGGAGGATGGTGACTAGATGTCCCCTCCTGATCTGGTCATGGGGGTGGGCCTATGGGTTTGTATCATGATATGGAATGCGAGTGACTCCACGAGGATCTCTTGCGATCCCTCTCCATCATAATCACGCGATATGTGGCTGCCTCTGTCCGAGACACTACTAGATCATGCTCTCTCTATTGTAATCTCTCTCACAAAGATCTCTTTGTCTTTCACCAGACCTCCATCTCCATCCGAATGGGGGTGAATAGGTCCTCATTTCATCCTACTCTTCCCTATGATCTATGTGCTATCTTCAAGGAACTCAGGATGTGTGCAAACATGATGAGGTCTATCACTGCATGTTGGATAAGGGACAATCATTCTTGGATGCTATCTGCAAAGAGAGAGAGAGAATTTTTCATCAGTAACATTTTACTTCATCAAATCTAATCAAATAATAAAACACCTTACCTGGATCCCCCTCTCGCCAATAGGGGTTGTGGAAAGGAACCGCCTGAGACTGGGACCCACTGGGCTCTTTGAGCTTGTACTGTCTTTCCACAGTAGGAATGGGTCGATGGGGACTGGAATTTAGGACCCCTTATAAGGTCCTTATCCGCCTATGATGGGAGGCTCCGTGGATCTAATTCTATGGTGTCGTCCCCAGAATGATGAGGAACTGCATCTAACTCATCCTCATCAACCTCCTCAATCTCCTCATCCTCCTCCTCTTCCTCCTCCTCCTCCTATTCCTCCTCCTCCTCTCCATCCTCATCATCTCCATCCTGATCTCCCTCTCCTGTATCAGAATCATCTCCATCACCACCCACCTCATTTTGTCCTACATCATCAGCCTAATCATTTGTGCCCTCCTTGGATGTATCGGGTCCCTCCTCATCACCCATCTGTCTCCATGGTTTGGGGTTACCTCTAGGATAGTCTATTGGAAAGATAGCTCTAGGGTATGTCATCCCCCACCATGTGACATACTATCGGTGCGCACCCACATCATCTCTATAATTTTTCACCATATCTCGATCTGATCCATCGGAATCCATGATGTCAATCTCATCACTCGTGTGCCTAGGAATAGATCCTAGACTAGGAGTCACGCGTGAGTGTCAAATTTAGATAGGCACATCAATAGGAACACACTACTCAAACCCAAATTTCCATTGGACTTGATTGAAGTAGAAGGGAATGACTATGTGACTATACCATCCCTCTGGTAGACGGTTCCTCTGCATGCAAAATAACTACCTGTGTATCCCTGCCCACATATACATCTTGGGGTAGGGTCTCCATATGATCATACCTGATGTCAATCTATCCAGACTCAATCTCCAATGTAGTAGATCCCCGAACCACCACTCACAAGTAAGTGGATAAGAAAATACCCTAGGATGCTCTGGAACTAAGTCCACGGGGACTCCAACAGGCCTAGTGCATGCAATATGCTCAAACATCCACACCTGTAGTAGTGTGAAGGTCATCAGACTGCACCCCTATCCAAACACATACTCTCCAAGGTCGTGATAGAGATGTGCAAGCATGCTCTAACCCCATGAGTATACTCTTTTATGTCTCTCCATGGCCCTAACCACATAAGTGAGACCTCCATGCATGTGGGTGTCACATCCATTAGGGCACACAGCTAATGCAATGGTAGAAATCATGAGCTGTCTCACCAATGGAACCTCGTCGATAGGCTATAGGAGCCAACTGACCATGATGTGGCCCCTCATCTCATCAGGCATCAATCTCCCTATGCAGTAGACCTTATCCCTCCTATACTCGGTAGCAAAGCGGTCGACTCCATATCTAACAGTCTCTCCCCTAATGAGAAGGTGTAGAATATGGTATACATCCTCAAGGGTAACCATAATCTCCCCCACATGTAGGAGGAATGTTGAGGTATCTGCATCCCACCTCTCCATCAATGCCATCAGCATCGAAGGATGAAACTTGATGGCAGGCATAGTCATCATATACCATAAGCCTACAGTATGAAGAAAGTCTCTCTCCTCTAGTGTAAGCCTCGAAATCTAATTTTGAAGTCTCTGAAAGGTGTGACCAGTAGTGTGCTCATGAATGTATGGAAGAATCTATAAATCAAAACATCAAATCATCAGTAATCCATCATCAATCATAATCATCCAACAAAAAATATAATCAATCTATTATATCTATTTGATGCCTGATCCCATGCACCCTTTGGCGGCCCCGAATAGGGATCGGGGCACCCTAGGAGGACCAAGGCACCCTAGGAGGACTAGGGTGCCCTCATGGGACTAGGGCGTCCATGGAGGACCAGGGCGCCCTAGGAGACCATGGTGCCCAAATAAGGGGCACAAGCATGATCTTGTAAATAACATCATTCAACATCGAATTCAATGCAAACATGAAAATTCAAAGACGAGTCCATGACAAGTCAACTCACCTCATATAATGGTCGGTCGACAAGTACAAACCGGTGCAGAATCTCCATCCGCGTAGGTCACTTGGGTTGGTGTCAAGGCATGATGGCTACTAAGTGGGCTCCTCAACAATGAATAGCACTGAAAATTCAAAAAGTGACAAATGAAGGTGTCACTTTCATATTTATGAGTTATGCACTTTTTTCATTTTATGCTTTTAAGTTTAAAACCCTAATTTTTGCACTTTTCCTTCAATCTATCATATCTTGAGCTAGAGAGCTCTGATTTTTGCACCGTCAGTGGCATTGGAATCATGAATTCTCTTTCTCACTCCACATTGGTTCCATAAAGTGCTTGGATGCACAACCGAGCCTTGTTGTGAACATGTTCATCAAGAAGTTCATCCCAATTCGCTATGGTAAACATGATACCCTGTTTCACCTCACTAATAAGAAAGCTGAAATAGGGGGGCATATAGCTACCCATGAATTTCATCACCTTCCTTAGTAAGAATTAGGTGCTTTTATGATATAACATGTGGTTTTTTAGGGTGCGATTCCTAACTATGTACTGTAGATATCGTTGGGGGCTTCGTCCGATAACTTATGGATATATCCTTTTTTAATTGATGTTTACATTTTATGTACTTTAGCTTGCATATGCACGTAGTGTCATATGACTGCTAAAGTGGGGCTAAATGTAGTGTCGTAAATAGTACACCCTTGCTAGGGTGGTACAATTTCACACTTGGTTTAGCACCCACCTTAGTGTGTTTTGCATCTTGCATTTCTAATCTCTTTTAAGCATTTAATTATTTAATTTAATTAAATCTAAATTTATAATTCATCCCTTTGCATGTTATAAAATTGGGCCCTTTATCCTCAGTGAGCCCCTTTTTATTCCTTCAATAAATCATTTAATCATAAACCCTAATTATGTCCTATTTCGACCTTTAAGGCCCGATTTCTCATATCAAAACACTTCAAAATTATTTGTAACTTTGGGATTCGCTCTAATATCATCATATCTAATGGCCTCAAAAATTTGGTGAAAATTTGGTCAGACCATGTTGAAAGTGCACATCGTCCTTGGCTTTGTTCCCAAAATTTTGGGAGCATAATCCTATGATATAATAATGCTTAACCCCCAAAATATTGACTGTAAATTCAACTCCTAGGTCGGCCTAAAAATGAAATTAAGATCTAGGGTTTCATACTTAAGAGCTCTCTTTCTTCATTTGAAGGGGTCTTCTTCTAAGAATCTAAAAGCAGGTTTTTTGAGCATAAAGAGCCTTCTTTGTAGCGAAAGAGTAGATCTTCAAAGTCTTCAACAAAATTTAACATTCATCAAGCATCATTTCATCACTTGGGGGCTTTTGAAGATATAGGAAAGTAATAGGAGATCATCGATTGAAGATTGGCTTGTACCTCTCCTTTGGGGTTGGCTACAAGTACAAGTTTGGATTTGAGCATTGTTGGAAGTTTCAGGACTGACAGAGCACATAGAGGTTGTCCTAGGATTCAGATCTCAGCAAAAACCCCTAGGATAGGGGCATGGAAACTTGATCCTACCCAAGATAGGGGCGTGATGCCCTAGTCTTGCCTAGGACAGGGGCGTGGTATGCTGGTTCTACCTATTTTCAGCAGGATTTGATAGTGCAGAAGTTTGTAGATCTCAAATCCCATCCTTTCAGTTGCATCTTCAAACTTGTAGAATTGGGACAGTGGCGTGGCACCCTGGTCCCAGACATTTTGGCTCAGATTTAAGACACAGGTGCACCTCTGATTTTGCTTCTTGATCTGTACTTTTTAGCAGTTTGTCAGTTGTTTTTTGTTCTACATTTCCAGATTAGGGTTTACTTGCACTTTAGGTTAAATTGTATTTTGAATCATTCATCTCTCTCATTTGCAGCAAGGGAATAGAAACCCTAAGAGGTAATCCACAACTCTTTATTTCTCATAAGAAGTAGTCGAAGTGCATTACCTCCCTAGGTTCTTTCATATAACATGATTGTGTATGAGAGTGGGATAAGGGTTTCCATACTTAGTCTCACTTTTTCCCCTACGCAAAGTGGTGTTATGATACATGGTTGTGGAGTGTTTCTCCCCTACTTCCATAACTATGTCACCTTCATGCACCTCAAATTGAATTTTGAAAACCATTTTTAATTGTAATTCAAGGATTTGCTACTCGTAATCACATACACAACTCAAAAAATCTAATTTTAATGTCATTATATATTATGCATTTCAATTCTTGAGTTTGAGATCCTATGTAAGCTTATACTTTTTATAAGTGATGGGGTATCAACACTAAGGAGATACAAAACAACCTTTCCCAATGAGTCAATTCCCTCATAGATTGTTTAACAATGCTATATCTTGGCTTATGGATATCATGCATGCTGAGCCAGGTATGGGCATTACTAGATATTTTATTTTTTTATTTTGATCATGGTCTTATTCAAAATAAAGTTTGCAATCATATTTTCCTCTCTATAAATGTGTCTAAGATTGTACTCTGCCATTTAATACAAGGACCAATATATGTGGCTAATACACTTCCTAATTTTCAACTAACATCTTTCCTTATATTAATGGTGTGTACCACAATCTATGAGTTTCCTTCAATGTTTGTTGGACAGATTTACTTTGACACATAATTTGAGACCAATCACTAGAAAATTTTGGCTAGGGATGTACCCCCTAAGCATAATGAAAATACCCCACTCCATATCCATTAAATAAATCAAGATACAAGATCCTAGGGGAACCTCAATTATTGATACAGTATAAAGTAACCTTGCAAGGTTTACACTTTAGTTGTTGACACTACAAGCAAGAAGACCCACCATTTCACCAAATGTTCACCCAAAATTTTAGAATTAGAATTTAATTTATTTAAATTATTTAATTTTAGGGTTAGAACATATATATGTTGGCCATTTCGAGGAATTGATTATGTGTTGCATTGATGTTTTTTCATTGATGTCAACACTAGTTGTTTTGGTTGTTTACCGGTATCCTTTTGGTTCTAATAGGATGTTTGGTTTCTAGTTGGTAAGATCATGATGATCTAGTATACTTCGGTATGCTGTGGTTTTTGGAATTGGCTTAGATGTGCTATTCATGCTAATCAAATTCATGTTCATTAAGTTGGCTTTGATTTGGTGATCGGATGCTTTCTTATATGTTGGTAAGCCTGGTTTGTTGATCTGGTGAGGGTTTCACCGGTAGAGCTTGATTGAAGATATTTTGATGTTATGCATAAGTGGTATTGGTGTTTCTTCTAGTAGAGATTCAATATGTTGATGGTTATCATGTTCATATTCCAGTTGATAGGTGGTGTTGCATTTAGATCCGAACCTATTCTATTCTATCTAGGTTTTGGATAGGCTTAATGTAACGTGTTGATTGGTCTTCTCAATGTGTTTCTCGGATCTCTTATGGGTTGGATATTATTTTTTTGGTCTCAGGCCGACATTTTTTGTAATTATATAATTTCCTTATTATCTAGTGGCCGACCTTATTGTTTATGGCCAAGGGTTTGTATATATGTGTAAAATCTCATTGTATATCATGTAAGGAAAGGGAATGAAAAAGGAAGTATGCGAGTGAATAATGTATTAATCATTCATGCAGATGATTTGGTCGATCATTGGTGATCAAGTTGGGTTTATGTAAGAGGATTAAGTCCTCTAGTATTGAGCTTAACTGGAACTGTACTCAAGCATAGGAGATGATACCATTGCTGTCCATTCTTCCTTCTGGATTGTAGTATGGATTTTTATGTAGTCAGTGAGACTCCTTTTGTAATGAGCAATGTGCTCTAGACTGTTGGCCTTCTTGTAAGTACAAGCCCCTCAATTTGTAATCACATACTTACTGCAGAAGTATTATCCTGTTGGCATATGTACACTCAATGAGACATTGAAGGTGATTGAAGGTTTTATCATTGATGGCAACCTTGCAATCCTATGGCACTAGCAAAGAACTATACCGGCAAGGCATTACACTGACAAGTTAGTTCACCGACATCAGCAGGACACAGTTTGCACCGGTACTCAGGACACCGGCACCGGCACAGAGAAAGTAAGTATACCAGCACAGAGGCCGACGGGATTTTTGATATAATATATTTTGTTTATTATTGTAAAAACTTTGTAAGCCGACTTGGCAAATTGTAAAATGACTTGTATATATAAGAAGTCATTGTAGGACATTTTGTAAGAAGGAGATAAGTGAAATAAGGCAGACCTATTATGTGAAATATAGGTTAGGGGTATATGTAAAGAACAGAGCAGCAACCGGTACTGAATCTGGCATTGAAGATGCTATTGTAAAGTAGTACATTCTTATTGGATTTGTATAATCCACATTGTAAGTCAGTGAGACTTCCCATTGAGCAGTGAGCTCTAGGAAAGTGGTCTTCGTGCATGTGCAGGCCCCTATTGTAAAGTAATATTCTTTTATTGGCCAGTGAGTGAATATTGTGGGTCACAAATCCCACTGAAGTTTTTCCCGCACCGGGTTTCCTCGTTAAATCCTTATGTTATGGTGTGCTTTTCATGTGGATGTTCTTGATTCTATTTATTACATTATTTCTTGCATATCGATACACTGATATAATATGTTATGCATGTTTTAAGTTAAGAAATTCTAAATACCGGTTAGATACTGATTCACCCCCCCCCTCTTTGTATCTGTGGGAATCCTAACAATTGGTATCAGAGCTTGGTCCTCTATTTTCAGAAGCCTAATAGCTTGAGGAAGATCTTGACATCGGTAAAGATGGAAAATCTGATGAAGCAACTTGAAGGAGCTCTCTCAGACTATGATACAGAGAAATTGAAAAACATCAAACTAGAAGATGATTTAACAGCAGCTCATGATATCATTCAGGCACTTTAAGAAAATCTTACTATTACAAGAAATGAGAGAAGAGAACTTTGTGAAAAGATGCAGAATGAGAATGATGAAAAAGAATTACTAAATGATCAGATTGGCAAACTGAAACAAGAGAACATGGCATCAAAAAATGAGATGCAGGATATGACTATGAGATTTTGTAAGGAAATTGAAGATAGAAAGAATAATTGACTAGAAGACTGAATGATGCTGAAAATACAAATACAAGACTTAGCTATGAAAATGACTTATTGAAGACAGATCTGATGCATACACAGAATGACTCAAATGAACTAATGAGACAAAAAGAGATCTTACAAAGAGAACTAGATATTGCAAATCAACATAAAGACAAATTCAAGAAAATCTCAGAGGAACTTGGTGACTTGTTGAAAAATCAGAAACCTAATGGTGACACTAATGGACTTGGCTTTGAAGTTGGTGAAAGCTCTGGTACTGCAAACACTCAGGATCACAGCAAACCGGTAAGACAACCTAATGCTTATAAGTTCAATGGAAAATTCTTTAATTGTAACAAGTATGGTCATAGAGAAAATCAATGTAGATCTAGAAATTATCAGAACATCAACACACCCACCGGTC
This sequence comes from Cryptomeria japonica, assembly GCF_030272615.1. NCBI lineage: Eukaryota > Viridiplantae > Streptophyta > Pinopsida > Cupressales > Cupressaceae > Cryptomeria > Cryptomeria japonica. The sequence goes on from NC_081415.1 coordinate 660,048,830, forward strand.
AATGTTCAAAATGCAACAAGGTTGGTCACAACTCTGAAAATTGTAGAATGAATGTAAGATGTTATATTTGTGGAAGATTTTCACATCTATCTAATCAATCCAGAACTCAAACCGGCATAGGTTATAGCAAATCTATTCAAAAAAAAAATGTAACTTGTTATGCATGTAACAAAATTGAGCATATTGCAAAATTCTATAGAAGCAAAGGATCACTGACAAACAATAAAAGTACTAGCTTGAAAGGGAAAGAAAAGGCTGATAAAGTTAAGAAAGAATTCTCAAAACAATGGATTAGGAAAGTAGATCTAAATGTTGGAAATACTCCTCCACCAATAGAACCAATCAACACCCCACCGGTAGGACAGAGTGATGCTTCACTGGCAGGACAGAGTAGTACTCCAATGGCAAGAAGCTTTTCATCAAATTGAAGAAAGTTTCTCAGAGGGTTTGGCAAATCAAATGACACATGTGCTATTATTCCCTTGGTTAAAGATAAGAAGTTGAAAGATACGCATATACCAACAGACATGTTAAGTTATTACTTAACCGGCATACATTTAATGTAGTAGATGGCAAATAAAGTTTATAAATATGTGGTTTTGGCTCCATTTCACTTCACCAAGATTTCAAACCTACGAAGAGCGCGAAGATTCCGAGCTAAGGCATTTCGAGCAAAAAGAAAGAACACTCCAAGTAATCATCCATCCTAAAGGTAATAAAAGGTATTTTATCATGGCATCCACCTCTGCAATTGAATATGTAGCAAACCCTACTATTGTAGAAATTATAAAAAGACCTAGGCCCATATTTCAAATAATTCTTGAAGTAGCAAAGAAAGATGATGCTATAGGTGCTTTTTCTCAAATTCCTAAGGGAGTTGTTTATGCTGAAGACCCAAGAATTTGCATTCACTGCAACATTGAGGAACTAGGAGATGAAGAGATTAAGACAATGTTTAAAACTATGATATGTGATGAATCCGACAATATAAAATATGAACACAAGATCATCGAAACCCTAGGATTCACAGAGATCCTTAGCATTCCCGAATTTCCCAAGGATGTTATTAGGATAGTCTTAAGCAGGGTGCATGGAGAATTTTTCTGGCTAGATGCAATCCACAAAATCACTAAGGAAGTTGTCAAAGCAGTGACAGGGTTACCCTCAACCGGTAAAAGACTAGATAAAATCAAGAAGGTATCCAATGACCTAGTTATGAATTTAACTGGTGCCACATCTGATAAAAGGTCTTTAAGAGTAAATGATGTAATAGACATTAATGTGAAATTTATCAGCATGATATTACATTATAAGGCAACTCATGCAAACTGACTCAACTCAGTCTCAAGTCTATGAATTAAGAGTGCTTATGATATGGTCACAGATAATGCAAAGATTGATGTATGTGAATGGTTGAAAGATGAATTAATTGACAACCTTGGAAAGATAAAGAAAGACAAGAAAGGAACTTTCAGGTTTGGAAATCTGCTAGTATGTGTGATGTTATATATAACCAAACAGGTTCCCGGTATAGGCTACAAAGAACTTGGATATGATATACTGGTAGGTAAATAGCTAACTAAACTATTCAACAATATGGGAGAAGATAAGGATCAGAATATCCAAGGCTATTTTCAAGCACTAAAGGCCAAAATGAAGAAAAGAATTAGGTTATCACAAAAGATTGTCGATAAATATAAAGATGAAATATGCTTTGTAATCAAGAAGGATGACATATGGATGGAAGAAGTCATCCCTAGGACTGTTTGGGTAACAGAGATGGGCTATGAAACAGATGATCATATAATTGAAACATATGCCAAAGCACTTCTAGAAGCCCCTAAAGAACCTAAGGAAGAAGTATTTAGCAATGCTGAGACCATAGAGAGCCAAATACAATCTAAGAAAAGAGTGAAAAAGGTTGAGGCAGCAGTAAGAAGAGGTTCCAGACAAGTAAAAGCCATCAAAGAAGATGTATTAAAACAAACTGGCATAACAGAGGATGAGTTAGTAGCTCTACAACCTAAAACTCACCTATCACCAATAGGTACTTCTTCGAAGAATGACATGCTTGCATTTTTCAAAAGAGTTGTAAGGAAAAGAGATCCCTCACCGGCAACCACACCCTCACCTAGGAGGACAAGACAAAAACAACAAGCAATGAGATCTCTGGTAAGAAAGGCTACACCTAAGAAAAAGTTAACACCTAAGGAAAAGAAGAAAATAAATCAGGACATGGCCCCTTTAGACAAACTACTAAACAAAATCACAGAGGAAGACAAGTTAAAGAATGTAAAGAAAATGTATGAAACCTTTACTGCAGATGAAAAAGAACAAATAGAAATTAGTGTTATCTTGCATATGGATATATACAAGAAATTTTTGTTGGAAGTGGTAGAGGAATTACTTGAAGAACTATTTAAAAGGTTAGAAGCAAGGAGACTAGCAGTAGTAGAACTTGACAAGAAAATCAAGGTAGAAAAGCTACTTGTTGTACACCTAGTGAACTCACCTAAGGAAATTGATGATTTAATTTCTAAAGCCAACCGGTTAGTCTTTTCTATTGCACACTGGCACATTGCACTAATGGTTGGAGGAGTCAAAGAGGTGACTGAGGAAATAGAGAATGGATGGGATATCTTCCTAGTGGAAAAGGAAAATAAGGAAGAATACATGTGCTCCAAACTGATAAAGGTGCTCCAAACTGATAAAGGTATATCAGAAGGAAAGAGACAAGGGTAAAGGTAAAGTTGGTGGACCACCTAGTATTGAGGTTAAAGACAACTTAACCCCACCTCCTTTGATTACTCCACCGATAGTAGTAACAACAACAACAACAGCTATAGAAGATCAACCGACAGTTGAAAGTATGGATGTAGAGGATGATAATCCTAATCCTGAAGTTTTATATACAATAAATGTTGATACACAAAAGATCAACATTGTGGTAGACCAAGATTCAACTGGTAAAACTGAAATGGCTAGTAAGCCACCGGTAGCAAAGCAGACTGAGAACGCTCAAAAGAAACTGGCAGATGATAACACAGGGGAACCGGTAGAAACTCAGATAGGGACAGAGAAACCAACAGAGCAACAAACTAAAACACCATCAGAGACACAAACTGAGCAAAAGGCTCCGAAACAAAAATAGGAACAGAAGGAAACAGTGCCACCGGCAACTGGAGAAATAGAAAAACCATTGCTTAAGGAAATGCAAACACAAACAGACCTACCAAAGGTCAATACAATCTTGGTTACTTCCACCACAAGTGGTATTCAGAATGTTGGATCCTCATCAGCAAGTTTTAAAGCAACTAATGTGACTGAAGTACTCTTAGATTCAATCAAGAGGATAACAGACTGCAGCACTCAAGCCTATAGGCCAATAGATGATACCATACCAATTTTGAAGGTAATTGCTCCTAACTGTAATATAGACAATAAAGATTCTTTAGGACAACTTGATGCCTTGTGTAAATATATCACAGAAAACATTGAGAAAATAAAGGAAGAAACACTGAAGGATAAAGTAGAAATTGAAAAGCAGAAATTCTTTAATGAGCAAATAAAGAAGTGTAACAGAGATTTTGACACACTTCTACCGGAACTGTGTAATTTATTGAATGAATACAAAACTTTGTACAAAGACACCTGTAAGAAAAACCTTTTGACTGTAGATATAGACAAGAAGATGAGCAAGGTATAGGATGAAATCAATAAACTTGCAGATAATTTTGTCAACTCACCTGATACACTATCAATTTTTTAACAGAAAATAACAAATTTTGAGGAAGATTTACTTAAACTAGAAAGAGAGAAAGAAAGAATAGTGAATAAGGCAAAGCATCTAAGGTTAAAACTGAGTCCAAGATTGGACTATCTAGCATCACTGTGGAAGGAAGTATCTGAGGCACTAATACAGGGATAGAAAACACCGGCAGAGCATTTATAGCATCTCACCGGTACAGTTAAGAGAATAGAGACAGCAATAAAGGATAGTAAGAAGTTTTTGGATAGTATAAACTTAATTTTGGCAGATCCTTTTCAATTGGTAACTAACCAACTATAAGGGTAGAGCAGAAAACTACAAGTCTATTGACATCTTGACAACCTTTGTCATTGATGCCAAAGGGGGAGTAGTAGTATGAGAAAATAACCGGCAGAAGACTGATCTACTCAGGGGGAGATCTTATATGTTTTTGGTAACACATTTTTGGAAACAGTTTTTGGATCACAAGTTTTGGATATACTTTTGAAATTTTCTCATGAGTGTTCCCATCAATGCCAAAGGGGGAGATTGTTGGAATATGAACACTCAATGAGACATTGAAGGTGATTGAAGGTTTTGTCATTGATGGCAACCTTGCAATCCTATGGCACCAGCAAGGCACTATATCAGCAAGGCATTACACCGACAATTTAGTTCATCGGCACAGAGAAAGCAAGTATACTGACATAGAGGCCGACAGAATTTTTGATATAATATATTTTTTTTATTATTGTAAAAACTTTGTAAGCTGACTTGGCAAATTGTAAAATGACTTGTATATATAAGAAGTCATTGTAGGACATTTTGTAAGAAGGGGATAAGAAAAATAAGGCAGACCTATTATGCGAAATATAGGTTAGGGGTATATGTAAAGAACAGAGTAGCAACTGGTACTGAATCTGGCATTGAAGATGCTATTGTAAAGTAGTACATTCTTATTGGATTTGTATAATCCACATTGTAAGTCAGTGAGACTTCCCATTGAGCAGTGAGCTCTAGGCAAGTGGCCTTCCTGCATGTGCAGGCCCCTATTGTAAAGTAATATTCTCTTATTGGCCAGTGAATGAATATTGTGGGTCACAAATCCCACCGTAGTTTTTCCCACACTGGGTTTCCTCATTAAATCCTTGTGTTATGGTGTGCTTTTCATGTGGATGTTCTTGACTCTGTTTATTACATTATTTCTTGCATACCGGTACACTGATATAATATGTTCTACATGTTTTAAGTTAAGAAATTCTAAATACCAGTTAGATACTGATTCACCCCCCCCCCCTCTCAGTATTTGTGGGAATCCTAACATATCCGACTATGGGTAGGCTTCCCACCATGGTTTTTCCCTTTACAAGGTTTTCCAGATACAAATCTTAGTGTCATGTGGATGGTATTTATTCTCTAATTGTCGGTTGTGCATAATTGATATATCTGCTATTTCGATAATTGGTTTATGTATTTCGCTATTGATATCATGTGTTTTGGTAACAATGTTTTGATTGCTTAAGGTTCCATTAATCTGGTGACAACTGATTCAGCCCCCTTCCCCCTCTTAGTTGTCTTCTAGTTATTTGAATTGTCTAACAATTGGTATTAGATCTCTGGTCCTCTCTGTAGAAGCTTAACCACTAGAGGAAGATCCTATGGTGACTAATGGTTCAAGTTCATCTAGTTCATCTGCAGCTATCTTTCGGAGAGATATTCCTAGGCTTGATGGAACAAATTACAGAGTTTGGAAGATTTGGATGGAGACTCATCTGAGATGTCTCGGTAAGGAAATTTGGGAAATCATAGAAAATGGAGTTACCCCTTTTAATCTGGCATTTGGAAATCCTCCTCGAGCAAACTTGGACAAGGAGCTTGAGAATGATTGTAGAGATAGAGAATCCCTCTTGTGTGCACTTTCTGATCAACAAATAATGGGATTAACTGACAAATCATCAGCAAAGGCTATATGGGACAAGTTGGAGACTCTTAATGAAGGTGACCCTAATGTTAAGATTGCTAAATTTGATGGTTACTGAGTGAGATATGAAAACTTGAAGATGGAAGAAGATGAAAGGGTTACTGCATTTATGGAAAGGGTAAATGAGATTGTCATGGGAATTCAATGTTGTGGTGAAACTCTGAGTGAAGATGAAATAGTTTATAAAGTTCTGAGAGCTTTACCATCAGCTTATAAGATGAAGGCTAATATAATTAATGAATTGAGAATAATGGAAAATACTTTTGTCAATAGGGATACCTTGGCTAGGAAATTATCTGCTTTTGAACTTGAAGAATTTGGACCTTCTGGAGCTGTAAAGTCTAAACCTTCTTTTCATGCATTTACATCATCAACTGGTAAGCAAGAATGGAGAGCTTTGTATGCAAAGGAATTGGATGATATGAAGATAGAAGAATTTAAGCAGCTTGAAGCCCTATTTGCTAGAAGAGTACCTAAAGGACCGGTAGGAAGTAAGTATGAAGGAAAATCACCTTTTAAATTTTTTACATGTAATAAGATAGGTCATTTTGCATCTAGATGTCCCGAAAGGAATTCAATATTTGAAGAAAGAGCTAGAAGATATTTTAAGCCTAACCTTGGATATCAAAACCAACATAAGTACAAGAAAAACAGAGATAAATTATGTTACTTTGCGGATGAGGAAGGTGTGACTGATTCTGATGATGAAGCGGCACCAGACTCTGCTAGTGGTTTCGGTAATGGAAAGGAATAGGTGTTCCTGGCTATCAAGGAAGATGATGTGGCACTAGAAGAGAATGTACCTGAAGAAAAGGCCCTTGCTACTAAAATTGAAGATAAGGATGAATGGGTAATTGACAGTGGATGTTCACATATGACTGGAGATAAAAGGAAGTTTCTATCTTTGCAAGAATTTCATGGCAGTCTAGTTACATTTGGAGATGGAAAAGCATGCATGATCAAAAGAAAAGAAACTATATCATTAGATGGTAAGCACAATATAGATAATGTTTATTATGTTGAAGGTTTAAGGCATAATATTTTGAGTGTAGGACAGTTGGTGGATAAGGGATTTCAATTACAATTCAAGGATGGAAAATGCAAGATCATTAATAGATATAGATTGGAGATTGCAACTGTTACTCAGACAAAAGGTAATATATTTCATTTGAATTCTGGTGAGAAGACCTGTTTGATTGCACAAATTAATGAGAGTTGGCTTTGGCATAAAAGGCTATGTCATGTGAATTTTGATTGCATGGTAAAGATCAGTTCAACTAAGGCAATTAGAGATATACCTAAGATTATGAAGCCCTATAATCTGGTATGTAAAGAATGTCAAATGGGAAAATAGGTCAGAACCTCTTTTAAGAGTATACAAGACAAATATAATGATGTTCTTGATCTTATTCATACTGATTTGTGTGGCCCTGCAAGAATCAAAAGTTTTCAAGGTGATAGATATTTTATACTAATCATTGATGATTATTCTAGAATGATGTGGGTTACTTTTCTAAGGGAGAAATCTGAGGCTTTTGGAAAGTTTAAAATTTTTAAATCTAAAGTTGAAACTAAGATAGGATTGAAGATTAAATGCTTAAGGTCGGATCATGGTGGAGAATTCACATCCGGTGAGTTTAATAACTTTTGTGAGAAGCATCGCATAAGGAGACAATTTTTTGCTCCCCGAACACCTCAGTAGAATGGAGTTGTGGAAAGGAAGAACATAACTATCTTGGATGCTACTAGAACCATGATGATGGAAGATAATCTACCTCATATCTACTGGAGAGAAGCGGTGAGAACAACAATTTATACATTCAATGGAGTTCATATCAAGGGAGAAACCGGTAAGACACCTTATGAATTATGGTTTTGGCAATACACCTATAGTTAAGTACTTCAGAATCTCTGGTGGTAAATGTTATATCAGGAGAGATGATCTCATTGGCAAGTTTGATCCTAGATGTGATGAAGGAATATCTCTTGGTTATTCTAATGAAAGCAAAGCATATAGATGTTATAACAAGAGATTACAATGAATTATGTGTTGAACACAATGTACCACTAAGAGGGGGGTGAATCAGTGGTATGTAAATTCTTTTCCCTTTTAAAGAAACATTAGAATATTGGTTGTTAACCTAAGCACTAAACAATCAAACCAGTAAAGCAAATGAGGAAACCAAAGAAGACAAGCACGCAGATGCATCCCACAACACCAGATGTATGTGGAAAACCCAATATGGGAAAAACCTTAGTGAGAAATGCTTCTACTACTGCTCCAATCCAACCTCACAAGTGAAACACTGAATTACAAAGAGTTAGGGCATCAACCCAAGGAGAACCAAGCCCTTCTGATTTAGGGCACCAACCCAAGGAGCACCAACCCCTACACCAAACTCCAACTTGGTGATGTATATTGAAATACAATTTAGATACAATTATAGCTTCTTGTTGCAAATGAGTTCTGCAACTCTTGATCAAATAGGTTACTATCGGATGATAGTCTTCTCTTCTTTATTGGATCTCACACTATCGGTTATGAAATCACTCTCTTGGATTATTGGCCTCTCTTCTCTCTCTCTCTCACAACCTCACAACTCACTATGTCACCTTGCTCAACCACACCTCACTGTTTTTCTCAACTGTTGGACCTACTATAGTTATACCAGTACTCAATCACTGCCAATTAAACCCTCTCACCGGTTTTCATGTTAACTCACTCAGCAACTTTCTTAGAATGACTTCTAAGGGGGATGATTCTTTTTTGAACTCAATCTCTCTTCACTCTTCTTCTTCTCCTCAAGCATCAATCTTTTCTATTTTGAGCTCATGTATTTATAATCCTGGATTCTCACCAAGAACGCATTCAATCACTGTCGTGTTAGGTTTTTCCTTCTCCAACGCAATCTGAATCCAATTTGATTTGATCTACTTTTCAGGGATAAGATCTTCATGACATCGATCAATCACCAGCAAATCTTTGCATTCCAATGTGTGTTTTCTAAATCTGGAGGTTTGCACCATGCTTTTTTGTTTTTCTCTATCGTTTGCCATTAATGGCTTTGTTGTTTCCTTCACCAAACGGGTACGAAGATCAAATCTTCTTGCAGGATCAGTTCATTTTCTTTGCTAGCTTGCCTTCCTCGAGCCACAATCCTTTGGCATCCTCTATGACTTGCGGTTTCCTCATTAAAGTCGACCTGCTTGTAGATTTGTTACGTCGATGCACACTCCACCGACTTGTGCAATCCCTCCACCTAGCATCCAGCTATCATTCTTGTCCACATCCACTTTTGTTTGGATTCCTATGTCGGTTTGACATTCTTTGTTGACCAAGGTAGACTATCGGTTTAGATCACCTTACCAGTAGGACCATCAAACATCCTCTTTGTTCTACTCATCGGTTGTTGTGCATTCATAACAAACAAATAACCTTCATCCTAGTTTATGCCTTATCGATAAGCCTTATTTACCAGTAGATGACACATGTCATGTGTATAGATAGCCTTCCTCCTGTCTAGTCACACTCATGTGTATTGCCATCATACCGGTCACCACTTCTTACTTACCAGTGACCTTACCAAACCGGTTGACATCATTGAAAACTTAATGCCAATAATGTGAACATTGTGGAAAGCATTAATGTCATGGTGGATGAGCATAATAAAAGTCAAATAAGAATTTAGGAGCAAGAACCGATAGTGGAAATAATGATGAACCAGTTACTCCGGCAGCATCAGAAAATTCAACAGTAACTGAAGAACAAGAAAGAGGAACAGAGAATCAGAAGACTCCTAGGTATGTAAGGTTGAATCATTCAGAAGATCAGATCATTGGGGATAAGAAAAATGGAGTGATGGAAAGAAGAAGATTGGCAACTAATGAGGTATGTTTAATTTCTCAAGTTGAACCGGTATCAGTAACTAAAGCATGTAAAGATGAATGTTGGATGAAAGCTATGGAAGAAGAATTACATCAGATAGAAAAGAATAACACATGGATTTTAGTTCCCCAACCTAAAAATAAGAATGTTATTGGAACTAAATGGATTTTTAGGAATAAACTAAATGAAGATGGACAAGTTGTGAGGAATAAAGCTAGATTGGTTTGTAAAGGATATTCTCAGAATGAAGGAATTGATTATGGTGAAACTTTTGCACCTATAGCTAGGATTGAAGCTGTAAGATTATGTCTTGCCTATGATGCACATAAAAACTACAAGGTTTATCAGATGGATGTCAAGTGTGCTTTTCTAAATGGGGATCTTGATGAGGAAGTTTATATTGATCAACCTGATGGCTTTTCACTTTCAAATGATAAAAACATGGTTTGCAAGTTAAAGAAAGCTTTATATGGATTGAAACAGGCACCTAGAGTTTGGTATGCAAGGTTGGACAAATATCTTTTAAAGCTTGGTTTCACTAAAGGTAATACTGACAGTAATCTATACTATAAAGTCACTGATGATGACATACTAATTATTGAGGTTTTTGTTGATAACATCATTTTTGCAGGTGAAGATAAGTTGTGCATGGAATTTTCTAAAAATATGGAGAATGAATTTGAAATGTCTATGATTGGGGAAATGATTTTTTTTTTAGGTTTGCAGATTGCTTAGACTGATAAAGGTGTTTTCATCTATCAAACTAAGTATGCTAGGGAGATGTTGAAGAAATTTGGTATGGATAATTCTAAACCGGTTAGTACTCCTATGGTTACAAGTGAGAAATTGACCAAAAAAGATGAATCAGTTCTGATAAATCCTACAAGATACAAGTCTATGATTGGAGGTCTTCTATATTTGACTTAGACTAGACTGGATATAATGAATTTTGTTTGCATTGCATCAAGATATCAAAGTGATCCTAGAGAAAATCATGAGAGTGCGGTGAAAAGGATTTTTAGATACTTACAAGGTACATCTGAATATGGTTTTTGGTACCCTAAAGATGATGACTCTACTTTATGTGCATATACAGATGCACATTGGGCAGGTGATGTTGATGACCAGAAGAGTACTTCTGGTGGAGCTTTCTTTCTTGGAAAGAAACTTGTTTCATGGATCAGCAAGAAACAGTCATGTACTTCTTTATCCACTGCTAAAGCTAAGTATGTTGTTGCTACTACTAACTGTACACAAGTTCTATGAATGAAGCAAATGTTGAAGGACATAAAAGTGCATTGCAATGGACCGGTAGTTATTCACTGTGATAACTCTGCTGCTATAGACATATCAAAGAATATAGTATTCCACTCTAAGACAAAGTACATATCTATCAAGTATAACTTTTTGAAGGAGAAGGTGGAAGAAAATAAAGTTAGATTGGTTTATATGAACACTAAAGAGCAGATTGCAGATATCTTCACTAAACCTTTGCTTGAAGAATCATTTGAGTACGTCAGAGATAGATTAGGGGTTTCTACCCCTCTAGCACAAAACTGAATGATGTTATTTGGCATCAGTCCGGTATGGATTATTAGAGATATTATTCATTTTGGATTGATGTGGTGATGCTACTACTCAGGGAGAGTAGTTAGTCTTATGATACAGTGGTTTATGATTTTGTGTTGATATTTATGTCAGATCTTTGGCATTGATGTCAAAGGGGGAGAGATATTCATGTGAAAAACTTAAGGGTTATATACATTAGGGGGAGAAATTTGCAGAACTTAACTGAGATTTCATCTACAGGGAGAGTATGGATCACAACTTCATTGCTATATTCTTGTGTGGAAGATTTGTTTGGCATTCCTTGGCACTTGGATGTTTTTCACATCTAGTGTTGCCATCAATGCCAAAGGGGGAGATTGTTGGCCATTTGGAGGAATTGATTATGTGTTGCATTGATGTTTTATCATTGATGTCAACACTAGCTATTTTGGTTGTTTATCGGTATTCCTTTGGTCCCGATAGGATGTTTGGTTTCCAGTTGGTAAGATCATGATGATCCGGTATACTCTGGTATGCTTTCATTTTTGGAATTGGCTTAGATATTCTATTCATGCTACTCAGATTCATTTTCATTCAATTGGCTTTGATTTGGTGATCGAATTCTTTCTTATATGTTGGTAAGCCTGGTTTGTTGATCCGGTGAGGGTTTCACCGATAGAGCTTGATTGAAGATCTTTTGATGTTATGCATAAGTGGTGTTGGTGTGGCTTCTAGTAGAGATTTAGGATGTTGATGGTTATCATGTTTGTATTCTAGTTGATTGGTGGTGTTGCATTTAGATCCAGACCTATTCCATTCTATCTAGGTTTTGGACTGGCTTAATGTAACGTGTTGATTGGTCTTCTCGATGTGTTTTCGGGATGTCTTATGGGTTGGATATTATTTGTTTCATCTCAGGCTGACATGTTTTGTAATTATATAATTTCTTTATTGTTTGGTGGCTGACCTTATTATTTATGGTCGAGGTTTTGTATATATATGTGTAAGATCTCATTGTAGATCATGTAAGGAAAGGGAATGAAAAAGGATGTATGCAAGTGAATAATGTATTAATCATTCATGCAGAGGGTTTGGTTGATCATTGGTGATCGAGTTGGGTTTATGTAAGAGGATTAAGTCCTCTAGTATTGAGCTTAATCGGAACTATACTCAGGCATAGGAGATGCTATCATTGAAGTTCATTCTTCCTTCTAGATTGTAGTTTGGATTTTTATGTAGTTAGAGAGACTCCTTTTGTAATGAGCAATGTGCTCTAGGCTATTGGCCTTCCTGCAAGTGCAGGCCCCTCAATTTGTAATCACAAACTTACTGCATAAGTATTATATGGTTGTGGGTAGGCTTCCCACCGTGGTTTTTCCCTTTACCGGGTTTTCCACGTACAAATCTTGGTGTCATGTAGATGGTATTTATTCTCTAATTGTTGGTTGTGCTTAATTGATATATCTGCTATTTCGATAATTGGTTTATGAATTTCGATATTAATCTTATGTGTTTTGGTAACAATGTTTTAATTGCTTAAGGTTCAGATAATCTGGTGACAACTAATTCACCCCCCCCCCCCCACCCCTCTTAGTTGTCTTCCGGTTATTTGAATTGTCTAACAATATAAAATACAATTCTAAGTTATTAATATTTAAAAATTTAAATAATTATAAATATTTTAATTAAAACTATAATAATTTAAATTATTATAAGTAAACTAACTAATTGTAAAATTAATTTATAATTATTAATTAAACTAGAGTTGTAATCCTAATTATTGTAATTTTAAAATCCTTATAATTATGGTTAGGGTTGAAATAAGGGTTATCACTAGGGTTATAATTACAGGTAAAATAAGTTATAGTAGAATTAAAAGTTAGCATTAGGATTAGATTTCTAATTATGGTTAGTATAATGGTTAAAATTAAATTTATAAAAATGTAAACAATGCTCCTCTTAATCACACTTCAAAAGTTGTCTTGATTTTAAGGATAAAATTAGAGTTAGTATGAATGTTAGGTTTATAATTAGAATTAGAGTTAGGGTTAGTGTTAAGGTTAGAGTTATGGTTAGGATTAGACTTAGGTTTATGATTATAATTATAGTTAGGGTTACAATTTGAATTAGGATTATAATTAGAGGTATGGTTAGGGTTACAATCAAATTCATAATTATTTTTAGATTTAAAATTATGGTTATAATTATAGTTATGGTTAGGGTTAGAATTAATATTAGAGTGAGGGTTGGAATTAGGGTGATGGTTAGAGGGGCTAGAATTAGATATTTTTTAATACTTAAGCAATGTAAATTGTAGTAATCCAAAAAAGTTCAATTTACAATGAACATTGCCCTTAAGGCATTGTTGACACATATTGATTTGATTCATTTCAAATCAAAACCCTAAAACTAAGGATCACGCAAAACAAAAGGACAAACTATTCTCCCTAACCAACTAGATTTTGTTAGTTTGACCATGTAAGACCCTATGTAGGGAGAGCATCTCCAGCTACATACTAATCAGACCCAAATCTAACACTAACAAAGACCACAACCCTGGAAAAAGAGGACCTTTTTCACATTTAAAGATGAAATTTGGTTGCATATAAGCTAGTATGAAAAGACCCACATCAATTACCAAAGTTAATACATGCCTTTACGATCATAGTAACTTTGAAAATTGATAGTGTGCAATCTAATTGATTGAAAGAACTCAAATTTTGAGGAGATACCAAACTAAATGTCTGCTAGTTCATTTTCTCTCAACCAAATAGAGAACACCGGGGTAAATTTAAATCCAATTGGTTGGGTCCATATGTCATCACTGTCGTCTTTAGGTCTGGGGCATATCTGTTAGCAACTTCAAAAGGGGAACCACTAGCAGATCCAATAAACAACATGCATCTCAAAAGGTTCCATACATAAGCTGTACAAAGCAGCAGCCTCGTAAAATCTCTGGAAAAACCAAAAACATTCAAAAAAAGTACAAAAAATATAAAAAAATGGAAAAATTCAAGAAAATAGTAAAGAAAAATCATTCATCCAAAATGGTGAAAACCACTTCAGTGGTGCCTTGGCTAAATATGGTGGTGAAAACCTAGGAAACAGGCACCATTTATAAAGGTTGTGGCTCTATTGTCTTTCAAACTTGTTGCGACCACATCCATACATCCGCGCATACGCCATATCTACCATGAATTGATATTGATCTGCAATCAGGGATATTCTCTCATGTTCCCTACATCATGCTTTCACACCGACACCTAACTGGAGGCAACTTTTGTAACCTAATGATGGGAGTGGATTCTCAATACTGGTGATTCGTCGAGTTAAAATTTTGAAAATATCCTAAAATAATCCAAAAACATTCGTAAAACATTTAAAAGACCAAAAAAATTCAAAAAATATCCTCAAATAATCTAAATACATTCAAAAACAAATAAAAACCAAAAAACATGAGAAATTATAAAAATTAATCAGAAACATTACAATAAAATTGTCCCTTGTACATATACATTGAGTCAAACATAAAACAACATTTTAGCTACCAAAAAGATGACCAACTATCAAATTAGCAAACAATCAAACATCCGAGAAAAACATACTCGAAACCATCTTAACAAGGATGCATCTTTCCTTACAACAAGACATGATAACATATTTCTTTGGCAAGAAAATTATGTTTGGCTGATAGGCACTTGGTCAGATTATTGCTTTTTATATCAGGTTCCTATGCTACTCAAGGATATCCACGAGTGATTAGAGTGGCCAGGATGGTTCATGATATATTTTCTTTCTTTCTTTTATGTATGTGGATTGTTCCAATGAAGTTCTAGGGAAAATACTAATGGTGCCTACGTAGGAAGTTCACTAAGCTATGAGATCCTATGCAAAAATACAGTCATGGATCACTATGGCTTACTAACTATAGTGTATACCTTGACCATGCGTATATGAACCAGAGTGGAGGGGAACCTTCCTTGTCTGTGATATTTTTTTACAGGTGAAGTGCTCAACCTTGGTTTCTGATACCTCGGCCAAGATTAATACTACCATGCTCAATGAGGAAATAAAAGCATTATGAATAGCCCATGGATCACTAATTTCATCTCATCTATATATACTGAATTTTGTTACCCCTACATATGTTCATTCATACATTGTAAATATTTTGTATGCATGCATATGCAAGAAATATATGATATGAGAAGTTAGGTACATGAAGCTATAAACATGCGAAATTGTTCTTAATCAACAAGAAAATAAAAGTACAATTATAGACACCCCATCCATGTCAATCGATACTCTATTTGATCCTTTTCAAAGGTAGCCTCAAGCTAGAGGACTATGTACTAGGTCTCCAAACCTTATCTCTACAACTAACCCCCCTGCCCTCCCCATCTAGATCATCATCATCACATACCCTATATCGTGTTCCACAAGTTGATCAATCCAAGCACATTGTAGTCCATCTCTCATAGGAAGGGTTGTGCAGTCATCATCTAGGTCATCCTATAAGCACAACAAGTTACTCTGTTAGCCATTTTAACCCAAATGCAAATTGGTCAACCCATCAAACATAGTCTAAATAGACAATTATATCAATTGTCTAAGTCTCAACAGGTAATTTTGTTAAAATCAGGGATCACTGAGAGGGGAGGTGAATCAGTGATCTACCAGAATTTAAATCCACAAACTTATTATGCATCCACCGGTTATCAATGCATAATATAAAACAAGATAAACATGCAACAAAGAATACATAGATCCACAACACTATAATATTTATGTGGAAACCTTGAAAGGGAAAAACCATGGTGGGGCTGGAACCCACAATATTCATATACTATGGCTAGGAATTCATAAATATTACATAGGTGGGGAATGCACTTACATTTAGGCTCACTACCTAGATCTCATTGCTCAAATATAGTTGCCCTGAAGGCTACAACCTTCAAGGAAGTCTCACTGACTTACAATTTGTTTGCATTGAGAAAATACAATGAAATGAACTCTTAACTAGCATCTAACTATGCAAGAATGAGTTTTGGTTAAGCTCTGAATCTTTGACTATCTTGGCTTTGTTGAATACTATGTTTTTGTCTCAGTTAGCTACTGGATGGTCTATCAACCAAATGTGCAAGTGAAACTGCACTAAATTGAACCAAAACGGATCACCATAACACTAACACACCAAAAATCAACCGCCAAATTGATCTTATATATCTGGTCTTAGCACAAAAATAATTTCCTTCAAGTTGGCTTCAAGAAGTGTAACGTGTAGCTCCAAGTCAGCTTCAATCTCAAACAAAACATAGCATCAGACAAAATATTATAATCACATGCTTCCTAAAGGTTTTCCCAATCATCGAGATCACAAAAACAATCACCAAAAATATCACAATCACCGTGATCATTCTGGATCAAAGCATTACTGAAATACCCTGTTACACTAGTTAACTGCATACCGGTTACCTCCATCTTCTGGATAAGTTGAATCATGGATGCAAGATTGAACCACCAAGAAGAGTTGCCATCAATGACAACCCTAGACAAATATGCAACTACCAGAAGTCATCTAAAATCACTAGATGAGTGCAAATTGCCAACAATCTCTCCCTTTGGCATTGATGGCAACACCTGTAAAAAATGGTTGTGTTGAAACCTATACATCGGATGAAAAAATAAAAGAATTCTAAAGCTCCCCCTTAGATCAACAATCCAAGAATCTGCATTACACTGGACTTTACACTCCATACATACAATCAACCTGTACATTTTTCACCTCATCTCTCCCCCTTTGACAACAATACCAAAGATAGGGTGTGCATCAAAATTGCCTATACATATATACACATTCACTAGATGATTAAATCTATACATGTTTTAGTATATCTACATATGCCATCTTAAGGAACCCAAGATATGTGTTCCATCCTGCTCGCAACTTCTCCAAAATTAAAACAAAATCATTCAAAACATAAGCATGAAATTCTATAGCCGCAATCTCAGTAGGAGTCTCCTGCGACATGTTCTGGATGTGGTCCATCTTATGATACACTAAGGTGTCCAACTGAGGACCAATTAGATTTTGGAGTACACCTATTCGCCTGATCATCCTCTCCTTCTCCTTTTCAAAATTCTTAATTTGCTCAGTGATATTCAAAATTTGTCCTTCAATATTGTCGGTTAAGTGAGCTGTAGGATCATAGGCTAGAGAAATCTGAGCTAACTACCCTCTATAATTCTCTATCTTCTTGTCTATCTCAGTAGTAAAATTGGTCAAAATTAGACAAGACTTGTAAAATTTATCGCTTTTGGCTAAGGCCTCATCAATCAGTTTTAACTCTTTATCTAGTTGGGCCTTATCATTACTAATCATTTGAAAAAATGTTTGAACTTTAGCATCTTTAAATTTCTCCATGGCTTGTCGGGTTGATGCTTTTGTCAAAGAATCAAACTGGGTGGATGTAAGATCAATTAAGTTCTGAAGCTTACTAGAGGAACTGGTGTTTGCATCAAGTTGCAGTTCCGATACCACCTGTTCTAAAACTTTAACCAATTTTTCAATAAGTCTCTTTTCTTCAGATTTTGACTGTGCTAACTCCAGACTGGCTTGCGCCTGAAGAGAAGCAGCAGCAATCATTCTCTCGGTCGGAGACATTTGATTGAAGGGTTTATCAAAATTGATATTGAACTATGGAAAACTCCCTTGGCTTTGGATTTTTGCAATGTCAATTGCCACAAGTACCGAAGTCTTTTTTGCTTTACCCTTTCCTCTATCTTGTTCATCTTGTTTCACCTCTTCTTTCTTCTCAGCCTCAACTGGTCCAGATTTGTCTTTTTTAGGTGCCTCTTGTGCACCGATATCCCCACTTGATACACCATCCTCTGCCTCTGTTGATTTATCACTTTATTTTGCAGGCTCAACCTCCACATAATCCAAAATTTGTTGTTCCCCAACTTCCTGAGTATCCTCTTCTCTATTTACATCATCTGCCGAAGGATTTTCTAACTGAGTGGCATCATTTTGAGAGATAGTTTCTACAAGTCGGTTCTCAGTAAGAAAATTTTTCCAGATTTCACTTATTTCTCTCCTTATTTCTCCAACTTGGCCAACCATCAAATTGTTGACCCTGTGTTTTCTCCTGAATTCCTTTTTATTCACCAACAAAATTAATCTATCAATTTCCTCTATAGTGATACTAGTGCACTAATTAACCAGTTCACTCTCCTTTATTTCTCTATCCATTTGGCTAGCAGATTTTCTCCTAGCATCAATTAAGTTGTACAAATCTTTGGGAAGATGTTTTTCTAATTCAATCAATGCTTTACTAAATACACCCATGTACAAAATTACAGCTTCTTAGATCTACCTTTGATCCTTATCATCCATATTTCCATAATATACAGAGATGTTCTTCAAATTTCCATCTTTAATGATTTCATCAATTAATTCCTGAGTAGATAATGGAGGAACAATATGATAATCTATTTTAGAAGTTTTCATCTTACTGGATTATATAGACTCATCCAAATCTGATTTTGTCTTCTTTCCTTTCTTAGGCTTGCCTACCAGTACAGGATCAGATCTTGCATTCCTCTCCTTTGGCTCTTCCTTCTTACCACTAGATTGGGGTTTACGAGTCACCCTAGCAAATTCTCCTTTCTTCAGTGCCTTCTGAATGTCTGAATCAGATTCAGTCTATGGTTACACCAAAGAGACTACTACATACTCTCTTTGAGTCTTTTTCTTTTTCCTCAGAAAACCTTTTCCCTTTACAGATACATCAGAGGGTTTAGCTTCAATAGGAGGTGTCTTCATCGGAGTGGGAGAAGGTCCTGTCACCTTCACCTTGATGAGAGCAGGTGCAGTCTTTTGTTTCTTTTCTTTTTCAACTGCATCCCGAGTAGCTTGAGCAACTCGAACTCTCTCCTGGGGATGTCCTGCTTTGACAAGAATGTCTTCTACAATCTTTTCCACTTTCCTCTTCCTTGTCATCTACCGGAGCTTGTAACAAATGTTGTGTGTAGGCATCCAAGGTAGCCTCGTCAATCTTCATACCCCATAAGCATTATTAATAATATCAGGGGTTGAACTGCTTCCATAAGACATTCATCCTTGTTTACCATAAAGCAGATTTTCCCCTCATATTTCTTTACAATTTCTTTGGGGATTCTCACTCTCTGTTTCATTTTGTCTTGAAATTTTTAAAGAAATACCACAAACCAACACTCTGATTGTCCTTGTTGCCAAGTCTGTCAAGCCCCTGCTTTATCTGTTGAGCCACTGGTCTGTCAAAATCCCATTGTACTATGTCGGTTATGGGGATCTGATTCATGAAATAGAGCACCAAACAAATAATCAAAGAAATAAATTTGAAGACATGTTTTTTATCCTATTTAATTTTCTTCAAATTTAACAACTCCTCCAATAACACACTGCATAGGTCATAATGACCATCTTCCCTGACCATTCGATAGGTTGCATGAATAGAATTGTCAAATATCAAATTCAATCTGTTAGATTGGTATACTTTGTAGCCAATCATCATTGCATCAAATTTAACATCATCCTCTTTTTTTGTGCTGATCTTGATTGATCGCCCATCAAAATTTGCACTGGTTAACTTTTTTGTGGTAGGGTTTGTTACCTTTCGCAACCCTGGCTTCTCACCAATTTGATTCAAACAGGTGACTACCCTAATTGCATCAACAGTGATCTTGTATAGTTGGTCAAACTAAAAGAATTCAGCACGGATCATGTTTAACACATATCTTACCCATTCCTTCTCATCGAAAGTTGGAAAGTTCACAAATTGTGTGAAACCCTTTCTTTGCAGTTGCACAAATTTCGGCTTAGGGTTGCCAATTTCATCAATGATTATGTTAGTATACAGGTCCAAGATGTCCTCAGAGCCTGTTTCTTCAATTTCACAGTGAATGTAGGCTCGAACATCATCGACGTGCAAAATACTATGCAAAATGAAAGAAAATGCTCCAACTAGGTCGTCTTCCATGGACTTGTAGGGGTTTTTCTTAAATACAAGATGGGTCCTATCCTTAACCTCAACCACCAGTGGAGTAGAAATGGAAGATGCAGATGTTATTTCAAAATCTCAGAAAATCAAACTCAGAAAAATGCCCTTCAAGAAATACCTTAACCAACTGACGAATGCCCTGGATCACTTCGTCAGATTGCTTTTATCTCTCTAATCGCCTCAAAACTTTGATCACCTTATTCTTCAACTCAAAAAGACTTCACAAAGTGAAGAATGATTCTTGTATTTGCCCTTTTAACTTTGCAAACCCTAATTTCACTTTTATATAAATGCACCTCAAATATTCAACTAGATGCCCTGGTCCACTACTGAATGTCGAAATCAGTCGACTAAATTTTGGATATCAACTGAATCTCAATTCATATCATTTGTAATTTGTCGACTATAGATCTCATCAAGGGGTACTACAAGATTTGCATTGGTTTTCCTCCCCCTAAGGCCAAAATCCCTAGTTACCAGATGAGGATTCTGCATCAGATTCAGGTATAGATCCATTATCTGCTTTAGATTCATCCTTCTTTAACCACATCTTCTTATGCTGATCTCTAATCTCATCAACCTTTTCCTTTCCCTTTTCATCTGATTTGTTCTTGTCAACAGGAAATATTGCTTTTGCTTCTGTAGAATTTTGCAATATGACTGGTTTTGTTGCATGCTCTGCAAACAACATTATTCTTTATGGGTCTGAAGTTCATTTGGTTTTGTCTTGTCCTACACTGATTAGAGATATGACCAAACATTCCACAATCATAGCATCTTTTATTCTGAAAGTTATTCATTACTACTCTACACACATTTGACTTGTGTCCAAAATTATTGCATATGAAACACTGACTGATAAAGGTAGATACATTATTCATGTTGTTCATCATATTGTTATTGTTCATCATTCCACTATTCATCTTACTTCTACACTGACTCATCATATGAGCAATGTTGTTGCAAGTAAAACATCTTTCATTGAATTTATGAGCATTAGCTTGTCTTACCGAAGGATTCTTACTCTTCTTCTGATCAAGTTTTGCATTGCCTTTTCCAGATCTGGAGGATTCACATTTCTCAAATCCTAGACCTTGAGTATCATTTCCATGTCTCTGACTTTCTAGCATCTCATCAAGCCTCATTGAACTACTCTACACACATTTGACTTGTGTCCAAAATTATTGCATATGAAACACTGACTGATAAAGGTAGATACATTATTCATGTTGTTCATCATATTGTTATTGTTCATCATTCCACTATTCATCTTACTTCTACACTGACTCATCATATGAGCAATGTTGTTGCAAGTAAAACATCTTTCATTGAATTTATGAGCATTAGCTTGTCTTACCGAAGGATTCTTACTCTTCTTCTGATCAAGTTTTGCATTGCCTTTTCCAGATCTGGAGGATTCACATTTCTCAAATCCTAGACCTTGAGTATCATTTCCATGTCTCTGACTTTCTAGCATCTCATCAAGCCTCGTTGAACTAGATTTGAATGTGTCTTTGTATTCATTGGTAGTAGCAAGTTCATCCCTCAAGGTAGCAATTTGTATTTCAATCTCTTGACCATTATTCCTTGATTGTGTCAATTCAAGCTTCAACTAATCATTCTCATAGGTAAGCCTGAAGCATTCATCAGCTCTGTCCTTCAATGATTGTACTAGATTCTCTTCATTCTTCTTTTGGTCCTCAATCTCCTTAGTCAGCCTCATCACAATGGATTGCATCTCATTCTTCAAAGAAACATTATCTCTCTCGATCTTGTTAACTTCATCATCTTTGTCCTAGAATTCCATGATCTGATCTTCTTTATGCTTCAATTTTTCCATTAGTTCCTTCCTCTTTTCTCTATAGATATTCGCTTGATCTTTCAAGTCACTAATGAATTCATCAGCAACATTCAGATTCTTCTTCAAAGTACAGACCTCACTTCTAGCTACATCAAGATCCTCAAGTGCCACATTGAGTTGTCTCTAAAAAGGGGAATCCATTAAATCAATCTCCCAGATCTTCCTCAAGCGGTTAAGCTTCCTCATAGGAACTAGGTTCTTATACCAATTGTTAGAATCGGCGATCACTGAGAGGGAGGGATTGAATCAGTGATCTACCAAAATTTAAATCAACAAACTTATTGATAGTTCTGATACTAAATAGATGCCAAGCTAACAAGATGAGAGGGGGGGTGAATCATACAAACTTAATCTTCCATAAAAACAACAGATTCAACCTTGGTAACCTTATCAGATAAATTGTAATGCATGCAAACTCATAAATAGATAAGATCACAAAACATATAACACCAGATTTAATGTGGAAACCCAAATAGGGAAAAACCACTGTGGGATTTCGGACCCACTAAGAAATATACTCTTCTAGAGTATGCTCGGTTAAAAGAAAATCCTGTTAAAGATTACAAACACATTGCTAGATGTGACCCGGTTAAGGGATTTCCCTCAAATATGTTAGGACCTTCACCTTGTTAGAGGTGACCTTGTTAAAGGGTTTCAAACACTCAATCTGAATGTCACCTTGCTAGAGGGTTTTACAAATAAGACTGTTAAGTCCACTCGGTTAAGAGATTTTCTATCACTTCACAAAATAATAGTAATAAAATATATATGCAACTTCACACCTAAAAAATGCTAAAGTAGATTCTTATTTGCTCAATACAATCTAGTCATAGGACTTATCTTGTCCCTCTGCTAGGCTCTATACTTTGTTACCAAAACAAGTCTTCAAGCTTTTGTGCTCGGTAATCACTATGCAACATTCATGTGCTTACACTTGCCCGCATACATTGTTTATCAATAGTTCCTTATTTATAAACAATTTTGCCAACTGCTTAATCTCCTTGATCACATTTCCCATGATCAATCATAGCCATCAGATCTTCAAACTCGACCAGGTTCAATGTATCCTTTGATCTAGAAATGTTTTACCTTGCCTTAGAACTTGCATACATATCTTGGAACTTGTGCTAAGGTATTGCGGTTCAATCTGAGCTGTAGATCTTCCTGTCGATCTTTCATTGCCATAGATTCTTAACAAGCTTCATGCACGGCTTACCAATCATTTAATCAACTCCAGCTCATCAACTTCCTTCATTAAATAATGCTTTTATACATTCAATGCATTCTATTATTACTCGTTAAATACTAAACTTCACTCGATACACATTTTGCCTTCATTAACCAATAGCGATAACCTTAGAGTTTACCGACTAGGTTCCTTAGGGTTTACCGACTAGGTTCTTTGCTCGGTAGCATAGTATAGTATTAACCTTACAAACAATAGCATATATAGGAATTAAAAACAATCTAAAGATTATGATCCCATCATTGTCTAACTCGGTAATAGTTTCCCATTGAATAACTTATTCTTCCCTTTATTCATCACATTCTTTTTGTGTCTTTTCCCGACATCTCAACTCTTTTCAAAACATACTTCTTAAGATATGGCAACATCATACTGAATCAGAAAATCAATTTCTTCACATCAATGACAAAATAATAATATTAAGACAATGAACATCCTTAATCAATTATATTCATAATCATCAACAATCTTCTCAATATCCTTATTGAAATACCAACAATCTCTCATTGTAATTGGAATGCCAACAATCTCCCTTTGTCTGTTATAATGCCAACAATCTCCCCCTTTGGCATTGATGGCAAAACCAATTGATTTGACCTAAATGATTTGGATTGCTGTGAAATTCTAAAATGTTGAAATGCTCTCCCCCTATCATTAGTCTTCTCCCCCATACATAGTCTTCTCCCCCTTTGACAACAATTCCAAAAAATGAAAAGAACTAAAACATAATTATTTCTACTAAGAAGTGAATTCCTTGCTGTTATGTATCTACTCACTCTTGGTCAGAGCATTTTGTCTTCAATTCGTGTTCCTTGTTATTGTTTCCTACACACCTTTAGAAAACCTCCTAAAGTGTGTAAATCAGCATCAACTCCTAAAAGATATTCTGTAGAGTCATCGAATTGATGCTTTCACCAAACTCGATCAGTGAATGGAAGATAGGGGTAGGACCCCTAACTAACTTCTAAGATACTCAAAAGTGTCCCTTGGTAGTGGCTTGGTGAAGATATCTGCTATTTTCTCTTTTGTGCTAACATACTCCAACACCACTTTCTTTTCTTGAACTTCTTCTCTAAGATAATGATATTTGATAGAGATGTGCTTTGTCTTAGAGTGCATTACAAGATTATTTGAAATGTTTATAGCGCTAGTATTGTCACAAAATATAGTTATTGGCTTGATAACTAGCTCATTTATGCCTTCCAACAGTTGTTTGATCCATGCTATATTGGTGCAATTCAATGCTACAGCAACATATTTAGCTTCTGTTGTTGACTGTGAAACACATCCTTGTTTCTTGCTAAGCCAACTCACTAGTCTTTCTCCTAAAAAGAAAGCTCCTCCACTTGTGCTTTTCCTGTCATCAATGTTGCCTACCCAATCAGCATCAGTATAAACTTTTAAATCAAAGACATTTCCTTTCCGATATACTAAGCCATAATCTTCAGTGCCTTTCAAGTATCTAAAAATTCTTTTGATTGCTATCATGTGTGTTTCCCTGGGGTCTGCAAAGAATCTTGCAACTATACCTACTACATGTACTATATCTGGCCTGTTGTGAACAACATATTGCAACTTTCCAATCATAGATCGGTAAAGTGTCTCATCAACATATGCAGATTCATCATTCTTTGATAGTTTATAGTTGGTAGTCATAGGAGTACTTACTGGTTTTGAATCCTCCATTCCAAATTTCTTCAAGATTTCCTCTATGTACTTGGATTGGGTAATGAAAATCTCATCTTTCATTTGTAGTATCTATAATCCTATATAATAATTTATCTACCTGATTAATGACATCTCAAATTATTTGCTCATTTCATTTCCAAAGTTCTTGCATAGAGAGTCATTTCCACAAAAGATAATATCATCAACAAATATGGCTGAGATCAGTATTCCATTCTCATCATTCTTCATGTACATATTGTTGTTTTCACTTGTTCTTATAAAACCAATTTTGATCAAATATGAGTGCAATCTCTCATACCATGCTCTAGGTGCTTGTTTCAAACCATATAAAGCTTTGTTCAATTTACATACCTGATCATTATTTTCTCCTTCAACAAATCCTTCAAGTTGTTCAATGAAAACTTCTTCTTCTAATATACCATTCAGAAATGCAGATTTGACATCCATTTGATATACCTTGAAATTTTTGAATGCAGCATATGCCAACAATGTTCTTACTCCTTCAAGTCTTGCCACAGGTGCAAAAGTCTCACCATAATCAATTCCTTCTTCTTGAGCATAACCTTTGCAAACTAGTCTTGCTTTATTTCTAATAACCTCACCTTTTTCATTTAGCTTGTTTTTGAAAATCCACTTTGTACCAATTACATTTTTGTCCTTCGGTCTTGGGACTAGTGTCCATGTGTCATTCTTCTTGATTTGATCAATCTCTTCTGTCATACCATTTATCCAATCTTCACTGTTAAATGCCTCTTTCACTATCCTCGGTTCAAATTCAGATATCAGACATGTGTTTTGTCTCAGTTTGTTCCTTGTCATCACTGGATCATCTTTATCTCCTATAATTTGACTTGATGCATGATTCCTTCTGACATACTTGGCTAATACAGGCTCGGTAGGCTCTGTATGATCTTCTTCATCACTCAGTAACTGGATATTCTCTTCATTTCCTTCAGCAATCTTCTCGATGGGACTTCTCGATTGAACATAGACAAATCCTTCATAATCTTCTAGTTCTTTGGATTTTCCTTCATCATTTCTATTTGCAAATTCATCAATTTTTACATTTGCACTTTATACTATTTTGTTAGATGATTTGGCCAGACATTTAAATGCTTTGCTTCTAGAGGAATAACCTAGAAATGTTCCTTCTTCACTTTTCTGATCAAACTTACCATTTCTATCATCTTTGTGAACATAGCATCTACTTCCAAAGATTTTAAAATAGCTTACATTAGGTTTCTTGTCATACCAGATTTCATAATGTGTCTTCACAATTTTGTTCTTCAGTTTTACTCGGTTTAGGGTGTAAACTACTGTGCTTATTGCTTCTCTCCAAAATGTTTGTGGCACTTTCTTTTCAATCATCAGGGTTCTGGCATAATCCACAATAGATCTATTTCTGCTCTCAACTATTCCACTTTGTTGTGGAGTTCTTGGTGCAAAGACTTGTCTTTTAATGCCCTGATCATTGTAGAATAACTTGAATTCATCAAATGTGAACTCTCCTCCTCTATCTGATCTAAGACATTTCAGTTGTCTTCCTGTTTCATTTTCAACTCTTGCCTTGTACCATTTAAACATTTGAAAAGCTTCTGATTTTTCTTTTAAAAATATTACTGACATCATCCTTGAGTAATCATCCACAAATAATATGAAATATTGATCACCATAATAACTCTGAACTTTCATAGGACCACAAAGATCAGTATGCACAAGATCTAAAATTCCCTTAGAAGTGTAGGACTTACTTGTAAAGCTTGATCTTGTCATCTTTCCCATCTGGCATCCTCGGCACATAGCATTCTCAGATTATTCAAGACTCAGTAGACCTCTCACTCGATGCTTCTTACTTATTTTGATCACATTATCAAAATTTACATGACAAAACCTTTTATGCCATAACCAGGTATCATCTATCTTTGCATATAGACACTTATTCCGAGTTGAGTCAAGGTGAAATGTGTTACCTTTTGTTTGTGTCCCTGTAGTAGCTAACTTTCCATGT
Organism: Cryptomeria japonica; assembly: GCF_030272615.1. Classification (NCBI taxonomy): domain Eukaryota; kingdom Viridiplantae; phylum Streptophyta; class Pinopsida; order Cupressales; family Cupressaceae; genus Cryptomeria; species Cryptomeria japonica. Next base: position 660,075,838 of record NC_081415.1, read on the forward strand.
TTGTCATGAACTTTGACAATTCCTTTCTGAAATTCTATTCAGTAACCTGTGTTGTTTAGCTGTGCTACACTCAATAAATTGTATTTCAAACCTTCAACCCAATAAGCATCATTACATTTAGCATTGTCAAGAAGTGTTATGGATCCTTTACCTCTTACTAGACATGGTGCATCATTACCAAATCTTACATAGCCTCCATCATAATCTTCTAATATAACAAACTTGTGTTTATCACTTGTCATGTGATGTGAGCATCCACTATCTATGATCCAAGAATCATTAGTATTTATATGAGCTATTAAAGCTTTTTCTTCATACCTTTCTTCATCTGATCCATCTTTGATAGCCACATAAACAACTTCCTTTGTATCAGTTTCATATGATTTATCATCATTAGATTCCTCATCAGCTATTAGGCATGTCTTTTTATCTCTTCTCCTGAAGTCTCGATGTCCTTTGTAATGATTATCTTTCTGTCTGTCATCTCGGTAATCTTTCTTTTCACTAGATTCTTTGTCAAGATAGTTAGAAGCCATATGTCCAATTCTATCACAGTTAAAATATTTCAAAGGCAACTTTCCTTTGTACTTACCTTTTCCTCTCGGTAGCCTTCTGGCTAATAGTGCTTCAAACTCTTGCTTTCTAATTTCCTCATATAGTTTGAGTACCTCCTCCATGTTTTTGTGAAATATTTCACTTGCTCCACTGTGATTCCCTTCAGAATACTTATACTTTCTATCATTGTAATCATCAGATTCATCAGAATGGAAAGAACGAAATGCAAACTCAACTTTATTTACTGATGACCCACTATTATCAAAGTTCCTTAACTCAAATGCATATAGATTACCAGTAGTAGCATCTAAAGAAATTGGCATATTGGGTACAGACCTGAATTCATTGATTGCAAAGACTCAGATTGCACAGGCTGGTAGAAGGGTTCTTAACAACTTACTTGTTACATCCTTCTCATCAATAGTTCCACCTACTCCTTTGATTTGATTGACAATCTCCTTTAATCTTGTACTATAATAGCTTATGTTCTCACCTTCATTTATCCTCATAGATTCAAGTTGTCCTCTTACACTATCCACTTTTTCTCTTTGAACATGTTCATCACCACCATACACAGATATGAGCTTATCCCACATTGCCTTTGCATCATTGCAACCTTCTAGGTCATTAAACTCTGAGTCAGTCAATGCAGATGTTATTTCAATCATTTCTTGAATATGTTCTTGCTTTGCCTTTATCTCTTCCATTGTCAATGGATAGGTGCTCGGTGTGATGAAATCATTCTCCAGATAATATACAGCATATTCTCCAACTCTTGATAAGTGCAGCTTCATCCTTTTCTGCCATGTAGAGAAACTTGACTTGTTCAGCTTCGATGCATCCCTCTTATACATCTTTAGATCTTTTCCTCAAGTACCTTTAAACTTTTTCTCCTGAGTCCAAAGCTCTGATACCAACTGATGGTTCTGATACTAATATGTTTAGTACAAATGCCAAGCTAACAAGATGAGAGGGGGGTGAAACATACAAACTTAATCTTCGATAAAATCAATAGATTCAACCTCGGTAAACTTATCAGAAAAACTGTAAAGCATGCAAACTCAGAAACAGATAAGATCACAAAACATATAACACCAAATTTAACGTGGAAACCCAAATAGGGAAAAACCATTGTGGGATTTCGGACCCACTAATAAATATACTCTTCTAGAGTATGCTCGGTTAAAAGCAAATCTTGTTAAAGATTACAAACACATTGCTAGATGTGACCCAGTTAAAGGATTTCCCTCAGATCTGTTAAGATCTTCACCTTATTAGAAGTGACCTTGTTAAAGGATTTCAAACACTCAATCTAAATGTCACCTTGCTAGAGCGTTTTACAAATAAGACTGTTAAGTCCACTCGATTAAGAGATTTTCTGTCACTTTACAAAATAACAATAATAAAAATATATCTACAACTTCACATCTAAAAATGCTAAAGCAAATTCTTATTTGCTCAATACAATCTAGTCATACAACTTATCTTGTCCCTCTATTGGGCTTTATACTCTGTTATCAAAACAGGTCTTCAAGCTTCAGTGCTCGGTAATCACTATGTAGCATCCCTATGCTTACACTTACCCGCATACATTGTTTATCAACAATTCCTTATTTATAAACAATTTTCCAACTGCTTAATCTCCTTGATCACATTTCCCATGATCAATCATAGCCATCAGATCTTCAATCTTGACCAAGTTCAATGTATCCTTCGATCTGAAAATGTTTTACCTCACCTAGGAACTTGCATACATTTCTTGGAACTTGTGCTAAGGTATTGTGGTTCAATCTAAGTTGTAGATCTTCTTGTTGATCTTTCATTGCCATGGATTCTTAACAAACTTCATGCATGGCTTACCAATCATTTAATCAACTCCAGCTCATCAGCTTCCTTCATTAAATAATGCTTTTATTCATTCAATGCATTTTGTTATTACTTGGTTGCAACTCAGTAAATACTAAACTTCACTCGGTAGACATTCCGCCTTCATTAACCGATAGCGATAACCTTAGGGTTTACCGACTAGGTTCCTTAGGGTTTATCGACTAGGTTCTTTGCTCGGTAACATAGTATAGTATTAACCTTACAAACAATAGCATATATAGGATATCAAAATAATCTAAACATCATGATCTCATCACTGTCTAGCTCGGTAATAGTTGCCCATTGTATAACATATTCCTCCCCTTATTCATCACATTCTTTCTGTGTATTTTACCGACATCTTAACTCTTTTCAAAACAAACTTGTTAAGATATGGCAACATCATACTCAATTAGAAAATCAATTTCTTGACATCAATGACAAAATAATAATATTAAGACAGTGAACATCCTTAATCAATTATATCCACAATCATCAACAACCTTCTCAATATCCTTATTGAAATGCCAACAATCTCTCATTGTAATTGGAATGCCAACAATCTCCCTTTGTCTGTTATAATACCAACAATCTCCCCATTTGGCATTGATGGCAAAACCAATTGATTTGACCTAAATGATTCAGATTCAGATTGTTGAAATGCTCTCCCCCTGTCATTAGTCTTCTCCCCCATACATTAGTCTTCTCCCCCTTTGACAACAATGCCAAAAATGAAAAGAACTAAAACATAATTTCTTCCCCTAAGAAGTGAATTCCTTATTGTTATGGATCTACTCAGTCTCGATCAGAGCATTTTGTCTTCAATTCCTACTCCCTGTTGTTGTTTCCTGCACACCTTTAGAAAACCTCCTAAAGTGTGTAAATCAGCATCAACTCCTAAAAGATATTTTGTAGAGTCATCGAATTGATGCTTTCACCGAACTCAGTCAGTGAATGGAAGATAGGGGTAGGACCCCTAACTGACTTTTGAGATACTCAAAAGTGTCCCTTGGTAGTGACTTGGTGAAGATATTTGCTATTTGTTCCTTTGTACTAACATACTCCAACACCACTTTCTTCTCTTGAACTTCTTCTCTAAGATAATGATACTTGATAGAGATGTGCTTTGTCTTAGAGTGCATAACAGGATTCTTTGAAATGTTTATGGCACTAGTATTATCACAGAATATACTTACTGGCTCGGTAACTTGCTCATTTATGCCTTCCAACAGTTGTTTGATCCATGCTATATTAGTGCAATTCAATGTTGCAGCAACATATTCAACTTCTGTTGTTGACTATGAAGCACATCCTTGTTTCTTGCTAAGCTAACTTACTAGTCTTTCTCCTAAAAAGAAAGCTCCTCTGCTTGTGCTTTTCATGTCATCAATGTTGCCTGCCCAATCAGCATTACTATAAACTTTTAAATCAAAGACATTTCCTTTTCGATATACTAAGCCATAGTCATCAGTGCCTTTTAGGTATCTGAAAATTCTCTTGATTGTTGTCACGTATGTTTCCTTGGGATCTGCAGAGAATCTTGCAACTATACCTACTACATGTGCTATATCTGCCCTCCTGTGAACAACATATTGCAACTTTCCAATCATAGATCGGTAAAGTGTCTCATCAACAGATGTAGATTCATCATTCTTTGATAGTTTACAGTTGGTAGTCATAGGAGTGCTTACTAGTTTTGAATCCTCCATTCCAAATTTCTTCAAGATTTCCTTTATGTACTTGGATTGGCTAATGAAAATCTCATCTTTCATTTGCAATATCTGTAAACCTATAAAATACTTTATCTCACCGATTAATGACATCTCAAATTCTTTGCTCATTTCATTTCCAAAGTTCTTGCATAGAGAGTCATTTTTACAAAAGATAATGTCATCAACAAATATGGCTAAGATCAATATTCTATTTTCATCATTCTTCATGTACATGTTACTGTTTTCACTTGTTCTTATAAAACCAATCTTGATCAAATATGAGTGCAACCTCTCATACCATGCTCTAGGTGCTTGTTTCAAACCATATAATGCTTTGTTTAATTTACATACCTAATCATTATTTTCTCCTTCAACAAATCCTTCAGGTTGTTCAATAAAAACATCTTCTAATATACCATTCAGAAATGCAGATTTGACATCCATTTGATATACCTTGAAATTCTTGTAAGCAGCATATGCCAACAATGTTTTTACTCCTTCAAGTCTTGCCATAGGTGCATAAGTCTCACCATAATCAATTCCTTCTTCTTGAGCATAACCTTTGCAAACTAGTCTTGCTTTATTTCTAATGACCTCACCTTTTTCATTCAGCTTGTTTCTGAAAATCCACTTTGTACCGATTACATTTTTGTCCTTCGGTCTTGGGACTAGTGTCCATGTGTCATTCTTCTTGATTTGATCAATCACTTCTGTCATAGCATTTATCCAATATTCACTGTTAAATGCCTCTTTCACTATCCTCGGTTCAAATTCAAATATTAGACATGTGTTTTGTCTCAGTTTGTTCCTTGTCATCACTGGATCATTCTTATCTCCTATAATCTGACTTGATGCATGATTCCTTCTGACATACTTGGCTAATATAGGATCAGTAGGCTCTGTATGATCTTCTTCATCACTCGGTAACTGATATTCTCTTCATTTCCTTCAACAGTCTTCTTGGTAGGACTTCTCAATTGTACATTGACAAATCCTTCATAATCTTCTAGTTCTTTGGAGTTTCCTTCATCATTTCTTTATGCAAGTTCATCAATTTTCACATTCGCATTTTCTACTATTTTGTTAGATAATTTGATCAGACATTTAAATGCTTTGCTTCTAGAAGAATAACCTAGAAATGTTCCTTCTTCACTTTTCTAATCAAACTTACCATTTCTATCATCTTTGTGTACATAGCATCTACTTCCAAAGATTTTAAAATAAATTACATTAGGTTTCTTGTCATACCAGATTTCATAAGGTGTCTTCACAATTTCGTTCTTCATTTATACTCGGTTCAGGGTGTAAACTGCTCTACTTATTACTTCTCTCCAAAATGTTTGTGGCACTTTCTTTTCAATCATCAGGTTTCTGGCATAATACACAATAGATCTGTTTCTCCTCTCAACTATTCCATTTTGTTGTGGAGTTCTTGGTGCAGAGACTTGTCTTTTAATACCATGATCATTGCAGAATAAGTTGAACTCATCAAATGTGAACTCTTCTCCTCTATCTGATCTAAGACATTTCAGTTGTCTTCCTGTTTCATTTTCAACTCTTGCCTTGTACCATTTAAACATTTGAAAAGCTTCTGATTTTTCTTTTAAAAACGTTAATGACATCATCCTTGAATAATCATCCATAAATAATATGAAATATTTATCACCATAATAACTCTGAACTTTCATAGGACCACAAAGATCAGTATGGACAAGATCTAAAATTCCCTAAGAATTGTAGGACTTACTTGTAAAGATTGATCTTGTCATCTTTCCCATCTGGCATCCTCAGCACATAACTTTCTTAGGTTTTTCAAGACTCGGTAGACCTCTTACTCGGTGCTTCTTACTTATTTTGATCACATTATCAAAATTTACATGACAAAACCTTTTATGCTATAACCAGGTATCATCTATCTTTGCATAAAGACAATTATTCCAAGTTCAGTCAAGGTGAAATGTGTTACGTTTTGTTTGTGTCCCAGTAGCAGCTAACTTTCCATGCTTGTCATCAACTTTGACAATTCCTTTTTGAAACTCTATTCGATAACCTGTGTTGTTTAGTTGTGCTACACTCAACAAATTGTACTTCAAACCTTCAACCCAATAAACATCATTACATTTAGCATTGTCAAGAAGTGTTATGGATCCTTTACCTCTTACTGGACATGGTGCATCATTACCAAATCTTACATAGCCTCCATCATAATCTTCTAATATAACAAACTTGTGTTTATCACCTGTCATGTGATGTGAGCATCCACTATCTATGATCCAAGAATCATTAGTATTTATATGAGATATTAAAGCTTTTTCTTCATACCTTTCTTCATCTGATCCATCTTTGATAGCCACATAAACAACTTCCATTATATCAGTTTCATCTTATTTATCATCATTAGATTCCTCATCAGCTATTAGGCATGTCTTTTTCTCTCTTCTCCTGAAGTCTCGGTGTCCTCTGTAATGATTGTCTTTCTATCTGTCATCTCGGTAATCTCTCTTTTCACTAGATTCTTTGTCAGGATAGTTAGAAGCCATATGTCCAATTCTATCACAATTAAAATATTTCAAAGGCAACTTTCCTTTGTACTTACCTTCTCCTCTCGGTAGCCTTCTGGCTAATAGTGCTTCAAACTCTTCTTGCCTTTTGATTTCCTCATACAATTTGTGTACCTCCTCCATGTTTTTGTGAAATCTTTCACTTGCTCCATTGTGATTCCCTTCAGAATACTTATACTTTCTATCATTGTAGTCATCAAATTCATCAAGATGGAAAGAACTAAATGCAGACTCAACTTTATTTACCGATGACCCACTGTTATCAAAGTTACTTAACTCAAATGCATGTAGCTTACTAATAGTAGCATCTAAAGAAACTGGCATATTGGGTACAGACCTCAATTCATTGATTGCAGAGACTCGGATTGCATAGGCTAGTAGAAGGGTTCTTAACAACTTACTTGTTACATCCTTCTCATCAATAGTTCCACCTGCTCCTTTGATTTGATTGACAATCTTCTTTAATCTTGTACTATACTAGGTTATGTTCTCACCTACATTCATTCTCATAGATTCAAGTTGTCCTCTTAGACTATGCACTTTTGCTCTTTGAACATGTTCATCTCCACCATACACAAATATGAGCTTATCCCACATTGCCTTTGCATTATTGCAGCCTTCTAGGTCATTAAACTCTGAGTCGATCAATGCAGATGTTATTTCAATCATTGATTGAATATGTTCTTGCTTTGCCTTTATCTCTTCCATTGTCAATGTATAGGTGCTCAGTGTGATGAAATAATTCTCCAGATAATATACAGCATATTCTCCAGCTCTTGATAAGTGCAGCTTCATCCTTTTCTGCCATGTAGAGAAACTTGACTTGTTCAGCTTCGATGCATCAATCTTATACATCTTTGGATCTTTTCCTCAAGTACCTTTAAACTTTTTCTCCTGAGTCCAAAGCTCTGATACCAATTGATAGTTCTGATACTAATATGTTTAGTACAAATGCCAAGCTAACAAGATGAGAGGGGGGGTGAATCATACAAACTTAATCTTCTATAAAATCAACAGATTTGACCTCGGTAAACTTATCAGAAAAACTGTAAAGTATGCAAACTCATAAATAGATAAGATCACAAAACATATAACACCAGATTTAATGTGGAAACCCAAATAGGGGAAAACCACTATGGGATTTTGGACCCACTAAGAAATATACTCTTCTAGAGTATGCTTGGTTAAAAGCAAATCCTGTTAAAGATTACAAACACATTGCTAGATGTGAGCCGGTTAAGGGATTTCCCTCAGATCTGTTAGGATCTTCACCTTGTTAGAAGTGACCTTGTTAAAGGATTTCAAACACTCGATCTGAATGTCACCTTGCTAGAGGGTTTTGCAAATAAGACTGTTAAGTCCACTCGGTTAAGAGATTTTCTGTCACTTTACAAAATAACAGTAATAAAAATATATCTACAACTTCACATCTAAAAATGCTAAAGCAAATTCTTATTTGCTCAATACAATCTAGTCATAGGACTTATCTTGTCCCTCTGTTGGGCTCTATACTCTGTTATCAAAACAAGTCTTCAAGCTTCAGTGCTCGGTAATCACTATGTAGCATCCCTTTGCTTACACTTTCCCGCAGACATTGTTTATCAACAATTCCTTATTTATAAACAATTTTTCAGCCGCTTAATCTCCTTGATCACATTTCCCATGATCAATCATAGCCATCTGTAGCGTCCTAAAATTGCGACACTTGCAATTTTGACTGCATTTGGGTCTTCACGATGGCGGCGCAACGTTGAACCTGAATGGAGACCCCGAAACCTACTTGTGACACCAAAAACTACATTTTTCAACACCCTAGCCTGATCCCTCCTTGCACCCTGCTGTCCCAGGAGGTGGGACCATGGCGCCCAGCGCCCTGGTCCCTGGCCCTATTTTGGGCCCGGTCTCTTTTGGGCATCGGGTCTTTAAGTTTGCAATTCGGGAAATAATGTTCCCTGGTCGGCCTAAGGTCGGGAAAATCAGTCTATCAGCCCTAATTGACAAGTATATAAACTACATTTTCCCTCCCATTTGAGGAGGCAGGAAAAAAGGAAGAAAATAAGCAAGAACAAGACACGGAAGCAATATTCAAACATTCAAGCATTCAAGCATTCCTTCAAGCAATTGAGCATTCTAAGTCTCCATTCAAGGCTAAGTGTTGCATTCAAGACAAGGATTCAACCATTGAAGAGGAGATCGCATACAACATACAACATACTACATACATTACACCTTCGCATGTAAGAATACAAACATTCTTACAACAAGGTATCAGTACTTGTTTACATTACAAACATTTACATTTACAGCATTCTCATTTCTTGGTTAATTCCAAAACCGGGGTTTGACCTAAAGGCAAACCCCTCATCCCTAACCCCCCAATCATCCTCTCTTTTCTGTGTGTAGGTTGCAGGTACGTGGTTGTAATTGAAGATCTGGAATCCTTGTGCAGAGACGAACAGATCCCCCTTCGTTTCGCGGATTTTTCGGAGGACCGTGTGCACGACAGGCGCCATCGTCCCGTCAACTTTTGCTCAAATTGGCAGAACAACACCGTCTCGACATTTTACTGCTAATTCTAGGTCCGCAGCTTCATCCCGTATCCCTATCTCTGTTTATAAGTGAATCTTTCCTACTTTACATGCATTCCTAGTTCAATCTTTCTATCTACATTCTTTACAAAAGAGGGTATCCTTGATGTCTTAACCCTTGAAACTCATTTAGAATCCAATCTTGCATTGTGTGGGATTGGATCTTGTGGGTTTCAACCCCTCTTTTGAATGTAAAGTCTCCCTTAAGTGAAAACCATCAACCCTAGTGACTCTCCCTTCTCTCTCCTTGGAGTTGGGGAGGGGAGAACAACTAAGGTTCGATTTTTCTGCTTTACATTTTGGTGAACCCAACATGAACATCCTCATTCTGATTATTCATGGTTAGATCTGAAATTTTTGCTTTCCTAATTATATTTCCATGTTTGATCTTTTGCAAATTTTAGAGGTTGATTGCATAAAAACCCTAAAAAATTTCTTTTTAAGTAATTAAACTTGTGAAATGTTTAATTGTTAATGCTTGTTTCAGATCTACCCTTCTATTGCAAATTATCAATTCATATTTGTGCTTTAATTCTGAAAATTAAGTGGTTAAATGTCAAAACCCTAATTTTTAAGACCTTCTTGATTCAACCCTTGACTGATAATTTCACTAATCAAAACACCTCCAAATCGGTTGTAACTTTGGATTCCGCAATAAAATCACAATATCTTTCATCCTTGAAAATTTGGAAAAAAGTTGTGAGGACCGTGTGCACCCCGAGCGCCATTGTCCCCGACATTTTGTCCGAAATTTTGAGAGCTAGATCTTACTGTATTTTTCTGCTAAAATCCAGAATTTTGGCTGATTTTATCAATTTTAACACCTTCAAAATTAAAGTCAAAGTTGGTCTAGCGATTGCTTGGATTGAGGCTTCTAATCATTCAAAAATTGTTGAAATTGAAATTTGTGTCAAAATTGTGTTTCTTACAGTCCTAAATCTGAAAAGTGTGTTGGCATTCATTGGAAATTTCAGTGTTTTATTCAAATTTTTGCAGTTTCTGACTTTTGAAATTAAGTGTTTAATTGCAACAACCTTGATTTCCACTTTCAAATTCGAATTTTGCATGAAATCGAGTCAACTTTTAAATTTCAAAGCCTGCATTGCTTTTAGTATTCCCTCTAAAATCATAAAATTCAAAATTTTAGTTTCCCCCTCTTTTTCAAAATTCAAATTTTACATTTTTCAACAATCTTGGTAGGGTTCAATTTTGAGATTGCAACTTTAATTTGGCCTATCTACAGATCATAAAATCACTCAATTTTTTCAGATTAGCTTTAAAATCATCATAACTTTCATCCTTGAAAATTTTGAAAAAAGTTGCGAGGACCGTGTGCACTCCGTTCGCCACGGTCCCGGACGTTTTTTCCGAAATTTCGGGAGATTGTCCTGATTGCATTTAATAGCTTAAATCTAGGAGATTGGCTGATTTTATTGAAATTTGCTACCTCTAAAATTCAAAATCTTCTCTCTCTCTTTAGTGCATGAGTTTTACAACAATAAGCCCTACTTACACTATTCCCATTAGACGAAGCCTTAGAATTAAGTCTTTCCAAGGTTTAATTACTGAGGAGATGGAACCTAATTTGAATGGCCTTTTCAACGAGGACATGGGTAGTTCCTCTAATCCTCTTAATGATGAAGAAGCTCTCCATGAGGTTTCTGTAGAACAACTTTCGAAATTGGATAACCAATTTGATGATTTTCGACAATGGATGTCTCAAGAATACCCCGATAGTGAAGCTCTTTCATTAATTGAGGGTCTAAAATGTATGGCTCAAAGTGATAAGAATGGAATTGATATTTTGTGTGGTATTGAACACATTGTGGATTCGAATGTGATGCCTATGAAAAGTTGTGCCGAAACCTTAGGTTATACACAACCTCCTACTCAAGTTAATCATTCTATTCCTTTGACAACTCCTATTGCTAGTATGCCTACTTTTTCAAACATAATGACTACTTCAATACAAGACATTCCACCTATGATCACCAGTCATGGGGGCAATCCCTCTTCTTCAATCAACCCTCTTCCTTCATTCAATCTGACTTCTTCATTCATTCCTTCAATGAGTGTCCCTATTATATCTCCACAAATGAACATGACGCAAGGGGACAATTCATTTAACCATTCCATTCCTCCTTGTAGTGTTCCTCCTTTCCAATCATCTCCTATGACTAATTATCATAGTGTCCCACCACCTTACTCTCTACCTTCTTTCAATAACATAACACCTCCATCACAATCTAACACGTCTAATATGAACTCTTCAACTGAAGCGACCATTAACAATCTTGCACAAACTGTCTCTTCTTTATAGCAACAAATTGCCTCTATGAATCAATCTAAGTTTAGTGTGCCCACATTTGATGTTGCGAGCCCACTTTCTCTTGACATTGTTCGAGCTATCCCCCTAAACATGTTGAAATTCCGCATTTGGAGCTTTATAATGGTAAGGGTGATCCTCTAACACATGTTAAGACCTTTCAAACAATATGTACCGATTTTGCTTATGACCAAAGGTTGCTTGCAAAACTGTTTACTAGAACATTAAGAGATAAAGCCCTACAATGGTATTGCTCGTTGCCTTCCTATTCTATTACTTCTTTCGAACAACTTGCAAATGCTTTTATTCAACAATTTCAAAACAATGTAAGTCCTAAAGTTACTTTGATTGATTTAATGCATTGTAAACAAGGTGTTAAAGAAAAAGTGACTGATTTCATTGGTAGATATAAGCATTTGTATGCTCAAATTTCTTTTCCAGTGCCTGAAAATGATATTCAAAGAATCTTTATTTCTAATTTACAAAAAGATATTAGAGAAAAACTTCTGTTTTCTGAGTTTACTTCTTTCCAACAGTTGTGCGCAACTCTTCACAATTATCAACTGACTGTGAGTCAAATGGAACAAGCAAATCCTATGGCTCCAAGTGATAAGGGTGATAGTAGTCAACAACCATTTGGGAAGTTTAAACCGAACAAAGAGTCCATTAAATTCAATGAAAACATCATCAATAACAATGTGAATGCAGCATCAGGTGTGCCTCCTATTTCTAAGTTTTTCAAGAAAGAAAGAAAGTTTACTCCTTTGAATGAATCATTGCATAGTATTATGAATAAGTTATTAGAACAAAATGTGCTTACTCTTCCTCCTATAAGGCAAATAGACCCTGCAAAGATTAATTCACCCTATTTTGATAACAAATCTTTTTGTCAATTTCATCGTCATCCTGGGCATGATACTGAAAAATGCTTTGCTTTAAAGGGAAAGATTCAAGATTTGATTGATAATAATACTATCTCTGTTTCTGGTGTGAATGATAAAGGCAACACATTTGTAGCTCCTCCTAACCAAAATCTTTAGATTTTTACTAATCCATTACCTTCTCATACCTCTAATGCGATTGATACTAATGATTCCTCTGTCTCACCTGATGATCTTGTGTCTATGACTCCGAATGTGATTAACTTTGTAGAGCAACAGAAAATCCCTAAAGAACCTTCCATCGCATTTGATTCCAGTGAAACTATCAGGGCACCTGATGGTCCTTTATATATAGTTGCAAAAGTCAAGAATACACCTTGTCGTGGAGTGCTTATTGATCCTTCTTGTATGGTTAATATCATTACTGAAGAATTTCTTTTTACTTTGCAATTGAACCAAGTGATCTATGATGAAACAAATGTGGTGGTGAAACTATTTGATGCATTTTCTTCTCCTGCAATTGGTTCTATTACATTACCTATTGAGGTCCATAACAAATCCCTTGATGTGGACTTTGCTATTATTCCATCGTCTGAACAATTTCATGTGAAGCTAGGCTATCCTTGGCTATCTTCCATGAAAGCTATTGCTTCTCCTATTCACATGTGTTTGAAATTTCCCCATAATGGTGAAGTTGTTACTGTCAATCATAGTCTCTTTAAACCAGCTGAAAGAACTTCTAGCATTCCTATTGATTATTTTTGGCCTAAACAAATCCAATCTCTTCCTCCAAGAAGTTATCATCTTTTCAAATCTTATCAAAAGTGGAAGAAAGATATGATCCTATCTCTAAGCGAACCTAGAACACCCAAACTTGATATTCCTATCGTTCTTGAGAAGGAAGTTCTTCCTTTGAAAGATAAAACTAATGTCTTTCCTCAAGAAGATTCCCAACCCATTCCTATGAATGTGACTATGCCTATATCTAATAAACTTCCTAAAAGTAGACCTATCCCTCCTCGTCATGATGGACTTGGTCTCCTTCCTAAACCGAATATTCCTCCTTTGTATGGAGCAGTTCCTCCTCCTTCCTCTTATGGAGAGAAGAGACCTTCCTCTTCTCCTATTGTTCAACCTAAGAGACCACAACCTAAACACCCAAGTGATAAGGATGAGAACATTCCTCCTCCTCAATCTTCGCAACTTCCTACTAAGACTAGACGAAATCATTCTGCACGTGAACGCCGACGAAATCGTCGTCTTAGAGCTCAGGCAGCTGCTTCTCAAACTTTGCAATCCCCAAAAACACCTTCAGCTAGTATTATTCCATTTTCTCCTCAGCCGACGATTGAGCCGAAATCTCCTAAACATAAGATGCATGATGGTCTTGATCCTGTGTGAGTTAAAGATCCTATTTTTATAAATCTTGATGATGATATAGATGAAAATGTTATTCATGATGAAAATGTTACTCCTGTTCATTCTGATAGTGAATATGAATATGTTGATGTTGATAACCATTTATCTAACGAATTTTCTAAAGCACTTATCCTAGCTCCTAGACAAGAACAATGTGGCTCGGAACATGAACATAGCCCTTGTTTGGATGTTGTGATAGCTCCATCTGTTGTGTTGGATGTTCCTCCTCTAGCGTGTTTCCTACAAACTCGAAATATTGATCAGCAAGATCGGGGGGTAGATGACGTGCTAGACTAGTTCATTAGCATAGCAGACTCTCTCCTCCTCTCTTGATCTCTTTTGTTACTTCTTCTATGTGTTATTCTCATTCTTCTATTTGTTGTCCTTAGTGTTGTCTACTTGAGGACGATGCAAAACATTGAGATCTCTTTTGGTCTCTCTCATGTTGACTCAAAAGACACATGTGTTCCCTTCTTCTAGGTGACCTTCCTTGATGGGGAATGATGAACAATTATGCATACATACATATGATATACATGAATTATCATACAACATACTGACCTCGAGGAAAGCGAAGTCACCTTGTGCTTTGTGTTTTGTGTCTATTATCCTTGGGCTTATCTCACACTTGGGGGCTAAATCCTTGTGATAACGTGCTCCTTTCCTTTCTCATTTCTTATATGTATCACTACCTTAAAGCAATCACCCCCGGTGAGGCGTGTGCGATCGCTTTAACGTAGGGGGGCATACATCCCGTTCATATCTTTTCAAGATACTTGACAATTTCTTGACAAATTTAGCTTTGCCTTGAAAATTTTTGATATCTTTCTTGCATGACTAATAGTGAGGGAACCTTACTACTGATAGTCATGGTTCTCCCTCGTGATCTTCCCTTTTACTTTGTCAATCGAAGTCGTAAGATCCTTATTCCACTGGGGGCTTGGTGTATCTTGCCTCCTTGACGTGGTGAAAGTTTTTCAATGTTGTTTCCTTGTACTTTACCGGAAGTATGAGCGTACGCTTATACTCCCGCTAAAGTGGGGGCTAAATGTAGCATCCTAAAATTGCGACACTTGCAATTTTGACTGCATTTGGGTCTTCACGATGGCGGCGCAACGTTGAACCTGAATGGAGACCCCGAAACCTACTTGTGACACCAAAAACTGCATTTTTCTACACCCTGGCCTGATCCCTCCTTGCACCCTGTTGTCCTGGGAGGTGGGACCATGGCGCCCAGTGCCTTGGTCCTTCATGACTAGGGCGCCCAGCGCCCTGGTCCCCCAGGACCATGGCACCTAGCGCCCTGGTCCCTGGCCCTATTTTGGGCCCGGTCTCTTTTGGGCATCGGGTCTTTAAGTTTGCAATTCGGGAAATAATGTTCCCTGGTCGACCTAAGGTCGGGAAAATTAGTCTATCAGCCCTAATTGACAAGTATATAAACTACATTTCCCCTCCCATTTGAGGAAGCAGGAAAAAAGGAAGAAAATAAGCAAGAACAAGACGCGGAAGCAATATTCAAACATTCAAGCATTCAAGCATTCCTTCAAGCAATTGAGCATTCTAAGTCTCCATTCAAGGCTAAGTGTTGCATTCAAGACAAGGATTCAACCATTGAAGAGGAGATCACATACAACATACAACATACTACATACATTACACCTTCGCATGTAAGAATACAAACATTCTTACAACAAGGTATCAGTACTTGTTTACATTACAAACATTTACATTTACAGCATTCTCATTTCTTGGTTAATTCCAAAACCGGGGTTTGACCTAAAGGTAAACCCCTCATCCCTAACCCCCCAATCGTCCTCTCTTTTCTGTGTGTAGGTTGCAGGTACGTGGCTGTAATTGAAGATCTGGAATCCTTGTGCAGAGACGAATAGATCCCCCTTCGTTTCGCGGATTTTTCGGAGGACCGTGTGCATGCCGGGCGCCATCGTCCCGTCAAATTTTGCTCAAATTTGCAGAACAGCACCGTCTTGACATTTTACTGCTAATTTCAGGTCCGCAGCTTCATCTCGTATCCCTATCTCTGTTTATAAGTGAATCTTTCCTACTTTACATGCATTCCTAGTTCAATCTTTCTATCTACATTCTTTACAAAAGAGGGTATCCTTGATGTCTTAACCCTTGAAACTCATTTAGAATCCAATCTTGCATTGTGTGGGATTGGATCTTGTGGGTTTCAACCCCTCTTTTGAATGTAAAGTCTCCCTTAAGTGAAAACCATCAACCCTAGTGACTCTCCCTTCTCTCTCCTTGGAGTTGGGGAGGGGAGAACAACTAGGGTTCAATTTTTGCGCTTTACACCATCAGATCTTCAATCTTGACCAGGTTCAATGTATCCTTCAATCTGAAAATGTTTTACCTCACCTTGGAACTTGCATACATTTCTTGGAACTTGTGCTAAGGTATTGCGGTTCAATCTGAGCTATAGATCTTCCTGCCGATCTTTCATTGCCATGGATTCTTAACAAACTTCATGCATGGCTTACCAATCATTTAATCAACTCTAGCTCATTAGCTTCCTTCATTAAATAATGCTTTTATTCATTCAATGCATTTTGTTATTACTTGGTTGCAACTCGGTAAATACTAAACTTCACTCAGTAGACATTCTGCCTTCATTAACTGATAGCGATAACCTTAGGGTTTACCGACTAGGTTCCTTAGGGTTTACCGACTAGGTTCTTTGCTCGGTAACATAGTATAGAATCAACTTACAAACAATAGCATATGTAGGATATCAAAACAATCTAAACATCATGATCTCATCATTGTCTAACTCGGTAATAGTTACCCATTGAATAACTTATTCCTCCCCTTATTCATCACATTCTTTCTATGTCTTTTACCGACATCTTAACTCTTTTCAAAACATACTTCTTAAGATATGGCAACATCATACTGAATTAGAAAATCAATTTCCTAACATCAATGACAAAATAATAATATTAAGACAGTGAACATCGTTAATCAGTTATATCCATAATCATCAACAACCTTCTCAATATCCTTATTTAAATGCCAACAATCTCTCATTGTAATTAGAATGCCAACAATCTCCCTTTGTTTGTTATAATGCAAACATCACGAACTTACAATTTGTTTAAAATAAGGAAATACAATGAAATGAACTCTTAATTAGCATCTGACTATGCAAGAATGAGTTATGGTTAAGCTTTGAATGTCTGATTTTTTTCGCTCTGTTGAATACTATGTTTCTGTCTCAGTCAACTACAAGATGGTCTATCAACCAAATGCACAAGTGAAACTATGCTCAATCGCACCAAAACATATCACCATAGCACTAACACATCAAAAATCAACTGCCAAATCAATCTTATTTATTCGGTCTTAGCACAAAAATAATTTCCTTCAAGTTGGCTTCAAAAAGTGTAATGTGTAGCTTCAAGTCGGCTTCAATCTCGAACAAAACATAGTACTGGACAAAATATTGTCATTCTTCCTAAAGGTTTTATCAATTACCAAAAACACCGCAATCATCAGAGATCATTTTGGATCAAAGCATTACTGAAATACCATGTTACACTGGTTAATTGCCTATCGATTACCTCCATCTTTCAGATAAGCTGAATCACGAATGTCAGATCAAACCACCAAGAAGAGTTTCCATCAATGACAACCCTAGACAAATATGCAACTACCGGAAGTCATCTGAAATCACCGGATGAGTGTCAATTGCCAACAAATTTGACTCAGATACCTCGACTTCATTGGGCAATTACATCAATTGTCTAAGTCGCAACAAGTCACTTTGACTCAATTACTCAGACTTTATCTTATCTGGGCGAACAACTTCAACATCAACCATCACACTTTGACTAGCACTAGGGAAATTAACACAATTGCAATATAATGTCCAAACAATTGCACCGAGGCAATATTGATCAATTATATAGCATCAACCATAGGTACCACAAAACACTGCATTTGTACAGTCTCTTCTGCGTGACCTAAGGGTTCT
The DNA here is from genome assembly GCF_030272615.1 of Cryptomeria japonica. NCBI lineage: Eukaryota > Viridiplantae > Streptophyta > Pinopsida > Cupressales > Cupressaceae > Cryptomeria > Cryptomeria japonica. The sequence goes on from NC_081415.1 coordinate 660,093,740, forward strand.
CATTGAATTACCTTCTCAATCACCATTCATTTCCATTTGATCCGAATTCTTTTAATCTATCATCCCCTAATTCTTTCTATTTTTTGACAGATCGCCAGATTTTTTGAAACTCTTTGGCCCATCTCTCAAGGGGGCATACCACCTACTAAACTAACATTCCCTGGGGCATTTCTCGTGCCTATCTATTTTTCTTTGAAATGGCGCAATAAATTGCACTATCTCAAAGAGGGGCAAATGTAGACACATAAATCCATCCACTAATTGAATAAATATTTGATATTTGTTTAATGCACTAATATTCTTCTATTAATTAAATTAACATTTAATTAATTAATTTCAAACCTATGCTTCTAATATAATTAAATAAATTTATTTAAATTACTAACTATAGTCCAACTATTAAATAAATCTATCAATTTATTTAATTCCTCCTTTCCTCTCATTTAAATAAATTAACATTTATTTAAAATTCCTAACCAAAATCCCTATTTAGATAAATGAATATTTATTTAAAGATCCCCGTCCACTTGCATTATCCTACAAATGCAAGTTGCACCACTATTTGAAATAAATGAATTTTTATTTTAATTAAAATCCTAAAAACCTCACCCACTTGCATTCTCCTACAAAGCCCACTTGCTCACTAACCCTTCTTCTATATTCTTCTAATCCCTTCTAAATTAGCCTAAACCCCTTTCTAATCATTTGCACAACCCTAATCTCAAATTAACCCTCAACCCATCATCTCACCCATTTAAGACTCTTACAGAGACTTAAATGCTTCCATTCTTCAACACACTAACCCACATGGGTCTTGTCCCTTTGACCAAGGCTTACCTTGAACAAGAGTTTACCCATTGGATAAAGCCTTTATCCAATAACCCAACCACATGAGGTTACCCTCACGTCTCCTCAAGCATTAAATGTTTCTTCCCTCTCCTCTCAAGCCCTCTCATGATACCACTTGTCACCATTGCATTGGTAGAAGTTGCAAACATGGATTAAGGATCATGTCTCTCTCATGCAATCCTAGCCCTCCATAAGACAATCAATCTTGACCCTTCAATCAATTAATTTTCCTATAAAAGGAGTGTCATTCTCAAGAAAAGGAGGAAGTATTTTTTAGCATTGTTATTATAGTTTTAAGAGCATTCACACTTAAAGCTTTCTCAAATTAATACTAGTTTTAAGCATTTGCATAGCATTATCATTTCATCTCCAACCACATTCAATCCTTCATTTGGCATCCATGACTTCATGCTAAAAACTGAGGGCTACACTCAAGCATTGTATTTCGATCTCCTCTCAAGCTCTCTCATGATGCCACTTGTCACCATTGTATTGGTGGAAGTTGCAAACATGGATTGAGGATCATGCCTCTCTCATGAAATCTTATCCCTCCATAATCCAAATCAATCTTGACCCTTCAATCAACTAATTTGCCTATAAAAGGAGCCTCCTTCTCAAGCAAAGGAGGAAGCACTTTTTAGCATTGTTATTATAGTTGTAAGAGAATTCACACTTAAAGCTTTCTCATCTTAAAGTTGTTATTATAGTTTTAAGCATTTTCATAGAATTAACATTTCATCTTCAACCATATTCAATACTTCATTTGGCATCCATGGCTTCATGCTAAAAACTGAGTACTACACTCAAGCATTGCATTTGGATCTTGGAGAGGAGAAGAAAAAGGGAGAGCCTTAAGAGCACAATGGGAGCACCATAGGAAGTCTCTTCTCTCTTCTTTTCATTTGTTTAGCTTCAATTTGTATGCTTTTTATTCTCTTTTGATATGTATTTGAAGGTTTATAGTTCATTTGGTTTTAGTTTTGGTTGAGACTAACATATTAATATTTGAGCTTTAGTTTTTATTGTTCCTATTTCTTGTGCATCACTTTCATTTTCCTCCTTTAGGATATATACATTTACTTTGATCCTTCTTCCTTCTACCACCAATCTTTTAGACCTTACCTTTCTGATTTCACATCCTTTATCATAAAATAAGATATTGTAACCTTTGTTGCACATCTTGCTTAAACTAAGAATATTGTGCTTAAGTCCCTTAACATAGAGAAAATCTTTTGTCTTGTTCTTTCCATCAATTCTTATTGTACCCTTTCCACAAATAATTATAGAGGTATCATCCCCAAATTTGGTTGATCCTCCATTCCACTTCACAATATTGATGAACTTACTTATGTCACCTGTCATGTGGTTTGAACCACCACTGTCAATCACCCAATAGTTTATCTCTTCTTTTGCATGAATGGAAATCCACATAATCATAGACTTTGGAGTATTATTATCACCTTTGGAGTTCAAGACATCTTATTAGGACTGGACTCTTTAAGAACGGTCTTCTTCATACATTTTTTAGTGTCAACAACATTTTTACCAATGTTGAGGGCCATGAAAAGAGTTTCTTTTCTATCATCATCAAGAGCACTAAGTTCCTCATCATCTGAAGTGATTTTGTTTAGAATAGAGACTTCTTTTGAGATTATTCCTTTTGGAAATATTGTTGCTATTTTTTTATTCTTTAAAAGGATATTTAGAAGCATAACGACCAATTTTGCCACTATTAAAACATTTGAGAGGTAACTTACCTTTATATTTTCCAATGCACTTCAACTTTATAATAAAGTTTACTTCTTCTTCATCAAAAAAATTGCTCAAATCAAATGCTTCATTCTTCTTCTCCTCATTGGCCTTAAAATTTGCTTCTTTCTTTGGAGCTTCCTTGTTAAATTCTCTCATTTAAAATGTAGTAAGATCAGCAAATAGTCTATCCATTGAAAAGTTATTTAAATTTGTAGATTATTCAATTAAAGACACATTAGAACTATAAGCTTTGGGAAGAGACCTCAGTACCTTTTGTATGACAACCATTTCTTTTATTTCCTCACCAAGATGGTTGATTGCATTGACAACTTCATCTACCCAGAGCATATAGCTAGTAATATCCTCATCTTCTGATATTCTTAGGTTTTCAAATTTACCTCTATAGATATGTAGCTTGGCTTTCTTAACTTCAGTATCCCCTTTATAAATACCACTAAGCTTTTCCCATACATCCTTAGTAGTGTAGTAATGCATCACCTTTATAAGATCGGCATCAACTAATCTAATCAAAATATTATTCTTTACTTTTAACATTATATTCATATACCTTTATCTCAACTAGATTAGTTGGATCAGAGGGAGGAGTATGACCATTCTCAAAAGATTTCCAAACACCAAACCCTAATGACGTTAGATAGGATTGCATCATTTCCCACCAAAAAGTGTAGTTTGTTTCATCAAACCAAGGTGCCTTGTATGAATGAGATCCTTCTTGTTTCATCCTAGATATTCCTCAAACCGTTATACTTCTTCCAAGGAACTTGGCTTTCATACCAATTGTTAAACACGTCAAAATAGTGAGAGGGAGGTAAATCATTATTCAATTAAACTTAAACCCTTTATCATTAGATTAAACCTTTACTCGTAAAATAATCAACAATAAAAAAAATCTAATATCACAATTGCATAAGTAGACACCAGATTTACATGGAAAACCCAACAAGGGAAAATCTATGATGAGCCAACAGCTCGGAGTTATTGTCTAAATCTAGCGCCACAAATGAAAACAAGATTAAATTAGGATTTACGGGCTACAACCTAAAGGAAGTTGCAGTTCCTTGAATCATAGTTTTATAGCTATATAATCAAAGGAAGTTCACTACTCCCTGAGAATTACAACAATTACAAGAGGCTACAACTTCAAAATATCATGAATAGTTACTGAATTCTCATCGCGAAACTTTTATCTGAACATATTAGCATCTTTTGGCTCACTAAATCCAACTTACTTCTTGGTGCATTCAAATGAAATTACCTTTGACTCACACCCTCTGGTATAAGCATTTCTTTTCCACTTTACACACACACACCTTTTTAATAATGACTTGATCTTCCATTCATATCTTCCACAAGCATCAACAAATTTCTCCAACTCAACCATGATGAAATGTTTATCCCCAAAGGAGGTTGGCCCCAAAAAATTTTGTGGTGGAAGGGAAGTAAATGTGAACTGATGAAAGAGATACGTAGGATTGAAAAAACTCTGGTGCGCATCTCCATGTGATCACAACCATTAAAGCACTGCCACAAATATTTGAGGTTGGCCTAAAACATGCGTAGTCTTTCATCCAAATATTCTTGTCAACAAACAGTACCAAAAAGACCAATAACCATTATGCAGAGCTCATAAAAATTTCATATAAATTTCAACATCATTCATGTACCATCCTTTCACACTATCACGTTCAATTGAGCTAGCACAAACAACTAGATGTTGAAATCCTAGTGTCACTTCTAGACCAGTCAATATTCTCTTGAGATATGACAATTATTCATATTTGTAGTAAACATAAACACTTGAAACATAAGAAGAATTAATATATAAACAATCTGACCCAGTACCCAAATTACAAGGATAAAAAATTAAGTGCGGAGAAATGCAGAGCATTCCTTTGACTTGTCCTGATAAGCAACAAAAACTATCTTTACTTTGCATACTCAAGAAATAATTGTATTGGATTTTTTTGACTTGAAATTATAAACATATAGACTACAGATCCTCCTCTATCTTACTTCCAAACCACGAAATAATAACTTCAAAAGTAGAGAAATGTGATACAATGTTCTGAGCCAGCACAAAAATTGGCACTATATACTTGAGTTGGTTGAATGCAAAAAATATATCAATCAAAGTATATTTGATGTCCAAACATAAAATTTAGAACATTACACATTTGATATCCGACCATGAACTTTGAGTTAGCACATTTGATCAGCATATTTTGACATCCAACCATGAACATCAAATCAACACATTTTGATATCCAACCATGAACATTCAAGCATACAAATATAGATTTATATCAATGACAACACATTGTCACCACAGGTGTAAAAATCTCTCAACATATTTGATCAACGTATTTTAACATCCAACCGTGAACATCCAAGCATACAAGCATGCGTTGATATCACTAACAACATAATGTCACCATGACTGCAACAATCTCTCCTTTTGGGCATCCAAATAAAAACATTCAACATCATAAGTTGGCATCAATCATGTAATGTATTGACATCAATGACAACACACTACTCCATATTTGCAACAAAAAAATCTCCAAGCTACCTAATCATAAGAATTGAATCTCATATCTAGTTTGATTTGTATCCTTGGATTTCTAGTTTTTTAAAGAGAATATGAAACCTTTTGGGCAATGATAACTTCGTCCAATATCAATTTTTTTGTAACTAACCCAATTTGTTCATCTAAAATAATGTCTAGCAAAATACTTTTGAGTCTATTTGCCACTACTTTGGCCAAGATTTTGTAAAAATTATTGCAAAGTGAAATTGGTTTATAATCATCTAGAGAGATCACTTGATCTTTCTTGGAAATAAGAGTCAAAAAAGTATTATTGAGTTCTCTAAGAATCTTACCTAAAGCTTTTGGAGTCTTCAATAGCTTTTATTTCCTCCTTGTTGATTATGCTCCAACACTTCTAGAAGAAGGTAATAAGAAACCCATCTAGGCCAGGAGATTTATTTAGATGAAGTTGAAAAATTGTTGTCCTAGCCTCCTCTTTAGTGAACCTTACTTTCAAATTTTTGTTTTGCTTCTCCTAGATCAACTTTGATATATTCTCTATTGTACTCCTTTGAGCTATAAAATATGAGCCATTCCAATTATTGAGTAGCTCACTAAAGTAATTTACTACTGTGGATCTGATTATCTCCAAGTCCTCTACCATAGTACCCTATGTTGAAACACACACAACCACATAGAGGGGGGCTAAACCAGTGGTACCAATTTTAAACTTGCAGATTATGATTTTTTAACAAGATTAAATAGTAAGACAAAGAACAACACAAACCATAATATCAGAAACAAGAGTATACGTGGAAAACCCTAGAAGGGAAAAAACCACTGTGATAAATGTTGCTAGGAACTATTGTCTTAATCCAGCCTCACAAAATGAATATCACTTGTTACAAGGACCCTAAGGATCACCAACTCCTACTGAGAACCAACCCAAAGCAACCTCGGGCACCCACCCAATTGTATTTTTGATAGAGAAACAACTCCAATCACCTAAAAAGTTAAACCACAATATCACAGATAAGATTTTGCAACTCACATGTTGATGACCTTCTCTATAATGTCTGCAACTTGATCTCTATTTTTATCATATTCTACTATCTTCACACATTCTACAAACCCAACTATCTCATAACATATTCAACTACATTCATACAACATTCTACCATTAACAACATCGCCAGATCGTTGTACATCTTTTGTTCATATTGTCATAATTGCATTCACTAATGCATGAACAATATCAACTAACCAAGGATTCAATGCAGATTCATTGTTCATCAATAAACTCTATGTCCCCTCATCTACATGTTCAATATCTACTCATTCAAAGACAAAGCCTAATTTAGTCTTGTACACATATAATTTCCTTTCGTCGATAGTTACTAACATTATGTATCTCTCTATTTGTAACAGACCAAAAATAAATTTCATATGGTTAGTCATTTCACCAAATTAAACATGGACCATCGATAGAATGAAATAGTGCCACAAAATAAATGATTGAGATTAAATTCTAATTGTCATGTCATGGTCAATCAATCCTACTTTGACTATTGGAAGAGAACACAAAATGTTGAAGAGACATAACAACATCGTTGGGAGTTGATTCAGGTCTCATTGATCCTTCAATGACTAGCTTACACATAGTAAGGTAAGGACAGTCGATGAGACATCCTTGCATCAATGTGAATCTATTTGGGTCTCATTGATCCTTTGGAGACTAGCATGAGCATGGTGAAACGAACACCATCAAAGTGATACACTGGCATCGATGAGAGTCTAAATGAGTTCCATCAACTCACCAGTTGAAATAATAGGCCATACACAAGCATCTTTAGATCAAACAACTAGCATCCACTCGAAGCCATTAACATTTTATCTTGTACCTTAGATGTCAGGCCACACTAAATGTAGACAAAAGACTTTGTAGGTCCAACAGCTTCCATTATGTCATAAACATCACCAAACGTGTATCCTTCCTTTTGAGTGGGCTTTGTTGGCTCTAATAAGAAATCCATTGAAGAGAATTGGTTATATCGGTGGAAACATTTTTTATCACATCAATCAAATAGCAACTAATCACCAATAAGAGGCAATAAAGCCCATCGAAGAGACAATCACATGTTGATGAAAATCTTAACAAGTCACACTGATAAAAGACAAAGAAGAATACATAAGCACATGGTAATGTAGGAGTCATTTTTATCTAACAATCATCATGCACACAGAGGCCTTCGAACAACAAGTGATTAATTTTCTATAGAGCAATGTGAGCCATTAGATTATCACTAATTAGCATAATGAACATGCTTAGAAAATTAAATCTTGGGGAGCTAAAAATAAGGACACTAGACTAGACAATTTCTAGGTGGTTAGGGTCAGTACCAAGGAAGTTGTAAGGACCCTCCAAACAGTTAACATTAATGAGATCACTGACTAGCACAAGTCACCAAGCAAAAATAACATTGAAGATGTACAAGAGCATTTAGACTTGACAAATTTGTGCACAACTTGGGTTTAGGATTTAAGCACAACCAGAACTTCATTTTGCAAAACCTAGCTCCATAGTTCTAATTAAGGACATAGATATAGTAGGTAAACACAACAAGTAGAACCACCATTAAACAAGTTGACATCAATGAAAATTGAGAGATTCATATGCGAACAATCTCCCCCTTTAGAATTTATGGCAACGCTCTTGTAACCTTCAACATTCTTGCACAAATTTGCATGACCATGCTCTGTCTACACCAAAAGATCTGTTCATTACAACTATGACTACATCAGAAGACGATGTTCATGCATTTTTCATTTTTTCCATCACTTTGTTTTGATGTTCTTTCATCTCCCCCCCTACATGTGTATTGTCTAATATGTATTGTCTACATTTCAACATCGTGATCATGATCATTCTCTATTCCATGGAAAACGTTTCTGCAAACTATCTTTGTGAATCTGGTCTTCGTGATCATTCTCTATTTTGTATGCTTAAAACATGATCATACATCTCTGCAATCTACCTTTGTGAATCTTCTCTACAAGCATAAGTAAAACATACTTTTCTTACCCTTTGACATCAATTCCAAAGAGATTTTATAGGTCAACACTGAACATAAACTAGAAAAAATGAGACTAACTCCCCCTTTTTTGTGAACTTTTCGTTGCTCACTCCCCCTGGGAGGAACCATCTTGTTTTACGAACAATGAAACAACACAATGAGATTGTCCTGAAACCAACAACAACAAGAACCATCCTAGTGAATGCAGGTGAGGGATTGAACCCTTGATTTATGTCTCAAGTGCTCAAAAGTATCCTTAGACAAGGGCTTAGTAAAAATATCTTCTATTTGATCTTTAGTGGAGACAAACTCCATTTTCACCTTGTTGTCTACTACTTTTACTCTTAGGAAATGATATTTAATAGCTATGTGCCTAGTTCTCAAGTGCATAATAGGGTTCTTTAAAGGATTGATAGCACTAGTGTTATCACACATAACAGTGATAGGCTTTGAAAATTCTACCTTTAGATCCTTGAGTGTTTGTTTCATCTAGTGAACTTGTGTATGACAGGAGACTACTACTATATATTCTGCTTCAGCGGTAGACAAGGAGATTGACTCCTATATCTTACTATTCCATGACACTAACCTATCACTAAGAAAGAATGCTCCACCACTTGTACTTTCTCATCATCAAGGCAGCCAACCCAATCTACATCAGTATAGGTTGTGAATGTAAAATTATCACCTTTTGGATAGCACAATCCATAGTCCAATGTGTCTTTGAGATATCTAAAAATTATTTTCACTACATTCACATGTGATTCCTTCGGGGTTAACTAAAATCTTGCTACCATATAAGCAACATGCATGATATCAGGTCATGAAGTTGTTAGATATAACAAGCTACCTATCATTGACTTGTACTTTGTCTAATCTACATTAGTTGATTCATCATTCTTAATTTTCACCCTATCACCACTGGAGTACTCACTAGTTTGCATATGTCCTTTTGAAACTTTGTGAGTATCTCTTTTGTGTACTTGGGTTGGGAGATAAAGATACCTTTATCTAACTTAAACTACGATTTGTTGTCAACACTACCTCTTTTATAACCCTTCTATTGTGGATACTTGTCTAGCCTTAAATACCATGCCCTGGGGGCCTATTTCAAAATATACAAGGCTTTCTTTAAGTTATGCACATAGTCTAGCCCATCATCTATTTGAAAACCTTTTGGCTGCTCCATGTATACTTATTCTTCTAAGTTGCTATTTAAGAATGTTGATCTGACATCCATTTGATATACTTTGAAGTTCCTATGGACAAAGAAAGCTAGAAACATTCTTATTGCTTCCAATCTTGTTACAAGTGTAAAGGTTTCTTCAAATTCAATACCTTCACTTTGTGCATATCCTTTGCATACTAACCTAGCCTTTTTCCTTATAACTTTGCTAGTTTCATCAAGCTTTTTTCTGAATACCCACTTAGCTTCAATTACATTCTTGTGAGCAGGCTTAGGAACAACATCCCATGTTTTGTTCTTTTCAATCTACATTAACTCCTACTTCATTATGTTTATCCATCATTCATCCTTGTTGGCCTCATTGTAGTTGTTTGGTTCAAGTTTTGATAACAAAAACAAATTAACTTGTTCATCTAACTTTGTAATGCTTTGAGCCTTGTTTGAACTCCAACATCCTTCTCTCCAATGATTTGTCCTTCAGGCTTATTTTTCTGCATTCTTTTTGAAGGTGTCTTTCTTACCATTTCTTCTTTAGGAGCTTCTTTTTCTCCTTCAACACTTGATTCATATTCAGTGTCATTTTTTTTTTGTTTAATAGACTGCAACTCTTCATCTACCTTAACATTAACACTTTTCACAATTTTCCTGAGTCTCTTTTTGTAGCATCTATATGCTTTTCTATGAGTGGAATACCCAAGAAATATTCCTTCATCACTTCTAGACTCAAAGCTGCCTAACCCTTCTTCATCCTTCTTTATGTAACATTTGCTACCAAATATTTTAAATATTTGACAGTATTCATTTTTCCAAACCATTATTCATAAGGAGTTTGTTTGGAATTCACTCTTAGTTGCACTCTATTTGGTGTGTACATAGCTATATGAACAACCTCTTTCCAATAAAAATCAGGTAGCTTGGATTTATTAAGCATCATCTTTGCCATCTCCTTCACAATTCTATTCTTTCTCTCAGCAAGACCATTTTTCTATGGTCTTCTAGCAACAAAATATTATCTCTTGATTCCATACTTCTCACAATAGTGCTCAAACTCACTTGAGGTGAATTCTCCACCTCTATTTGTATTGGATAAAAATAGAATTGGGTAGCTTTAGGACCTAATCCCACTTTCATTCAAATATTGGAATACAAAATCACCTAAAGGTGTAATCCTCTTTGAATAACTCTTGTGCAAGAGATTCAAGGGATACTTCTAGGGTTTCTAGGAATATTCAAAATATGAGAGGGAATATTCAAAATATGAGAGGCTATGAAGTTATGTAAAGAAGGTGAATACAAGTGACTGAAATAGTAAAACAACAGACTGATAATCAACAAAACTGAGATAAGAAGTACCGATCTAGGAATGAAATTTTGATGTGCACCTATGACCAAAAATTAGGCTTGAATTGGCAGGACCAAGGCGCTATACACCTTGGTCTTAGAAATAGTGATGATCTACAAACTGAGAACCTATTTTCTAAGACTGTCTGGACTAAGCCCTAAAAAACTAGTGCAAAATCAGGAGGACCGAGGTGCTCCTATTCCTTGAGGACTAGGGCATGGGGTGTCATGATCCCTAAAATCCAAGTCCAAATTCTGATGATGGGTCTATGCTTGTTCACTAAGATCTCCCGAAAACTTCCCACTCTGAAGGAAACATGTAACTGCACCAGCAAGCTATAAAATGGTGTTTGTGGCTATATAGGGTTTTTCTTTCTTCAAACCCCTTGTTTTGGGGATTTCCACCTCCAAAAATAGTTGATATTATATTAAAAATTGTGTGTGTGCCCTAGAATCTCATGTGTTTATAAGATTCCTATGAGCTAAGTGCAAACTAGAGTTCTACCCTATGTTTTGAAAAAAACCCTAAAATGAGTGTAATGTAAATACTTTAAATCACAAATACAATATAGATCCAAAGCAATAGTAAAAATCTAAAAACTAATGTTATGAAGATCTGAAACTCAATATAGATATGAAAATAACATGAAATCATACCCAAAACTAAGGAAGAGGGACAAGCCAATCAACAGTCAATGATTCAGTTATTATTCTTCAATATCTCTTAAGCTTCCATAATTGATGAAAATGTTGATGAAGACTTGATTGATGGATGAATTTATTGATTTGAGACTTCACACAAAGCTTCCCTTTCACTTCACAAGGATCTCCTTTCCAATTGCTTGATTAGGATCCCAAAATGAGGAAAGGAAAGGCTTTATATATGAAACCCTAATTAAAATTTGATAAAAGGCTAACTTATAATTGATAAAAAAGTCACACCAATTAGGATTTGAACAATATAATACTATAGACGTATAAAAATGACCATATTCCTAAATGGATATTTCATGTTCATTTATCTATTTAATTAAATCTAATTTAATTGAATCACCCACATTCCTCTATTTAAATTAAGTAAATTACTCAATTTATTTAAATTAAATTCACTAAACCTCTTTTTCCATTTAATAGAATAAATCATTTTATTCAATTATATCCTTTCTATCCACTTTTAATTAAATTCAAATTTAATTAAATAGTTATCCTAAATTGAATAAATCTAATTTATTCAATTTCCCAAATTGTAACCAAATTGAATTAAATTTACTTTATTTCAATTAAATCCTATTACCTCTCCATCCACTTACAAAATCCTACATCTCCCACTTGCCTCCTAAACCCTATTCCTAACCCCCTTCTAGATTCTTCTAATCACTTCTAAATTAGCCTAACCCATCTCCTAAATATTGTCACATCCCTAAGAAAGGGGAAGTCACTTCTCAAACCCTCAAAGTCTTTGATAACCATTAAAGGCTTCAAGTCTTCAACCACTTAACTTTGAAAGTCTCCCAAACCATTAATGGCTAGCTCAACCCTCCAGCATGATCAAAGAATTTCCCTAAACTCAACCTCCATGTAACCCAAGGGTCTCATCAAGCCTTTAATGTTTTGACCATGGTTATTCCTTAATCCCTTGCACAAGAGTTTATCTTTTGGGTAAAAGCTTTATCCATTGGATAAACCCTAATCTAATCCTAATCCTTACCTCTTAAGGTAACCATGAGGTCTACTCAAGCATTTAATGCTTCCTACCTCTCTTCTCAACCCAACCTTATGTTGACAATTGTCACCGTTTCATTGGTGAGAATTGCAAACATGGATTCCCAACTTTCAAACTCAACCCTTGATTAAATCTTTCAATCCTGGCCATCCATTGCCCTATTTTTGCTATAAATAGAGCTCTCCATTCCTCCATTTAGGAATCCAAGTCTTTAGCATCATACTTATGCTCAAATACATTCAAGCTTTCATATATCATTTATGCTCATCATTTAGCCTCTCTTTTAAATAGGAATTAATCTAAATATGCATGTTTAGAGTATTTTCCTTATCATTTAACTCAATCATAGACTAATATATCATGCTAGGATAGTCTTGCTACTAATCTTGTCATCTTATAATCTAGTTTATTGCATTTTTAAGATCATGCATAGCTTAGGATGCATTTCATTGTAAAATCAATTAAAACATCCCTCGTTCTTGCATTTGTCATCCCTAAACCATTTTGCTCAATGATCTGAGAGAAAAAACATTAGTTTGAGAGACCTTGTGAGATAGAGAACCATGGAACCATCCTTGGGAAGTTGAGTCATCCTTCATGACTACATAACTTGCACCAAGAAGTCCTGTGGGTGTGTGAGCAAGGCTCCTTAGGCTTCATTTTTCACATTTTAAGCTTTATTGACCCGCTTTTCCCGCATAAATTTCTAGCACCCACCGTGGGGATCGACCCCATATATCAAATCATTTTTTTAATTTAACCCCTTTTGCAGGTACGCGGGAAACAAGAATCAGTGCATGGGAAACATTCCCTAGTGCATCCAGTTAACAGTCTAGCGCATCCTGCTTTCTGTTTAGCACGTAGGGTCTATTTAATAGCGCGTGTAGTCTTTACTATAGCGCATCATCCCACTAATATTTTCTTGTAGGTCTCAGCACAAGAAAAAAATAGAGCAGCGCATCGGAAACACAGAGTGGCGCATCTGAAACACAGTTTAGTGCATCACGCCTATCAGATAGCGCATCTAGATTATATTGTAGCGCGTACAGTTTGTTCTGTAGTGCATCACAGACAGAGAACAAAATTTACTTTATAACAAAAATCAGATTTAGACTTGTAGAAGTCCACAAAGCCAGTGTTTTGCTCACTACTTTACTTGTTGTTTTTGCAAGATTACTGATAGTTCCTTGTAGGTTTGGGAGATCATTTTATTTTTTTTAGTTAGGATTTAAAATAATTTGAATTTTTTTTACTAACTTAGCTAAGTTAGTTAAAAGTTTGAATTCTTTTAATTTCTTGTTTAAAGGATAAAATTGAACTCACTTTGTTTTGGGCTTTAAAAAGAACCACAAAAACCATCATTTTTGCTTTTCTAGGAGAGCAAATTTTTCAAATTGGGTTTTAAAAAGAACAAATCAATTTTTCGAAGTTTTGTAAATCAAAGGGCTTAAAAATAATTTCACCATCCTTTGGTGCATAAAAGGATCCATTTTTAATTTTAGCAAAGTAAAGAATCACACAAAGTCCAAAGGTCATTTACAAGCTTAAAGAGGGAAGATCTTCCCCTTTCGAATTGATTTACTTTGTTGACCATTTCTTTTCAATAAATCAGAAAATCATTGCCTTAAAAAGTTAAAAAAAACACCATGTTTTCATGGAGCAACATCTCCATATAGGATTAACAAATCATTGCTTTGAAAGGTTAAAAAGAACAACTTGATTGTCTTGTCTCAAAAGTAGAAGGTATATGCTCTCCCCTTAACTGGGTGATCAAAAAGCCAAACTACTCTTACACTTTCAATCATTTCAAGCATTTTACAACCTTTAGCAGGCCTGCCTTCCCAAGGGGTTGAAATCAACTCTTAAAGCCATTTATGGTCGGTGTGAAGGGAACGACCTAATTGGGAAACGGCTATGACGCCAAGTATTCCAACCCACTATAATCAAAAGTGGAAAGTGACGAAAGTCCTTTTCAACGGTTGCGCGCAGCGATTAGCCTTCCCCCAGTATCCTTGAGATACGTAAAGCCTTTGTTCTAAAGGTTGAGAAGCCTCCTGAGGGAGTTTATCACTGACAGCCGAACAGGAAGCTTGATTATGAACCTAAGAAATGAAAACCTTGAGCCGAGTCAGTAACCAGACATTTGTAATATCATAGTGCAAGGGTGGGGAAGAATCCGCCCCCAAGATCACTCACCATATATCTCCCAAGATAACTACTCAATTGTGAAGCAATTCACTTTGGGTTAATTTCTAGCAAAAGGCAAAAAAATGGGTGCCCCCTAGGGGGTGACATGGCTGTTTGAGCTGACAGAGTATCGAGACTAGTGGGCTATGGTATTACTTATGACCTTTGAATAAAGAGTCTTCTTGAAGTGTATTATTTGTATCCAAACCTGTTAAAACATTGGGGATTTGAACACATCCTCGCAGAACATACACTTATTGTTAGATTAGGCAAAATGGTTGTCTTTTTGGTGCTGTGTTTGCATTTATTACTTCAAAAAATCATCCATCAGTACTAAAAAACTCAAAATAAAAATCCAAAGTTTGCAAAAACCAACCAAAGGAAAATATCAGGGCAGTCTAGCGCGTGAGAGCAACTTCTTAGCGTGTGTGATACATCTTTTAGCACATCAAAACTTCACTTTAGCGCATCCAGTTTTAACAGTAGCGTTCTACCAAAATTCAAAAGTAGCAATAAACAGTTAGAGCGTCCGAGAAAAAGTCTAGCACTTGAAAGCATCAGCTTAGCACGTAGCAGTCAAAAACTAGTGCATCAGGTTTATCCGTTAGCATGTAGAAAGCCCATACTAGCGCATGACCTTTTGAGAAAAATAGAAAACAAATTTTCAGTCTTAACCAGTTAGCGCGTAGACCGGAGTAGCCTAGCGTGTGGAGTATTTTCCCTAGTGCATCAAGAAATTTCTATAGCGCATTCGATCTTTGTTTTAGCACGTGATCCAAACCAGAAAAATAGGGGGCAAAACAGTAACAAATTTTGAAAATTTAGAAGACATTTTTGAAAACCTCCTTTCATCAGCTTCATTTTCGTCAAAACAAAGTATCAAAACAGAGCTTTAAAAAATAAAAATAAAACTATTTCTTGAACAAAATTCGTGTCAAACAAAAGTTGTCAAAATCCAAAACTGGTTGCACAATAAACATATCTATCCTATCAAAATCAGGAAACATCATTGCAAGTGATGAATAGGTCCTTTATTATCTCGCGGTTATATCTCAAAACACTTGTTCAAAACCTCAGGTTGTCAAATCAAGTTTCCATATCATTTGACATGCTTTGTCATTAGGGGGCATCTAAACCTTCAAATCATTTGACAAATGCAAGAATGAGGGATGCTTTTGTTGATTTTAAGATTAGATGCATCCTAAGCTATGCATGATCCTATAAATGCAATAAACTAGCTATAAGATGACAAGGTTAGCAAACAAGACTATCCTAGCATACTATATTAGTTTATGATTTAAGCTAAATGATAAGGAACATACTCTTAATTTTGTATATTTAGATTAATTCCTATTTAAAAGAGAGACTAAATGATGAACATAAAATGATATATGAAAGCTTGAATGGATTTTAGTATCAGCGTGATGCTAAAGAATTGGATGATGAAAAATGGAGGAATGAGAGCTCTATTTATAGCAAAAATAGGGCAATGGATGGTCAAGATTGAAAGATTTAATCAAGGGTTGAATTTGAAAGTTGGGAATCCATGTTTGCAATTGGCGCCAATGAAATGGTGACAATTATCAACATAAGTTTGGTTGAGAGGAGATGTAAGAAGCATTAAATGCTTGAGAAGACCTCATGGTTACCCTAGGGGTTAAGGGTTAAGGTTAAGTTAAGATTACCCATTGGATAAAGCTTTTATCCAAAGGATAAATTCTTGTGCAAAGGTTTAAGGATAACCATGGTCAAAGCAATAAATGCTTGATGAGACCCTTGGGTTACATGGAGGTTGAGTTTATGGAAATTCTTTAACCATGTAAGAGGGTTGAGTTAACCATTAATGGTTATGAAGACTTTGGGGACAAATTTGTAAGAGTCCTTCCAAATTTGGGGGTATTCAACAAGTTAGCTTGTTGAATGGATAAAGGCTTTAATGCCTTTTGAAGACTTTACTCCAAATTTGAGAAGTGACCTCCTCAAATTTAGGGAAAAGGGATAATGGATGGGTTTGGGTTAATTAATCAGGATTAGAAGAATCTAGAAGAGGTTAAAAAGAGGGTTAGGATGCAAGTGGGAGGTGTAGGATTTTGCAAGTGGGTGAGGGAAAATAGAATTAATTGAATTTAATTCAATTTGGTTGCAATTAAATAAATTAGATTTATTTAATTTAGGATAACTATTTTAATTAAATTTGAATTTAATTAAAAAGTGGATAGGGGTTTTAATTGAATAAAATGAATTTATTCTATTAAATGGTATAGTGAATTTAATTGAGTAATTTACTTAATTAAATAGAGGAATGTGGGTAATTTAATTAAATTGGATTTAATTAAATAGAGAAATGAACATAAAATATTCATTTAGAAATATGGTCATTTTTATACGTCTACATTTTGCCCCTCTTTGAAGTGACGTGTGTGCACATGTTATTTCA
Source organism: Cryptomeria japonica (assembly GCF_030272615.1). Classification (NCBI taxonomy): domain Eukaryota; kingdom Viridiplantae; phylum Streptophyta; class Pinopsida; order Cupressales; family Cupressaceae; genus Cryptomeria; species Cryptomeria japonica. The sequence continues at coordinate 660,110,837 of NC_081415.1, forward strand.
AAGAAAATGATGTATCGTTGCGATTTTATGATTAATGTCATTTTTATGGATTTTTATGTTGTGCCCCAGATTTGATGTGTGTTGCGAGGTATGAGGGAGACCACGAGCAAATTACATGCTCATTTCCCTAACCCTAATTTCATTTTTACCCTATAAAAGGGAAAAAGTGCATTGTTTTGTCTCATTTGTGCTTGTTGACTTTGGAGAAAGAGACTTTTGGAGAGAAGACAAAATGCCTATTCCATATTCTACGCATCGATTCGAGTGCGTTCGGAGGCATCGGAGACCTGTCGCGTATGGACCACCGGTAAGTCAACCCTTTTGACCCCTTTTTGATTTTTTATTTGATCGTTTTTGGTCCATTTTTTTATTTTTGAAATTCGGTTTTAACGTTTTAGCACATAGAAGTCTTAGTTTAGCGCATACGATAAATTAGGTAGCGCATAGGGTAGCATTTTAGGGTAGCGTCCGAAAATGTATAGGTTAGCGCATGAAAATTTTAGGTTAGCGCATGGTCATAGGTTAGCGCATGATGGATATAGGGTAGCGCTTTGGGTCAAAAAGGTAGCGCATAGGGACCACAGGGGGTCACATGGGTAGGGGGTGTAGCGCATAGGTTAGACCTAGCGCATAGGGTGAAATAGGTAGCGCAATCATGGGATAGGTTAGCGCATGGGTCTATTTTAGTGCTTAGAGTAGATTGGTTGGCGCATGGAGAAAAAAGGATAGCGCGTAGAGTTAGTCTAATGCATAGGGTAGATAGAATAGCGCATGGAGAAAATAGGGTAGCGCATGGATATAGTTTAGCACATAGCCAAGTTTAATTAGCGCATGGATCAGGCTTTTGCAAGAATTAGTGATTTTTGAATGGTGAAAATTACATATGTAAAGGTCAGTTTTGCCTGGGAGGTGGATTTTTGCCATTTGCTCTGTCTTTTGTCATGTTTTTTATAATTCGTCCAATATGAGTATTGATATAACTTGGTTTAATTTGCAATTGTTCAAGTTATTGATGTAGATATTAATGTGTTGTTTTGATCGAACCATGATTTGATTTGCACTGTTTCAAGTTCATATGTGTGGAGCCTGATTTGTGTTACAAGCTGATATGGGTTGGAAACTTGAGTTGTTTTACAAGCTGATATGGGTTGGAAACTTGAGTTATTTTACAAGCTGATATGGGTTGGAAACTTGAGTTGTTTTACGAGCTGATATGGGTGGGAAACTTGATTTGTTTTACAAGTTTATGTGATATGGAGACTTGAGTTGTTTTACAAGTTTTGATATGGTTTTTGAAAACTTGAGTTGTGTTACAAGTTTATATGGAATGATATGATGTGGAACTTGATTAGATTTTGCAAATTGTTTCATGTTTTTTATGTGATTTTGATTTTGATATCTTTGTTTTGATGTGGAAACTAATATTGGACTTGTTTTTCTTTTTGACAGGAGTGATTGGGAGTGGTTCAGTCGTGGGAGCGGTTCCCTAGACCTTGGGCATTGATACCACAGTTGGCACAGGCTGACCTAGATGTTATGGAGAGATGTGGCTTGTCATCTTTGTTGGATATGCCTCGGTTCACTGCTCACCGAGGTCTACTTACAGCGCTCACCGAGAGGTGGCATAGTGATACAAACACCTTTCACTTTACTACTGGTGAGATGACAGTTACTCCAGAGGACTGTTATAGGATTTTGCGGATTCCCATAGTAGGTGCTTTATTTCCGTATGAGCAGACTGAGGGTGGGACTGAGGCATTGCGGCGCATTTTTCATGATGAGACAGTGTGTGGGTATGAGATCCCATGGCAGGAGTTCTTGGATCTAGACTATGCGCCTCTCCCATCAGTACTAGCAGGTTTCATCGGTAGATTCTTTTGTCCTGATCATAGGTCGAAGGGATTCTTCGTGGGTTGGGGATTGGTGCTTGAGGAGATGGTGACCTAGGGTCGCAGGTTTGCTTGGGAATCAGCCATGTTAGCTCACTTGTACAGGGACCTACATGAGGTTGTATATCTAGGTTACGGCAGTTTGTCAACTGTCGTGACACTCTTACAGGTATGGTGTTGGGAGCATATTCTAGCAGCGACGCCACTGGTGGATAGAGATAGGCTTGTTGGGTGGGCATATGCATATGGTTATAGGGGACTTGTTGTCCAGCGTAAGCTGGGCAAACTGGAGCACTGGAGGAGGGTGTTGGATGATATAGATATAGTCGTCTAGCGACCGTATACAAATTGTAAGCTATGGACTGAGGATGGGCTAGAGATGCCTTATGTGTTCATGAGTCAATTTTTGATAGGGCGGATGCCCTTTGTGATTGAGAGATTCCAGGTGGGCAGGGTTCTGTGGCAGTATGGTCGGTAGTAAGGTATACCACAGGAGGCCTGTTTGTATGCACGTTGGAGACAGGACATACCGGATTGGGGCCCTACTATTGATAGTGGAGTAGTTGTAGAGGAGTTCTCCAACTTAGCGGGTCAGATATGGGACTATGCTCCTGAGATACTAACCGCGGGGATGACACATGAGTTTGTTGGTTTGTTTGCAGCTCGTGTTGTGGCCAAGATATCAGATCTTGAGGAGATGCGGCCTGTCTTTGATGATGATGAGGAGGAGGTTGGGGGAGATGGTGATGATGGAGATGATGGAGGCAGAGGAGGTCGATGAGGGAGGAGAGGAATCAGAGGTAGAGATGGTGGGGATAGAGGGATGCGAGTGGAGAGAGTAGTTCAACGAGCTGTGATGGACAGAGGGATAGGAGGGTTGGTGATCGGAGCAGGGGAGGAGGGGAGAGTGGGAGAGGTGATAGCAATGGTGGGAGGGACTGAGGAGTGGAGACAGCCAGTGTGGAGGAGGAGGACTGATGAGTTACCGCCACTAGCACCTAAGACAGGCAGAGGGAGAGGGGATACCCCTTCACAGGTGCCCCTATGGGTCTGAGTCTCGACACATGTGGAGGATGCTCATATCAGGACTTTGCAATTGATAGTATAGCAGCTGCAGGCACAGCTATTGATGCAGTAGCGTCAGATTACTCAGCTAACCCTAGAGTGTGATACGGAGATAGAGCGGCACGATCGAGAGGAGGAGCTCATAGTTAGCATCCAAAGAGTGGCAGCAGGTAGTCTGATGAGGGACATCATGAGAGAGCTATCCTTGAGAGTGAGGGAGGTGGAGTATTATCAATGCCATTATGAGGATGTCGTGCCCAGGGAGCGCAGAGTGCAGAGCTTCACGCAGGCGAGATCGAGTCGATCTCAAGAGACTGGGTCACAGTCAGAGAGCAGAGGAGTGACAGGGCCCTCGAGATAGGATCCTCCTGGAGATCCAGGAGCTAGGACATTAGCTATGAGACCATCCCCCTCAGGAGATAGTCATACTTGAGAGACGACGTCTCTATTATATTTTTGGATCATTGTTCTATTTGTACTGGGCACAGACATGACAGATTTTGTACAGTTTTGATCATTTTTGACATATATATCTAGATGACACCATTTTCTTTGATCATGTGATGTGTTATGGATGCATGTTCTATATGATATTTCTTTATTTTATGATGATGCAATGCTTAGATAGATGATATGATGCATGATGTAAATGTATGATGTATGATTTGATATGCTGTGAGATGTATCTTGAAAATGAGGTGTATGATAATGATAATGATGTGAGATGTATCTTGAAAATGAGATGTATGATAATGATATGCAACTAATTGTAAAATGATATGCAACTAATTATAAAATGATATGCAACTAATTATTTTTGAACATCTTCATTCTGCATTTGTCATCCGATATAGCCACATTTTATTTGCTTTCGATATAGGTATCATCATTGAGCATTGATTTGTTTGGGATATGTTGAAAATTTATACAAGCATAATGGTATAATTGAACCATAATGACCTGAGAAAATTTACATGATGTTTGATTTTGCAAGATAGCACAAGCGTCAAGGTATAATTGAACCAGGACGACCAGAGTGCGGATTGCATATAAACAGACAAGATTAAACCATTTGTATGCATAAAGCAGAATCATGTCTTCAATGATATTCACCGTATCATGTCTCGAGACAAGTGTTTACACAGTACAAGTGATCGCCTCACAGACAGAAGACTAAGAAAATATTGGAGTTTTCCCATGATCTCTAGCTTTGAAGCATTTGTTGAGAAAATGCAGAGAATCCAATAATTAAAAAGTTCAAAATGCAAAAAAATTCAAGACTTTATGCGATAATGCAACATTTAGTACTTCAGAAAATCATCTATCTTAGTATTTTTGTGATTCTTGTTTTAGTGATCCAATGTTTTGCTCTGCGATGGAGTGAAGTTTTTGGTTGTTGGATGTGGTGTTTCTTAGTTTTGCAAATAGTCTTGATTGTTTTGAACATACCGCAAGTTTTGACGATTTATTGCCCCTAGCTGAGTGTACCTCTTGATGCAGATGTACAATGATTACCAAGCCATGGTGAGATGTGGTAAAAGGAAATATGGATAAACCATGATAGTGACTACGCTAAGTATGTCCTGACTGGATATTTGCTAAGTGTCAGGCGATGGCTGATAGTGCTTTACTATGGAGATAATGATGTGGATATAGATAAAGGAGTTGTCCTTTCACAATAGCGCCTATTACTAGGTTTTCACCAGTTGCTTTTATTGTACCTTTTTATTTGTTTTTTCTCAATTTTTCAATTTTTTTGGTTTTTTTGCTTTTTTTGTACATTAGACTACTTAAGTGTAGTATTTCTTCAGATGAATGTTGTTAGTTGGTTCGTCGAGCACATCTCCTTCTGAAGTTGTAAGATGATAAGCACCTGATCCATAGACTTAATGATGACATAGGGACCTAACCAGTTAGGTTCAAATTTCCCTTTCTTTTCTCGATCTTGTTGATTTCTTGGATTTTCTTTGAGGACTAGGTCACCAATTTTGAAGTTGCGAGGGATGACCTTGTGATTGTAGCTTCTGCACATGCATTGTTGATATGCTTTGAGATGAGTGTAAGCATGCTGATGTCTCTCATCTAATAGTTCTAGTTCTTGCAGTCGGTTGACCTGATATTCTTCATCTAGAATTAAGCCTTTTAGAGAGACTCTGAGAGATGGAATTTCTACCTCCAACAGTAAAATAGCTTCTGATCCATAGACCAATGAGAAAGGTGTTTCTCCTGTAGGTGTACGGATGCTAGTTCTATATGCCCAAAGTGCTGGATTGAGTTGTACATGCCAATCTTTGCCTACATCATTTACTATTTTCTTGAGGATTTTCAGTATTTTTTTGTTGGAGGCTTCTGCTTGACCATTCCCCTGGGGGTAGTATGGTGTAGAGAGACGATGTTGTATTTTGAATTGCTCACATAGTTCTCAGACATCTTGGTTTTTGAACAGTCGTCCATTATCGGTGATGATGGAACTTGGAATACCATATCTACAGATCAGATAGTTCAGGATAAAAGACGCAATTTGTTTTCCAGTTACTGTGGTCATGGGGACTGCTTCTATCCATTTGGTAAAGTATTATGTTGCAGTTATAATGAACTTGTGTCCATTTGAAGATGAAGGATGAATTTTGCTGACCAAGTCTAGTCCCCACTAGACAAAAGGGCCAGGATGTTGTAAATGGTTGTAGTTCATGTGCTGTTGCATGTATTAGATTGCCATGGATCTGGCATTTAGGACACTTCTTGGTGAAGTGGTAAGAATCTTTCTCCATTGTAGGCCAGTAGTATCCCATCCTTAGAATCTTTTTAGCAAGAGTAGTTCCACTTGAATGTATGCCACAAATACCTTCGTGAAGCTCATGTAAAATAGAATCAGATTCATTCCGATCAAGGCAATGAAGAAGAGTACCATCTAGACCTCGACAGTACAAAGTATCAGCAGTAAGGGTATAACGGGCAGCTTGGCGGATAAAATTACATTTTTGGTTACGGGATTGGTCAATGGGTAGGATGTTGTTCTTTAGATAATCATATATCGGTCCATATAAAGGAGAATCTAAACTGGTTAAGCCATAGACAACATGGGATTCAGAGTAGTCATAGGCTGGGGAGAATAGTTGCTCTACCAGGAACTCGTAACAACTCTGTTGCTCTGGAATTTGTAGTAATGAAGCGATAGTAGCCATGGCATCGGCTGCTTTGTTGTTCAACCTTGGTATTTGCTCGAAGGTGATGTGTACAAAATATTGTTTGAAGTCATCCACCATTCGTTTGTATAGTAGCTTGTCATCCTTTGTCTAATAGTCGTTGTTGATTTGATTGACGACTAGTTGTGAATCTCCATAGACAATTAACTTTGTGATTTTCCATTCTACAGCCATTTTGATGCCTATAACCAATGCCTCATATTCAGCCACATTATTTGTGCATGGGAACATAAGCCGATTTGATCTTGGTATAGTATGTCCTTCAGAAGTGATGAATAGAATGCCAGCACTTGAACCATGTTGGGTGTAGGATCCGTCAAAGTATAGGGTCCATTGTGTGGTAGAAATAGCAAGAACATCTCTGTCCGGAAATTCAATCTCCATAGTTTGTTTTCCTGGTACCGGTGCTTCAGCTAGTTGATCTACAATTGCTTGTCCTTTGATAGCTCTTCGTTCTGTGTAGTGGATGTCAAATTCACTGAGAATCATGACCCATTTAGCCAACTAGTCAGTGAGAGCTGCCTTGCTGAGTAGATATTTGAGAGGATCAATTTTTGCTACTAGCTTAATTGTGTGTGCTAGCATATAATGTCAGAACTTTTGACTTGCAAAGACTACCGTTAGACAAGCCTTCTCAATGAATGTATAGTTGAGTTCATAGCCATTCAACATCCTGGTGATGTAGTATATGGCTCGTTCCTTTCATTGTTGATCTTCTTGTGCTAGCAATGCCCCCAGTGATATATCTATTGTTGAAATATATAGAATAAGGGGCTTTCCTACGACTGGTGGTACTAGAACTGGTGGGTTCATCAGATACTGTTTGAGTTGATAAAAAGATTCTGCACACTTAGCCTCCCATCTAAAAGGTACATTCTTATGGAGTAAGTGATTGAATGGTAGACTTTTATCAGCTAGTTGAGCAATGAATCGCCTGATTGATTGAAGTCATCCTTGTAGAGATCTGAGCTGACTAATATTCTTTGGTGGTGGTATCTCCATAATGGCTTGTACCTTTGCAGGATCCACTTCAATACCTTTAGTTGAGATGATGTAGCCTAGTAACTTTCCTGATGAAACCCTGAAGACACACTTCTTAGGGTTGAGCCTGACTTGGAATTTCTCCAATCGGTCAAATATCTTTGTCAAGATGCTGAGGTGTTCTTCTCTGGTGAAGGATTTAGCTAGTAAATCATCCATATAGTCTTCCATGAAGGTATGCATCATGTAATGAAAGATTGTTGTCATTGCTCATTGATAAGTAGCCCCTGCATTCTTCAAGCCAAAAGGCATAACATTCCAACAATACGTTCCCCAAGGACAGGTGAATGCTATTTTATCTTGATCCTCTGGGGCTATTTTTATTTGATTATAGCCTAAGAAACCATCCATTAGTGAGAGCATTACATGGCCTATTGTGAGGTCTACAATTATGTCAATACTGGGCAGAGGAAAGTTGCCTTTTGGACAGGCTTTGTTGACATCTCTGAAATCAGTGCAGATCCTGATACTGCCATCTGGTTTTGATACTGGCACTATTTTGGAGATCCATTTTTCATAGTCGATGGGTCAGATGAATCCGACATCTAATAGTTTCTTTAGTTCAGCCTTGACCATGAGTGCTACTTGTGGATTCATCTTTCATAGTTTTTGCTTGACTGGCTTAACTCCTGGAGAGATGGACAAGTGATGCATGATTAGGTGTGGATCAATTCCGGGCATATTTGCATCTGACCAAGCAAAGTTAATTTTCTTTTCTTTAAAAAAGATGAGAAATGTCGATCTTTCCTCCTCTGTCAGAGATTCTGCTAGGTGTATTTTTTTGACTGCTTCTATAGTACCAATGTTGATTGATTGAGTGGGCTCAATCAATATGGGTGATCGCTCATGAAAATGTTTAGGAAGAGTGTCAAGTCTCCCATCCTTAGGTGCCTTAAAAAGGTTTTCACCCTCATATGCGTCCTTTATTTTTACTTTTTTGTGATCTAGAGCTACCATTGACTGGTTTTCAGCATCAGATCCTTTATTTGGTTCATTTTTGCGACTGAGAGACTTGGCACTCCCTAGTTTGCAAACATCGTTACTTCGTTCACTGGTCGATCCTGTTTCCAGGTTAACGGTACATAGGTAGTGGATAATAGATTCATCGTCTGGGAAAATTGGTATATCATGTATTTTAGGTTCATCCCAATCAATGAGGTCGAGAAAGACAAGCGGCAAGGAATCGTTCGGTGGATCAAGTTCTGCTACTGTAAGTGTCAAGACAGAGGTTTCATCGTGATTGGTCCTGGTTTCAAAGAAGTCAAGGATTTCGTCGAGGTCTTCGATGGTATCATCTTCCATATAGACTTGTTCATAATGTTTATGTTTGCTTTCCTTGGCGTCATAGATATTCTGTGGTCCAAATTCAAGAGGTCTATCTTCCGCGTTATGCTTTCCTTGGGAAAGGGATATGGAGCCAGTATTGTCAGTGATATCTCCAGTAGCATTTGAGCAACTACCCCATTCATATTCATTGGAATCTATATTGTCAGTGATATCTCCAGTAGCATTTGAGCAACTACCCCATTCATATTCATTGGAATCTATCTCTGAGGCATCATCCCAGATTCTATCAGTGTTGTAAACAGGTATGTTGTAGGGTGAAAATAGATCTTTGATGATGGATACCAGTTTGATAGTTTTTGCTGACTCCATGTTGGATCCTGCTTCTACTTTTTGTATTTGCTCATAGATTGTGCCTCCTTGGGAGGAATAACGGTATCAGGAGATTATTCTATTGGTTCTTGAGATATTGGTGTTTGAATATGAGATACTGCTGCAGATATGGCCTTTTTGTGATTGAGAAGCTTTCCCTGATGTTGTTTTTGTTCTTGACGTTCACATGCCTTGCGGATTGTTTTTGCTGACTCAAATAGTGCTTCTTGCCAGGATTCTTCTTTGTACTTCTTCTTTGCTTTCCATTGAGGTTTTGGAGTTATGTGTGGTGTCTTCCTTAATAGGAAAGTGAGTTTACAACCCAATCCTGTTTTGTCTCTACCGGGCTGTGAAGGAAGATCTATGGGTGTGGACCTTCAAAAGGATTTGATAACCTTCGATTCATACTGGATTTTGCTTGTGCCTTGCTTTGTTTATTTTGTTGAGAGCGAGTAACAGGCATTTTAGTAGAAACTTTTAGTGACGAAGGGGACAAAATCCTCTTTGATATGTTGCTCGAGGGTTGGTGGTTCAGGTCGGGGTGTGTTGTAAGTAATACACTCCTCAGGCAAGAATGTCGGATTGATCTTTCCTCCATGGTTTATGATTTGATTAAATGCAGATTTTTGACAATATGCCCTAGTTTTTAAAGGCTCTTTGTCGAATTCGTTGGATTTGTTTTGGATATAAAGTTTGATGTGATGAAGGAATATTTGATGAGATTTGAAGAGTTGACGATTGATGTATAAAAATTTGTTTCTTTTGATAAATTTGGAAAAACTTGGTTGTTGTTTCTTCAACATGGTGTTATGATAAATATCCTTTCTTCTCAGAATATGGGGATTAGTCATGCATAAGTGATCAATGGTTTCCTTTGATTTGTTTTGGATTTAGTTGATCTTGCTTTGAAAATTCAAGTTTTTACTTTATCAAAGAGAAGGTTTAGATGCCCCTTCACGACAAAGCGTGTCAAATGATATGGATAAAGTCTCCCGATATGGAAACTTAATTTGACAACCTGAGGTTTTTAGCAAGTGATTTTAAGATAAAATCCGTGAGATGATAAAGGATCCTTTTGATACTTGTGATGATGTTTCCTAATTTTGTTAGGATAGATATGTTTTATCGTGCAATCAGTTTTAGATTTTTACAATGTTTGCTTGACACAAATTTTCTACTCTGTTTTGACGAAAAATGATGCTGATGAAAAGAGGCTTCCAAAGGTGTTTTCTAAATTTTCAAAATTCCTCACTATTTTGCCCTCTATTTTTCTAATTTTGGTCATGCGCTAAAACAGAGAGGAGATGTGCTACCAAATTTACTTCACGCGCTAAGCTGCCCCCTACCACGCGCTAAAGTTTTCGACTGTTTAAAATTTGTTTTCTGCCTAGCTTGAAAAGTTATGCGCTAATATGGGTCTGCTACACGCTAACTATTAAACCCTACGCGCTAAAGTTTGACTCCTACACACTAAGTTGATGCTTCAATGCACTAAGCTATTTTTCTGATGCACTAACTATTTAACATTGTTTTGAATTTTTGGAAGAACGCTACTATTTTGACTGGACATGCTAACTTGATGTCCTGATGTGCTACCAAATGTACCACACGCGCTAAGAAGTTGCTCTCACGCGCTAAACTGTCCTGATATTTTCTTTTGGCTGGCTCTTGCAATTTTTGGATTTTTGTTGTGAGTTTTTCAGTTGTGATGGATGATTTTCTGAAGTAGTAAATGCAAGCATAGCACAAAAAAGACAACCATTTTGCCTAATCTAACAAAAAGTGTATGTTCTATGAGGATGTGTTCAAATCTCCAATGTTTTAACAGGTTTGGATACAAATTATACACATCAAGAAGACTCTTTATTCAAAGGTCATAAATAACATCATAGCCCACTAGTCTCGATACTTCGTCAGCTCAAACAGTTGTGTCACCCCCTAGAGGGCGCTCATTTTTTTGCCTTTTGCTAGAATTAACTCAAAGTGAATCGCTTCACAATTGAGTAGTTATCTTGGGAGATATATGGTGAGCGATCTTGGGGGTGGATTCTTCCTCACCCTTGCACTATGATGTTATAAATGTTTGGTTACTGACTCAGCTCAAGGTTTCTATTTCTATGGTTCGTAATCAAGCTTCATGTTCAGCCATCAGTGATAAACTCCCTCAGGAGGCTTCCCAACCTTTAGAACAAAGGCTTTACGTATCTCAAGGATATTGGGGGAAGGCTAATCGCTACATGTAACCGTTGAAAAGGACTTTCATCACTTTCCACTTTGATTATAGTGGGTTGGGATACTTGGCGTCAAAGTTGTTCCCCACTTAGGTCGTTCCCTTCACACCGGCTATAAATGGCTTTAAGAGTTGATTTCAACCCCTCGGGAAGGCAGGCCTGCTAAAGGTTGTATAATGCTTGAAGTACAAAAAGCTTAAGAGTGGTTTGGCTTTTTGATCACCCAATTAAGGGGAGAGCATATACCTTCCACTTTCGAGACAAGGCAAACAATTTTTCTTTTTAGCTTTCAAGACAAATGATTTGCTAACTTTTATTTGGAGATGTTGCTCCAAAAGTATGGTGTTTATTTTATTTCTCCAAATCAATGATTATTTAATCTAGGAAAATAATCGAGTCAACAAAGCAAAACTTCAATTTTGGATAACAAAAGGAAACCGGCAAAAAGGGGAATAACTTCCCTCTTTTGATTGTAACAAAAACTTCTTAAGTGTAGTTCTTTCCTTTGCAAAAATTTGAAATGAATCCTTTTATACACCAAAGGATGGTGAGGTTCTTTTTAAATCTACTTTTGCAAGAAGGAAGGTTTGTATTGTTCTTTTTAAAGCCCAAAAATAAAGTTTTTCTCCTATGAAAGCAAGAAATTTTCTGATTTGTAGTTCTTTTTTATAGCCCAAAAAAGTGAGTCCAATTTTAAGAACAAAAGAAGTTCAGAATTTTAAACTAACTTAACTAAGTTAGTGAAAATTTTAACTATCTTTATAACCTTAAGACTAAGCTCCCATTTGCAACAAAACTGTTAGAATCTTGCAAAAGAACAAGCAAAAAATGTTAGATGACTGGTGGACTTCAACAAGTCTAATTTTTACCCTCAGTTACAGATTTTAATTTCCTGATTTCTGTCAGTCTATGATGTGCTACAAAACAAACTGTACGCACTACAAAATAATAGCGATGCACTATATTGTTTTTGGTATGCGCTACTCTATGTTCTGGAAGTGCTGCTCTATTTTTCTCCCATGCTGAGACATACAGGAAAAGGTTAGTATTATGATGTGCTAAGGAAATGACTTCACGCGCTAGATGATGGACCCAACACGCTGAATAGTAAGCCGGATGTGCTAGGTTGTTGACCAGATGCGCTAGGGAATGCTTCCCACGCACTGATTCTTGTTTCCCGCGGACCTGCGAAAGTGGTTAAATTTAAAAACCGATTTGATATATGGGGTGAAGCCTCACGGTGGGTGCCAGAAATGTATGCGGGAAAAGCGGGTTGATAGAACTCAAATGTGAAAAATGGATTTCTAGGGAGCCTTGCTCACACACCCACAGGACTTCTTGGTGCAAGCTATGGAGTCATGAGGTATGGCTCAACTTCCCAAGGTTGGTTCCATGGTTCTCTATCTTACACGGTCCCTCAAACCAATAGCTTTTCTCTCAAATCACTGAGCAAAATGGTTTAGGGATGACAAATGCAAGAACAAGGGATGTTTTTGTTGATTTTAAGATGAGATGCATCCTAAGCTATGCATGGTCCTATAAATGCAATAAACTAGCTATAAGATGACAAGGTTAGCAAACAAGACTATCCTAGCATACTATATTAGTTTATGATTTAAGCTAAATGATAAGGAACATACTCTAAATTTGTATATTTAGATTAATTCCTATTTAAAAGAGAGGCTAAATGATGAACATAAAATGATATATGAAAGCTTGAATGGATTTTAGTATAAGTGTGATGCTAAAGACTTGGATGATGAAAAATGGAGGAATGAGAGCTCTATTTATAGCAAAAATAGGGCAATGGATGGCCAGGATTGAAAGATTTAATCAAGGGTTGAGTTTGAAAGTTGGGAATCCATGTTTGTGATTGGTACCAATGAAATGGTGACAATTGTCAACATAAGGTTGGTTGAGAGGAGATGTAAGAAGCATTAAATTCTTGAGAAGACCTCATGGTTACCTTAGGGGTTAAGGGTTAAGGTTAAGTTAAGATTACCCATTGGATAAAGCTTTTATCCAAAGGATAAATTCTTGTGCAAAGGTTTAAGGATAACCATGGTCAAAGCAATAAATGTTTGATGAGACCCTTGGGTTACATGGAGGTTGAGTTTATGGAAATTCTTTAACCATGTAAGAGGGTTGAGTTAACCATTAATGGTTATGAATACTTTGGGGACAAATTTGTAAGAGTCCTTCCAAATTTGGGGGTATTCAACAAGTTAGCTTGTTGAATGGATAAAGGCTTTAATGCCTTTTGAAGACTTTACTCCAAATTTGAGAAGTGACCTCCTCAAATTTAGGGAAAAGGGATAATGGATGGGTTTGGGTTAATTAATCAGGATTAGAAGAATCTAGAAGAGGTTAGAAAGAGGGTTAGTATGCAAGTGGGAGGTGTAGGATTTTGCAAGTGGGTGAGGGAAAATAGAATTAATTGAATTTAATTCAATTTGGTTGCTATTAAATAAATTAGATTTATTTAATTTAGGATAACTATTTTAATTAAATTTGAATTTAATTAAAAAGTGGATAGGGGTCTTAATTGAATAAAATGAATTTATTCTATTAAATGGTATAGTGAATTTAATTGAGAAATTTACTTAATTAAATAGAGGAATGTGGGTAATTTAATTAAATAGAGAAATGAACATAAAATATTCATTTAGGAATATGGTCATTTTTATAAGTCTACACCTTTATTATTGTAGTAGTGAAGTTGTGGGTGCCATCCCCACTACAGTTTTTCTCTCTAACCAAGAGTTTCTGCGTAACCAAAATATATGTGTTATGGAGTGAATTATGTATGACTATTATCTATTTGTTTTAGCTTTATATTATGTTACTGCACTATTCGGTTTACGCATAGTAGTTAAGTTATTATTGAAGAAATGTTTTGAAGTGCTAATTCACCCCTCCCCTCTCAGTACATTAGCTTTCCATATTGGGCCTAACAATTGGTATCAGATCTTGAATCTTGGAAAAGGTTTTAACTGCCTAAAGAGAAAGATCTTATCAATGGAAGGCTATAAACAATTTCAGAGGATTGTGTATCTGCAAGAAGAGTTGGATCATGCGAATCAAGTGATTGCAGACATGCAGAGGCAAATGCAAAAATCTCTGAAAGTGAGAAGAAGATTATCTGATGATTTGCAGGACTCTCAAGAGTTAGTGGAACAAATTGAGACATCATCTGAGAACAGTATATCTGAAGAGACTGAAGAAATGATTGGAATATTGAAAGAAAAGAATAAAGCACTGGCTGACCAACTAAAAGTAATGAAAAGAGAACATGAACATTTCAGCACACAGATGACTAAAAATCTTGATGCTTTGAGGACAACTGAGGATAAAGCAAGAAATCTAGAAAGAGAGAAACAACAACTTGAAGCTTTAGTATCTGATAAGAATGATGAAATCACAAGGTTGACTGGAATTCAACAAAACCTATCAGATCAACTAGGTTACGCACATCATGAAGCAAATCAGAAGAATGATGAGAATCAAGCATTAAAACTTGAAGTATCAAGGTTGACCGATGAACTTGAAACAGAGAAGAAATCCAAAGAAACACTGAAGAAGAGTTATGAAGCATCAAAGATGTTGAATGAGCAACTAAATACAAGATGACCCTACAAAGATGCAGGACTCGGTTACAAAGGAAAAGACTCTACCGAGAAAGGAATTCACACTACCGAGAGAGGAGAATCATCAAAGCAAGTTGGAATTAGGAATAACATCAAAAGGAAGAAGCCTATTTGCAACTACTATGGAAATCAAGGTCATACTGCCAACATGTGCCAAATCAGAAAAGGTAAGCAACCAAATGTCACTAAGTCCAAAAGTTATTGTTACAATTGCAATAAATATGGTCACACATATAATCAATGTAGGACAAAGTATGTTAACAATTATAAGAATGCAAAATTCAAAGGGTTTTTTAAAAACTGCAATAGATATGGTCATAGTACTGAGAAGTGTTGGTTTAAGCAAAAGAACCACAAATGGTATGCACACCGAGCAAAAGCTACAGGTTACCGAACACACACAGATCCTTACTGACAGTATTCTGCAGTACCATGGGATTACAATACAAGGATATGGTGTGAATATTGTGGAAGATATGGACATATAAGTGCCAACTATTTTATAAGGTTTGGGAAGTACAACCGAAGATCATGGAGAAATACTGGTATGGCATGTTTTCATTGTCACAAAGTTGGACACTTAGCTGGAGATTGCAGAGATCAACCTAGAAAAGACACTGAAGAAATAAAAGAAAAATTAAAGATGATTTAGAAAAAGAAGGAAGTTGTGTCAAATGAAGAAAGCACCTTACCTACCAAGTTAGGTGCACCTATTCCAAATTAATCGGTAATGGTATGAAGGGACTGCATTCTCTAAAGGTTAAAATCTTAACAATTCCTATTATATTATGTACTTAATTCAAAATCTGCATAGCTAAAGATGTATTAGTAAGTTTGAAATTATGTCAAGTCTTTTTTAAGCACTATACAGGAAAACTGTCAAGTCGGTGAATACAGGAAGTCTGTCAAGTCGATAAATGATGGAAGTTTGGCTACTCGGTGAAAACGAAAAAAAAGGAAAGAAAGTTAAACCGAGAGTATTTAATGTTTTTAACCTAACCCGCACGAAGCCCGATAAAGTATTTTGTGTATTTAAAAGCATTTTCGTGGTCATTTACAATCACCATGTTTTTTAGAAGAGCAGAGCAGAGCGAATCAATGCGATCAAACCTCCTCCAAAGCAAATTCAAGGTATTTACATCAAATCTCAACGCATTGTTAAGCTGGTTTACCAAGCATATCTAGTTGCCATTATCTGCTAAGTATAAAGCGTCTATCGTTTGAAATTCTGAAACCCTAAGGACTCTTTGTTAGTTTTTATCTGAAATCTTCAATGGCGCCCAAGATCCAAGATCCCATAATTGTCAAGAATGTAGAGAAGCCCTCACTAAAATACTCTTTGACTCCCAAAGTCGCTTCTAAACCGGATGATAAAGCCACTTTTTCACTCATCCCGGATAGAGTATTGTTAGTCGAAGATGTGAGATTCTTCACCAAATGTCATGTTGAAGAACTCGGTCATGTTGAAATCAAAGACACCTATGATGAGCTGTGTACCGATGGAAAATTGAACAGCAAGTATGAGCACATCAAAATCAAAGGATTAACTGAAGCCCTAACCTATCCCTGTGTGTTCAAACCCCAGTGGGTCAAGTTTGTTCTGAGCAGAGTTCATGATGATTTCATGTGGCTATAAGAGCAACCATTTAAGATTACCAAGGAAATCATTCATCAAATTACCGGTTAGGCCATCTATGATCATGCCCGAGCCCAAAAGATGATATCACAAAAGAAATTGATCAGTTTAACCAGAGTGGAATCAGATTGCAAAGGATTGAAATTGAATAATGTCACTGATGAAGAATTAAAATTTTCCATTAGAGTAATTGGTTACTGTTTCTTCCAATCGGCAAGGGAAAATAGTGTACCCTGTGCAGCAGTAGACTTAGCATACAAAATTGTGAAAAAGGGTATGAAAATTGACCTATGTGAGGTATTGCTGAAGAACCTATTTGAAAATATGAATACCATCAGGAAGCTGAAGAAGAACAACTCGGCAAATACTCTAAAGTTTGGATCATTACTGGTATGCATGTTTTTCTAGTTTGAAAAATTCTTTCCATCAGTCGGTAAAGTTGTTTGGGAACTACACCGACCAATCACCCATCAGATCAATGACTTCATCAAGAAGTTAGGAGATAATTTCAATGATATTATGGATGATTACTTCAGCAAATTTTAGGAGAAAATGCATAACAGGTACTGAATTCCACCCCAGCTAGTGGAAAAATACAAAGATGACATCTGTTTTGAAGTAGACACTGATTATTGTTATGTGAATGTTGTGGAACCAAGAACTCAATCATTGCAACCTATGGGTTACGAAATTGATTTTGACATCACACAATAGCAAATTGATGCATTCCTTACACTACTGAAGCATGCTACCTATGAGGAAGTGAAGGAAAAGGTAAAGATGAGTATTGTAGTACCCAAAGCTACAAGAAAGGCATCAAAGATGATTAAGGCATTGTCAGAGAAAATCGGAGAAGACTCTTCCTCCACACCTGTCAAAGGCACCCTAGCCATCACCGAAGAGGAATCTAAAGCCTAAGAGGCAGCAATAACACTAAGCACTGAATTGCCTAAGGGTAAAGTGTTGAAGAGAAAGAAACTGGACACATCAAAGGCCTCACTGACTCCACCTCCTGTAAAGCGACCTAACACTAGAGCATCTACAGCCTCACCGAGTAAGAAGATAAAGAGTGTTATTGTTCCCAAGGTAAAAAAGACATACAAGAAGTCTACTCAAAGACTCATTTTGGAAAAAGAGTGTAGTGATACTGAATCAGAAGATGCAAGCAAATTCTAGATTGTCAAAAGCAAGAAGGAAAATATTCATAGTGTTGAAAACTTATGTGCTAATCTGAAAGAATATGGAGGATTTAGTACATTTAGATATGTCAAGTATGAAACCAAGAACAATGATGAGAAGAGACAAATTGAAGAAGCTATCATTTGCACACTTCTAAAGTTCTGAGTGGTCCCATTAGAAGTATGTAATTCTCTTCCAAAAGAATTGTATGAGCATATTGATAACAAGCGGAAATATGCAATGGACACAGAAATGCAAATGAGAGAAAGAAGTCCGGTAAATCTCTTTCCAGACATGTCGGTAGCTGAAATCAAAGAACATCTGACAAACTACCACAAACATTTCCAAATCAAACAAAGAGCTTTAAAATTGATGAATGGACTCTACCTAGATGTAAAAAATGAAACAAAAGAAAAATGGCAGGAAATCTTTAGAATAAAGGATGTTGGTGAACAAGCAGAAATTGAAATAGTAGATGTCACCGAGCAAGATCCTGATGTTACCAAGCAAGACCCTGCAGACACCATTCAAATAGATGAAGATATCATGGAAACAGAGGCACCGGAACAAGAAATGATAGAAGGCAATGCATATGCAAAACTTGTATCCAGCGAATCAGTCTTGGAACAAGTTCAGCCTTATCCACCAGTCAATCAACTTGCTTCAACCGAAACTCCTTAGGATACGGAGCAAGGCACTCAAGGTCACAAGTCTGCAACAAGAGAAGGTACTAATCAAGAACAAACATCTCAAGCACCTTCTGACACTGAAAATGTTGCAACTGAGACACCAAGTACCGAGACACCGAAGGACTCTACAGAGGCTAAAGGAACCGATCAAAGTGTTGCCTCTACCAAGCAACCTACTGAGAGTCAACCAGCCTCACAAGCCATTGTCCTAGTTCCATTGGTGAAAGGTAAAGAAAAGAAAGTGAAGAAGCATAATTTTAAACTTGATTTGTCAAAACCAATAGTGTTACCCAATGTTGATATATCAAAATTAAAGGGGCAAGTACTCATTGATTTCGGTGAACTATGCAAAGCAAAGGTCGAACAAGAGAAGCAAATGGCCATTGAAAAGAAAAATAAAGTACTTCAGAAGGTAAAAGCACTCCTAATAGGTATGCTACCTAAAGCTATAGTATCAACAGATGCAGCCATCCACATTCAACTGGATGAACTCCTAACAAAGATAGAGACATCTGGAGTAGATGCATCGGAGTATTTGAGCAAGCTGAAAGACAAAGAGCTCACTGCCAAAATGATAGAAGAGGTACAAAAAGCTATAGCTATTGGCAAAGTAAAACTTGTCAAATTTATTGCTGAGTTGACTCCTCAACTTAAGCACATTCATTATTTATTTCAGAAACTCTACACATTTTCTTTATTCATTAAAAACATTAAGAATAAAATAGATACAATTGAGAAAGAGATCACCGATCTCTCAAATAAGTTGACCACAGAGCCAAATTCAGTTCAGAATTTTTATACAAAGTTACAACAGCTTATGGCTCAACAATTGGACTTAAGAAATAACAAACACAAGATCTGGATGGACATAATGACACTTCAGACATTATTCCTTCCTCATCTTTCATCAGTCCAAGAACAGATCAATCGAGCCACATCCTTATCTACTACTCAAGAGGGAAGCACTCTTAATATCACTATTCGCTGATATTCAAGCACAGAATTCTTTTATGGACAGTGTAAAGGATGCACTCTCTGTCGCTCTCACTGATGCCCGGACCAAGTACAAATCCATTTTTGATCAGTTACCACCCCCGAATGGAAATTATGTTTTTGATGTTTGTCAAAAAAGGGGGAGTAATACATACAGTCTTAGGGGAGTAATACAATATATTTGGGGAGTGATATAGTTTTGATACAGTATACAGAGAATGATATAGTATTCGGAATATAGTATACAGGGGGAGTATATTGAGCAAAGTAAGCAGAGTATCCCAAAACAGTGAATCGAGCAGTATACAGAACAGTAAGCAAAGAACAAGAACATATCACCAAGCATGCAAAATTAGAGTTATGTACAGTAAATTGACAAGGGGAGTATATCTGATATATTATTTTATTGACTATTGTATATACTGTCAGTATAGTCATTTTGCAAAGTATATAGATTTTTGAGTTATAACTTTGAAAGTAGTTTTTGTCAAACATCTCAACTAATGTCAAAAGGGGAGATTGTTACTACTTATCAGATTGCCATTAGTTTTATGTCAAAGTTATACTATATACTCTAGTTGGTTTCTATTACCAAAATATTCAGTCAGTATGCACAGTCTAGTCGGTTACAGAAGAAAGCAGTCACAGAACGCAGTATACACCGAGCTGTTTACCGAGTATCTTTTCATGTTTACCGAGCAGCAAAGATGACACACCGAGTTGACTTACACCGAGTGAAATGTGTTACCAGATTCATTGAACCTAGACATACATATGAAAACGTGTTACAAGATTGAGGCACGTCTAACCGTTATCACATTGGAAATTGCACTTAAAGATTGTGTATGATTTTGAGGTCATCTAACCAATGACATTATTTGCATGGTTATTCATTTAATAAATCGTGTTTGTAAGATCGAAGCAATGAATTGGATCATTATCTTAAGAGATCTATTTATACAGCATGAGTTATGAGTTAAAAGTGTGTGTGTATGCATAAGTATAAGAAGACTATTACAGAGACACAGAGGTCACCGAGAAGGTTTTCAGAGAACAGTTAAAGAACAGAGTAAACAGAAGGGTTTACCGAGTTACTATATGGGTTACCGAGGTATGCTATAAGCAAGGTAACTTATTCTGAGCACATAGAATCTGGTATAACATTCCAGATGTAAAGTTGCAGATATTTGTAATGATTTTACTGTAATATTTTGAAGTTATAATAGAAACCTTTAACAGGGTAAAAGACTCTAATCAAGTCTATAAATTGTAAAGCCTCTAACCAGGTGTAGCATTTAGATTAAGTGTTGTGAAATCCTTTAGCAAGGTAGATCTAACAGATCTTGTTACTCCTAATAGGGTATGCTATCAGAAATAACAAAACATGTAGCTCTAACCGAGCACCTTTATTATTGCAGTAGTGAAGTTGTGGGTGCCATCCCCACCGCAGTTTTTCTCTCTAACCAAGAGTTTCTGCGTAACCAAAATATATGTGTTATGGAGTGAATTATGTATGACTGTTAGCTATTTGTTTTAGCTTTATATTATGTTACTGCACTATTCAGTTTATGCATAGCAGTTAAGTTATTATTGAAGAAATGTTTTGAAGTACTGATTCACCCCTCCCCTCTCAGTACATTAGCTTTCCATATTGGGCCTAACAACAACAACCAAGTTTTTCCAAATTTATCAAAAGAAATAATTTTTTATATATCAATCGTCAACTCTTCAAGTCTCATCGCACATTTCTTCATCATGTTAAACTTTATATCCAAAACAAATCCAACGAATTTGACAAAGAACCTTTGAAGACTAGGGCATATTGTCAAAAATCCGCATTCAGTCAAATCATAAACCGTGGAGGAAAGATCAATCCTTCATTCTTTCCTGACGAGTGCATCACTTATAATTTCCCAAGGTTACCACCACCAACCCCCGAATATTTCTAAAAATGCCAACTGTCACTCATTCTCAACGAAACAAACAAATTGAAACACAACAAGAATCAAGCATGACTCGAAGGTTATCTAATCTATTTGATGGTCCACATCTAGAAGAGCCTGAAATCATGAAAGAACTCCTTCGAGAATGTCAAGAAAGTGCTTCTTTTCAAAAACTTGTGGAAAGACTCATGGAAAATGACAAAGAAAAATATCTACTCATGCTCACAAGTAAAGGCGTTAAACTTCTAGAGGATTTAGATGCAAACATTTTTAGAACCGGATCTCGACATTATGCATATCAAGAACAAAAAAGAGAAGAGCAAACTCGTGAACCTAAACAAAACATACCAGAACAACATATACCAGAAATGAATATACCTGAGCTAGACACTCCATAGCAAAATATCCCATTCAACACACCTTTTCAACTGAGAACTAATACAAGGGAAGAGTTTCTTCCTCAGAAAAATAATGTGCCTTTGATTGCTCTTACTCAACAAATGCAAATGTTACAAAGACAAATGCAAGACATGCAACAAGGGACAACAGTATGGTACTCATTAAATGAAATCTGTCCCTATCCGTTTGACAGAAGATTGAACATGGTGCCTTTTCCTCCAAACTTAAACATTCCCAAATTTGACAAATACGATGGGAAAAGTGATTCCCGTTATCACTTTTCGATAATTTTGCACCATAAGTCTTGAATTCGCTCATGATGACACCTATCTGATGAGGTTATTCCCAAGAAGCTTGGGAGGACAAACAATAGAGTGGTTATCCAAGATCACACCTCCTATCAAATCATTTGATGAATTAGTCAACAAATTCATAACACAATATTCCTATAACATTCAACATGCTATCACCATGCTAGACGTCTATAATACCAAACAGAAAAACAATGAAACATTCATGGTATTCCTTCAACATTGGCATCGTATGGTTTCAAGATATCCTCGTGATATTCCTGAAAAGGAGAAAATGGAAATTTTCATCGATAACTTGAATGGTGAGATGAGTTACAAGCTCAAGCTCCAATGCATACCGTATTTTTCTAAACTAATAGAAAATGGCATTCAAGTGGAAGAAGCATGTGTCAAGAAAGGAACGCTAAAATTCTTCAAAGAAGGAACAGGTTCATCAAACTACAACAATCAGAACAACCACAACTTAGACAAATCTAGGTTTTGGACTAGAAATAAAAACAATGGAAATGAAGGAGGCAATGAATCAAATGATCCAAAATCCAAGCAACTCGTGCTTGCATTATCAGGAAATCCTCAAGCTACAAAGAATCCCAAAGGTGCTAACCCAGACACTAACACTTGCGCACTGAATACCAATAACACAAACAACACCAACAATACTCAAAACAAAAACACAAATTGAGGGCCTAATAATAATTCATGGGGTAACACTAACAATTTTCAAAAATACATCTACACACCACTAGGTCAATCACTGGAGTCAACATTCAGAGAACTCCTGGCAAACAAGACTATCTCTTTACCCACAATCAGCAACTATGAACCACAAATCAAACCACCTTGGTGGAATGACTCGCACTTTTGTGATTTTCATCGCAACAAACGTCATCAAACAAATGATTGCATGAGACTGAAAAACATTGTTCAGGACATGATTGATAGAGGTGATTTAATAGTAGATGGTCTCAAGACAAATGGTGACCATGGAGCTTTCAAGAATCCCCTTCTAAACTACAACAAAGATGGAGCTTCAACTTCAAACGATACCTGTGGGGCTTGTATCAATCACATTTACAATAACACCATCAATCATATATCAACTGTCGACAATCATGTAGATGTCATCACAATCCGAGACCAGCATAATCATGAATCGGTCAACGTAACAACTAGGGCCCAAAAAATACGTCTTGAAGGGACATATGTCAACAACAAACACTGTACCCAAAATTCAATATGATTTAGTCAACCAACTGCGCAAAACTCCTGCGCAAATATCCATACTAGAGTTGCTCAAACTTTTGCCGAAACACAAAGACATATTGGAACAAGCATTGTTGGAAACAAGTGTACCTCAAGATCTGGATGCTGACAAATTCCAAGCCATGGTCGCTCATATGACAGGGCCTCATAATCGCACTTTTTCTGAGCATGATAATATCTCATTGAGCCATCCACATAATACTCCTCTCCATATTGAAGTCATAGTCTATAAACATAGAGTTAAGAGAGTATTAATAGATGGAGGAGTTGGACTCAATATTTGTACCTTAAAACTTGTCCGTGCGTTAGGCTTCTCTAAGGAGTCTATTGATCCATGCAAAAAGATTACTATAAAGGCATATGATGATGAAGAAAGATCCTCTAAAGGAACGGTGATGTTACCAATACAAGTGGGACTGATGCAGAAAGATACTATGTGCCAGGTATTAGACATAGACCTCATATACAATATCTTACTAGGTCGACCCTGGATACATGAAATGCAAGCAGTGCCTTCCGCCTATCACCAGTGTGTAAAATTTCCCTACAATGGGCAGGAGATTTCTATATCAGTTGATCATAATCCATTTCAACAATGTAATGCAATGGGGGTAGCCCAAGATAGCATGGTTCCACATAATAGAGAAAAACAAAATCCTTTAGCACCAAATATCCAACAAGAAAGGTCTGCATCACTGTCTCAAGATTTCAAGCAAAAACTAAAAATCAAATAACACGGCATGGGAGAATACTCTTTAGAACCCATGTGTTTGGCCAACTTACCAGCATCAACTAAATCTCATGGATTACCTACTGCATCAACATGTCAAGCAACTCAGCCCATCACCAAGTTTGATGGCACATTTATCCAGCAGGGCACTCTAGAACATGAATCAGAGGAAAAGGACATCCTTAGTTGGTTATACAAGGATGAAGAAGAAAATAATAGAGTAGCTACTATGGAGATAGCTATACCAACACACTTGTATAGAAAAGGCTACTTCATCATGCAACAAATGGGATACAATGGCAAAGGACCTATTGGAAAGCATAAGGAAGGCGTCACAGAACCAATAGATCCTCATTCACAATCTAGTAGAGACAAAACAGGATTGGGTTATGAATTCACTCTACTACCAAGAAAAGCACCACGCAAGTATCAAAAACCCCAGTGGAAACCAAAAAAGAAGTACAAAGAAGAATCCTGGCAAGAGGCACTATTTGAGTCAGCAGAGAAAATACGTAAAGAGCGTGAACAACATGAAAGGAAGTAGCATCAAGTAGAGCCCGTCATCCAAAAAAAGGTAGTATCTACAGAAGTACATCACATCCCAGAACCAATATCCAACAAAATAGAACTACCTCCTGAGAATATCATTCCTCCTCAAGGAGGGACAGTATATGAACAAATATAAAAGGTAGAAGTAGGATCTGACATAGAGTCCGAGAAAACTACAAAACTTGTATCAATCATCAAAGACCTATTCTCACCCTACAACATACCAATCTACAGCACAGAAAGAATCTGGGATACTACCTCTGAAACCGATTCCAATGAATATGAATGGGGCAGCTGTTCTAATATTACTGAAGATATTTGTGACAATGACAGTCATACACCCATTTCTCAAGATGCACACAGCATAGAACCTAGACCACTTAAATTTGGTCCACAAAATATCTATGATGCTAAGGAAAATGAGCAACGTCATTATGCACAAGTCTATACGGAAGATGATACCATCGAAGACCTCAATGAAATCCTTAACTTCTTTAACATCCAGTCCAATCATGAAGATACCTCCATCATGACAATTACAACAGTTGACCTTGATCCACCTAACGATTCATTACCACTTGTCTTTCCTAACCTCATCGACTGGAATGAACCTGAAATCCATGATATACCAATTTTCCCAGATGACAAATCTATTATCCATTACTTGTGTACCGTTAACCCAGAAGTAGACTCTACCAGTAAACAAGGTAACGGCATCTACAATCCTAGGAGTGCCAATTCTCTCAGTCACAAAAATGAAATCAATAAAGGATCTATTGTTGAAAACCAGTCAATGGCAACAATTTATCACAAAAAAGTAAAAATAAAGGACGCATCTGAGGGTGAAAACCTTTTTAAGGCACCTAAAGATGGGAGACTTGACACTCTTCCGGAACATTACCAGGAGCGATCACCCATATTGGTTGAGCCCACTCAATCAATCAACATTGGTACTACAGAAGTAGCCAAAAATATACATCTAGCAGAATCTCTTACAACAGAAGAAAAACCAGAAAAGCAAAACAAATCAACTTTGCTTGGTCATATGTAGATATGCCCGAGATCGATCCACAATTGATCATGCATCACTTATCTATGGCTCCAGGAGCTAAGCCAGTTAAGAAAAAATAGAGAAAAATGAATCCACATGTGGCACTCATGGTTAAGTCTGAGCTGAAGAAACTATTAGATGTCGGATTCATTCCACCTATCAACTATGTTGAGTGGATTTCAAACATTGTGTTAATTTCAAAACCAGATGGCAGTATCAGAATATGCACGGATTTCAGAGATGTCAATAACATTTGTCCAAAGGATGACTTTCCTTTGCCAAGTATTGACATAATTGTAGACCTCACAGCAGACCATGCAATGCTATCACTAATGGATGGTTTTTCAGGCTATAACCAAATCAAGATTGCTCTAGAGGATCAAGATAAAATAGCGTTCACCTATCCTTGGGGAACGTATTGTTGGAATGTCATGCCTTTTGGCTTGAAGAATGCAGGGGCAACTTATTAAAAGGAAATGACAACCATCTTCCATGACATGATGCATACCTTCATGGAAGACTATGTGGATGATTTACTAGCTAAGTCCTTCACTAGAGTAGCACATCTAAGCATCTTAGAGAAGATCTTTGATAGATTGGAGAAATTCCAAGTCAGACTGAACCCTAAGAAATGTGTCTTCGAGGTTACATCAGGCAAGTTACTAGGATACATAGTCTCAGCTAAGGGTATTGAAGTGGATCCAGCAAAGGTACAAACCATTATGGAGATGCCACCACCAAAGAATATCAGTCAACTCAGGTCTCTACAAGGATGACTCTAATCAATCAGGTGATTCATTGCTCAACTCACAGACAAAAGCCTACCATTCAATCATCTGCTACATAAGAATGTGCCATTCAAATACGAAGCCAAATGTGTTGAATCCTTCTATCAAATCAAGCAATATCTGATGAACCCACCAATTCTAGTACCACCGATAGCAGGGAAGCCACTTATTCTCTACATTTGAACAACAAATGTATCATTGGGGGCACTGTTAGCACAAGAAGATCAACAAGTCAAGGAATGGGTTATCTATTCCATTAGCGGGACCTTAAACGGCTATGAACTCAACTACACATTTATTGAGAAAGCCTGTTTGGTTGTAGTCTTCGCCTCTCAAAAGTTTCAACATTACATGCTAGCTCACATAATCAAGCTAGTTGCAAAGATTGATCCTCTCAAATATTTACTCAACAAAGCAGCTCTTACAGGTCGATTGGCTAAATGGGTCATGATTCTCAGTGAATTTGATATCCACTACACAGAGCGTCGAGCTATCAAAGGACAAGTAATAGCAGATCAACTGGCAGAAGCGCCACTACCTGGTAAGCAACCAATGGAGATCAAATTTCCAAACAGAGATGTTCTTGCCATCTCTACAACACAATGGACCTTATACTTTGATGGATCATTCACTCAACACGGCTCAGGTGTCGGCATTTTATTCATCACTCCTGAAGGGAACACTATACCAAGGTCATATAGGCTTATGTTTCCATGCACAAATAACATTGCAGAATATGAGGCATTGGTTATAGGCATCAAAATGGCAGTAGAATGGAAAATCACAGAACTCAAAGTCTATGGAGATTCACAACTAGTTATCAATCAAATTAATGATGACTATCAGACGAAAGATGACAAGTTGCTACCCTACAAAAGAATGGTGGATGGCTTCAAACAGTACTTTGTGTACATCACCTTCGAGCAAATACCAAGGTTGAACAATAGAGTAGCCGATGCAATGGCTACTATCACCTCATTACTACAAATTCCAGACCAACAGAGTCATTACGAGTTTCTGGTAGAGCAAATGTTCTCCCCCGCTTATGACCATTCTGAATCCCATGTTATCTACGCCTTGACTAGTTCTGACTCTGCATTATATGGACCGATATATGACTATCTCAATAATGATATCTTACCCATCGACTTATCCCAAAACCAAAAACATAACTTTATCCAACAAGCCGCCCGGTATACCCTCACTGTTGATACTTTGTACCGTCAAGGTCTAGATGGTACTCTTCTTCGTTGCCTTGATCATAATGAATCTGGCTCTGCTTTACACAAACTTCATGAAGGTATCTGTGGCACACATTCAAGTGGTACTACTCTTGCTAAAAAGTTACTGAGAATGGGATATTATTGGCCGAAAATGGAAAAAGACTCTTATCACTTTGCTAAGAAGTGTCCTAAGTGCCAGATCCATGGTAATCTGATACATGCACCAGCATAGGAACTGCAACCATTCACAACATCCTGGCCCTTTTGTCAGTGGGGGCTGGACTTGGTTGGCAAAATTCATCCTTCATCTTCAAATGGACACAAGTTCATTATAATTGCAACAGAATACTTTACCAAGTGGATAGAAGCAGTCCCCATGACTACAATGACTGGGAAACAAATTGCCTCTTTTATCCTTAATTATCTGATCTGCAAATATGGTATTCCAAGGTCTATCATCACAGATAATGGATGACCTTTCAAAAACCAAGATGTATAAGAACTATGTGAAAAATTCAAAATCCACCATTGATTCTCTACACTTTACTACCCACAAGGGAATGGTCAAGCAGAGGCATCCAACAAAACAATATTGAAAATCCTAAAGAAAACAGTGAATGATGCAGGCAAAGATTGGCATGTACAACTCAATCCAACACTTTGGGCATACAGAACTATCATCTGCACACCTACAGGTGCAACACCATACTCATTGGTATATGGATCAAAAGCTATTTTACCTCTGGAGGTAGAAATCCCATCTCTCAGAGTATCTTTGAAAGGCTTAATCCCAGATGAAGAGTATCAAGTTAACCGACTACAAGAACTTGACCTCTTAGATGAAAGATGTCAGCGTGCCTACACTCATCTCAAAGCATATCAGCAACGCATGTGCCGAAGCTACAATCATAAAGTCATTCCCCAAATCTTCAAAATTGGGGACCTGGTACTCAAAGAAAATCCTAAAAACCAACAAGATCGGGAAAAGAAAGGAAAATTTAAGCCTAACTGGTTAGGTCCCTATGTCATCATATCAGCCTATGGATCAGACGCTTATCAGCTAACAACTTCAGAAGGAGATGTGCTCGATGAACCAACTAACAGTGTCCATCTGAAGAAATACTATACTTAAGGAAGTCTAATACACAGAAAAGTCAAAAAAAAACCAAAACAATCAAAAAATCAAGAAAAAGCAAATAAAAAGGTACAATAAAAGCAATTGGTGAAAACCTGGCAACAGGTGCTATTGTGAGAGAATAGCTCCTCTATCTATTCATACCATTTTTCCCATATCCTTAAAACACTATCGGTCATCGCCCGACATTATTATTATCATATCCATTCAAGACATACTTAGCGTAGTCACTATCCTGGCTTATCCACATATTCCTTCGTCACACCTTACCATGGCTCGATAATCACTGTACATATCCACATCGCAAGGCACACTTAACTAGGGGCAATAACCATCTTAAATTTGCAACACGTTCAAACCGTCAGACACTCAAAACAAACTTAGAACATCACATCTAGCAACCAAAAAAATAACACAATCACAAAGCAAGCCACTGATCATAAAGCAAAGAGCTGATGGATGATTTTCTAAAGTACCAAATGTTGCATCTTGCATAAAGTTTTGACTATATTTTGCATTTAAACTTTTTGAATTATTGGATTCTCTATATTTTCTCCACAATGCTTCAAAGCTAGAGAACATTGAGAAACTCCAATATTTTCTTAGTCTTCTGTCTGTGAGGTGATCATTTGTACTATGTAAATACTTGTCTCGAGACGTGATTCACAGCATATCGCTGAAAACATTAATCCACTTTTACACATACAAATGGTTTAATCTTGTCTGTTTATACGCAATCCGCACTCTGGTCGTCCTGGTTCAATTATACCTTGATGTTTGTGCTATCTTGCAAAATCAAATATCATGTAAATTTTTCTCAGGTCATTATGGTTCAATTATACCATTATGCTTGTATAAAATTCCAACATATCCCAAAATCAAACAATGCTCAATGATGATACATATCTTAAAAGCAAATAAACATGTGGTTATACAGGGATGACAAAATGCAGAATGAGGATGGTCAAAAATAATTAGTTGCATATCATTTTAAAATTAGTTGTATATCATTTTACAATTAGTTGTATATCATTTTACAATTAGTTGCATATCAAATCATACATCTCATTTTCAAGATACATCTCACAGCATATCAAATCATACATCTCATTTTCAAGATACATCTCACAGCATATCAAATCATACATCTCATTTTCAAGATACATCTCATATCTCATAAACATCATGCATTTACATCATGAATCATGTTCATCACATACATCTATCTAAGCATTGCGTCATCATAGAATAAACAACAACATATAGAAAGCATAAATCCATAACACATCACATGAAGATCAAGGAAAATGGTGTCGTCTATATATATCTCTCCAAAAGTGATCAAAATACAAAATATGTAATGTCTCTGTCAAATGCAATACAATGATCAAAATACAATAGAGACATCATCTCTCAAGTATGACTATCTCCTGAGGGGGATGGTCTCACCGCAAATGACCCAGCACATGGATCTCCAGGTGGATCCTATCTAGAAGGCCCTATCACGCCTCTACTCTCTGACTGCGAACCAGTCTCTCGAGATCGACTCAATCTTGACTACGTGAATCTCTACACTCTGCGATGCCTAGGCACCGCATCCTCATAGTGGCTTTGATAGTACTCTGCCTCCCTGACTCTCAAGGATAGCTATCTCATGATATCTCTCATAGGGCCACCTATTGCCACTCTCTGCAAGCTCCCTGTCAGCTCCTCTGTGGTATCCTGCTGCTCTATCTTCATATCATGCTCTAGGGTCAGCTGGGCCATCTGACGTTGTTGCGCCAATACCTGTGCCTGCAGCTATTGCACTGTCAACTGTAGGGTCCTAATCTGAGCATCCTCTTGATGTGTCAGAACTCTGACCTGAAGGGGTACCTGGGAAGACGCACTCCACATCCTTCCCCCTGTCCTTGGTGCTGGTGGAGGTAACACATCAGTCCTCCTCCTCTGGGCTGGTCATCTTAGCTCATCAGTCCCTCCCACCGCTGTTATCACCTCTCCTACTCTCCCCTCACCCCCTCCTCCAATCGCCAAGCCTCCTCTCCCTCTATCTATCATAGCTCGTCAAACTGCTCTATCACCACCATCTCTACCTCTGTCTACTCTCCTCCCCTGATATCCTCTCCCTCATCATCCTCCTCCACCTCCTCCATCATCTCCCTCATCCCCATCTCCAAGACCCTCATCCTCATCATCATCGAAAGTGGGCCGCCTCTCCACTGGATCTGATATCCTTGCCACGACACAAGCTGCGAACAAACGGGCAAACTCATCCATCATACCAGCATCTAGTATCTCAGGGGCATAGTCCCATATCTGGCCTACTAGCTGCATAAACTCCTCTATAGTCGCCCCACTGTCAATAGTCATACCCCAATCCAGTATATCCTACCTCCGGCGTGCATACAAATAGGTCCCCTGTGGTATCCCTTGCTGACGACCATACTGCAGCAAAACTCTAGTGACCAAAAATCTCTCGATCACAAAAGGGGTCCGCTCTATCAAATATCAAGTCATAAAAACATATGGCATCTCCAGCCCATCCTCTTCCCATACCTCGCAACCTGTATAAGGTCGCCAGACGACCGTATCAATGTCATCTAAAACCCTCCTCCAATGCTCAAGTTTTCCCAGCTTCCACTGGACAACTAATCCCCTATATCCATATGCGTATGCACACCCAACAGGCCTATCTCTATCCACTAGTGGCTGAGCTGCGGGAATGTGCTCCCAACACCATACCTATAGAAGTGTCACGCCAGCTGACAAACTGACGTAACCCAAGTATACTACCTCATGCAAATCCTTGTACAAGTGGACTAGCATAGCCAATCCTCATGCGAACCTGCGGCCCTGTGTCACCATCTCCTCCAACACCAATCCCCATCCTACAAATAATCCCTTCGACCTGCAGTCGGGACATAGGGAACCACCTATAAAGCCTGCCAGTACCAATGGAAGAGGCGCATAGTCCAAATCCAGAAACTTCTGCCACGGGATCTCATATCCGCACACTGTATCATCATGAAATATCTGGCGAAGTGCCTCTATCCCACCCTCCTTTGACTGCTCATAAGGTAGTAGTGAACCTACTATCGGTATGCGTAGGATCCGGTAACAATCCTCTGGGGTCACCGTCATCTCACCTGTGGCAAAGTGAAAGGTATTCATGTCACTATGCCATCTCTCTGCCAGCACTGTAAGTAAACCCCGGTTCACAATAAACCGAGGCATATCTAGTAGGGAAGATAGGCCACATCTATCAATGATATCTAGATCAGCCTATGACAACCGTGGTATCAATGCCCATGGTCTAGGGAACCGCTCGCATGACTGAACCACTCCCAATCGCTCATGTCAAAAAAAAAAACAAGTCCAATATCAGTTTCCTCATCAAAACACAGATATCCAAACCAAAATAACAACAAAAACTTGAAAACTTTGAAAATCTAATCAAGTTCTACATCATATCCATTCATATCAACTTGTAACACAATTCAAGTTTTCAAAAATCATATCAAACCTGTAACACAATTCAAGTTTCCACATCACATCAACTTGTAACACAACTCAAGTTTCCAACCCATATCAGCTTGTTACACAATTCAAGCTCCACAAATTCATATCAATTCCATATTTATATCTCTGCATAACTTGAAACATCATAAATAAAACCAAGTTATATCAAAACTCATAATTGGACAAACTATCAACGCAATGACAGCAAACACACATCCTAGCAAAACTGACCTCGACCTATCAATTTTTCCTCATCCTCAAATCATACTATATCACAAAAATTTCCCCGATGCGCTAAAACAACTTGTCTATGCGCTGAAACCTATTCATGCGCTAACCTATTTTCCCTACGCGCTATCCTATCTACCCCACATGCTAGACTAACTCTATGCGCTAGCCTTTTTCTCCATGCGCCAAATAATCCACCTTAAGCACTAAATCTCTTCCATGCGCTAACCTATCCCGCAAATGTGCTACCTGTCTAACCCTATGCACTAGGTCAAACTTACGCGCTACTTACCCCTGCCCATGCGACCCCCTGTGCACCCTATGTGTTAGGTTTACCCAATGCGCTACTCTTTTAACCCTAAGCGCTACCCCGTGTCCCTGATGCGCTAAACCCCAACTATGCACTAACCCAGAGAACATATGCGCTAAACTAGCAAACATATGCATTGCCTTAAGTTTTCAGATGCAACCTAGATCTAAAACTTTATGCGCTACGAAATTTTTCATATGCGCTAACTAACGACCTAGATGCGCTAAAACATGATACCAGCATGAAAAATTCCAAAAAGGTACCAAAAACGACAAAATAAAAAATCAAAAAGGGGTCAAAAAGGTTGACTTACCGGTGGTCCATAAGTGGCAGGCCTCTGATACCTCCGAATGCGCTCGAATCGATGTGTAGAATAGGGAATAGGCATTTTGTCTTCTCTCCAAAAGTCTCTCTCTCCAAGGTCAACAAACACAAATGAGCCAAAACAATGCACTTTTCCCCTTTTATAGGGTAAAATAAAATTAGGGTTTAGAGGATTGAGCGTGTAATTCGCTCGCGGTCTTCCTCATACCCTCGCACACATCAATATCGGGAGATGAATCAATTTTAGCAAACTACATAGCCAAAATTTTACAATACAAACACAATTATCAAATCAAATCAAATTTTTCAAATTTTGATTCATCTCCCGAGGGGGCATTATCAAACATCCTTTATCGAATATGAGGCATCACACACCAAATCTAGGGCACGACATAAAAATCCAAAAACAACATTGATCATAATCAAATTTTGGCGACACATCATTTTCTTTGAATTAAAATGTGCACACACGTCACTTCAAAGAGGGGCAAAATGTAGACGTATAAAAATGACCATATTCCTAAATAAATATTTCATGTTCATTTCTCTATTTAATTAAATCTAATTTAATTGAATCACCCACATTCCTCTATTTAAATTAAGTAAATTACTCAATTTATTTAAAATTAAAT
Organism: Cryptomeria japonica; assembly: GCF_030272615.1. Lineage (NCBI taxonomy): Eukaryota > Viridiplantae > Streptophyta > Pinopsida > Cupressales > Cupressaceae > Cryptomeria > Cryptomeria japonica. The sequence continues at coordinate 660,144,474 of NC_081415.1, forward strand.
TCACTAAACCTCTTTTTCCATTTAATAGAATAAATCATTTTATTCAATTAAATCCCTTCTATCCACTTTTAATTAAATTCAAATTTAATTAAATAGTTATCCTAAATTGAATAAATCTAATTTATTCAATTTCCCAAATTGTAACCAAATTGAATTAAATTAACTTTATTTCAATTAAATCCTATTATCTCTCCATCCACTTGCAAAATCCTACATCTCCCACTTGCCTCCTAAACCCTATTCCTAACCCCCTTCTAGATTCTTCTAATCACTTCTAAATTAGCCTAACCCATCTCCTAAATATTGTCACATCCCTAAGCAAGGGGAAGTCACTTCTCAAACCCTCAAAGTCTTTGATAACCATTAAAGGCTTCAAGTCTTCAACCACTTAACTTTGAAAGTCTCCCATACCATTAATGGTTAACTGAACCCTCCAGCATGATTAAAAAATTTCCCTAAACTCAACCTCCATGTAACCCAAGGGTCTCATCAAGCCTTTAATGTTTTGACCATGGTTATTCCTTAATCCCTTGCACAAGAGTTTATCCTTTGGGTAAAAGCTTTATCCATTGGATAAACCCTAATCTAATCCTAATCCTTACCTCTTAAGGTAACCATGAGGTCTACTCAAGCATTTAATGCTTCCTACCTCTCTTCTCAACCCAACCTTATGTTGACAATTATCACCATTTCATTGGTGAGAATTGCAAACATGGATTCCCAACTTTCAAACTCAACCCTTAATTAAATCTTTCAATCCTGGCCATCCATTGCCCTATTTTTGCTATAAATAGAGCTCTCCATTCCTCCATTTAGGAATCCAAGTCTTTAGCATCATACTTATGCTCAAATACATTCAAGCTTTCATATATCATTTATGCTCATCATTTAGCCTCTCTTTTAAATAGGAATTAATCTAAATATGCATGTTTAGAGTATTTTCCTTATCATTTAACTCAATCATAGACTAATATATCATGCTAAGATAGTCTTGCTACTAATCTTGTCATCTTATAATCTAGTTTATTGTATTTTTAAGATCATGCATAGCTTAGGATGAATTTCATTGTAAAATCAATTAAAACATCCCTCGTTCTTGCATTTGTCATCCCTAAACCATTTTGCTTAATGATCTGAGAGCAAAAACATTAGTTTGAGGGACCTTGTGAGATAGAGAACCATGGAACCATCCTTGGGAAGTTGAGTCATCCTTCATGACTCCATAATTTGCACCAAGAAATCCTGTGGGTATGTGAGCAAGGCTCCTTAGGCTTCATTTTTCACATTTTAAGCTTTATTGACCTACTTTTTCCGCATACAAATACCACCAAATTAAGCTCCCAAAATTTGGGGAAAAAAATTTGAGACCAAGTAGTATATTTCTAGGGATACGAGATATTGTGATTCTAAAGTCAAATCTAGCATGGTAGGTCAATCCAAGATGTGTAGACATGTGAAAATGTGCCTTGAAGATTGACATTAGGACATTATTAGGATTAAGTTAAGATAAAATAAAAAGGGGCACACCTAGGATTAAGGGCCCAATTTTATGATATGTAAGGACTTTAGATTTAATTAAATTAATAATTAAATACCTAAATAAGTCCTACAATGCAAGATGCAATGGGACACACTAAGGCGGGTGCTAACCTAAGCGAGTACAATTCCAAACACTGCACTATCAAACCTAATACATTTGAGCTTATGACCACATTCTTTTCTACCATCTTCTTGAAAAAAATTAAACTCTCAAATGCCTCTAACTTGTGTTACAGAAATCTCACCCAAGTCATTCTTAAAATAATTATCAATCAGCAACATGAAATACTTCTCTCCATTTAGTGCTCTAGTTCTTGTAGGACCACACAAGTCTGTATGCACTAACTCTAAGGGATTTTTTTGTTGAATATTACTCTGACTTGAAGTTGATTCTAGCTTGCTTTCCAACTTGAAACTCCTTGCAAATAATGTTTGTTGGCCTGGTAATGCAAGGCATATCCCTTACATTCTTTTTTTGTTGATTTTGACAAGATTGTCAAAATTAATATGTCCCAATCTCCTATGCCACAACCAACTATTATCAATTTGTCCCATGAGACACTATTTCCCATGCTTCTCTCTACTCTTAACTTCTGTGAGATTATATACATTGCCTTTTTTTCTTTCACCTTTTGCAACAAGCTTTCCTAACTTTGTCCAAGGTTATGATTCCACAACCTTGAGCGTTGAATGTAACTTGTAACCATTGTCACACATTTGACTAACACTCAAAAGATTATGTTTTAGACCTTCCACATAATATGCATCATGTTTGGGAATCTTATCATCCAAATATAAAGTGCCTTTACCTCTGATATAGATAGAAGAGTTATCTTCAAATGAGACTGGGCCACCATCCAATCTTCAAACTTAATAAACTTGCTCTTATCACCTATCATGTGATTTGAGCATCCGCTATCCAAAACCCACAAACTCTTTCTTTTAGCATGCAAGGTTGTTCAGGCAATCGGTGATTTCTCAGTTTATTCAATACCTTTCTTCTTCTAGACCTTCTTGATTTATTTCTCTTTACCTACAAAGCATCATATTTTTGTTGTCTTTGGCTTTGTCTTTGTATTCTTTTTATGAACATTATTTGCATTCTTTTTTTGTGATACAAAATTTAGTCTACAATGCTTTGCAACATGTCCAAAGTTGTTGCATTTATATATCAAGTTCATATCCTTTAAAGAAGAGAAAGGATTTCTACTTACAAAATTATATTTTCGTCTAGAAGGAACTCTACACTCTATAGCTCTACGGCCAAAATAATTATAAATATAATAGTAACCATGAAAGTTAGAATTGAACCAAGTTGAAGCAGAGCTATATGGTTGAGCAGACCTTCTCATTTTTTCTTCATATATTTGATATTATTAAAGCCATCAATATTCATCTTCTTGTTCTTTCCATCAACATCCTTTTTCTGACAATTGTTTACAATTTTTGTAGTTGGTGAAGATACATTATCTAATCTAGTCTTCTTTTCTTCTGACTTAACAATAACAAAATCTATCTTTTTTCTTAGCTTTTCACCATCCTTTGAGCTTTGTCCTTCCTCATATCCTAAACCAAGAGTATCTTTGGAATGTTTTTTCTTGTTAATCATTTCTTCCAGCATATTCTTGTTGCTTTCAAACTTTTGAAACTTCTTAGACTAAAGTTTATACTTTCCAACTTCATTTCTTAGAGATACTATCTCCACCTCAAGTTTGTGACATTCTTCAATCTTGGCATCAAGTTCTGATTTCATTGCTTTTTCCATTCTCTTGGCCTCTTTAATTAGAAACTCCAGGTTATTGATGTGTTTCTCAAAGTCCTCAAGCCTTTTTTCTAGTTGATTCTTGTTTGTTAATAATTCTTCTATCCTCTTTGTAAATTATTCTTTGTCTTTCAAGAACTAATTCTTTTGTTTTATATTTTCCTTCTCTAGCTTCTATATTTCTTCAAGAGCACAAATCAATTCTACTTCAAGATCCACTTCACCTTCTTCCTCTTCATCAAAATCTAAATTTTCATTATCATTTAGATCAGTGATCAAGTCTTCTAAAGCCATAAACAAAACTTGCTCATGGTCTAAGTCTACTACACTATCATTGTTGTAATCAAAGATGCTTTCACTAGCGGTGTCGTCATTTCTTGAGTACAAACCCTTCTTCTTTCTATTAAAATCCTTCCTCTTGGAAACATAAGTTTTCTTGTCTTTCTTCATATCATTGTCATCATTTTCATTATCTCTTTCACCATACAGACATTTTGCAGCAAAGTATCCTACCACAGTTAAAGCATTTGAAAGGGAGTTTACCTTTGTATTTTCATTTACCTATTTTTAGCTTCCTAATAAAGTTAGCTTCTTGTTGTCTAAACTCCTTTGGATCAGATTGCTCTTCTTTTCCTTTCTAAACCAGTTTGAATGTTGCTTCTTTGCTTATGGTTTCTTCATTACAATTTCTCATCTCATATGTTGTGAGTGTACCATGCAAGTCATCTAATTTGAGTGTATCAAGATCTTTGGCTTCTTCAATAGCAAAGATCTTGGAATCAAATCTTGCTGATAAGGATCTTAAAATATTTTTCACAACTTCCTTATCTTTGACTTCTCACCAAAACCCTTGATAGCGTTTACAATTTCATCAACTCTGAGAAGATAATCTACAATATTTTATTCTTCTTTCATTTTGATATTCTCAAACTTTGCCCTATAGATTTACACTTTTGCTTTTTTCACTTTAGCATCTCCCTCATAGATAGCACATAATTTATCCCACACATCTTTAGCAATTGCACAATGCATAACTTTAACAAATTTTGTGTTTAATAGCCCACAACGAATAGCATTCCTTACCTTTGCATTTTTTCATAATCTCTCTTTTATGTCTAACTAGTATGAGGTTGTTGAGGAATAGTGTATCCATTTACAATAAGCATCCAAACATCAAAGCCTAATGATGCTAAATATGCTTGTATTTTGATACTCCAAAAATAATAGTTTGTACCATCAAATAGGGGTGATTTGTTTGATGAAGCTCCTTCTTGAATAGCCATTGTGTTTCTAAACCAAGACCTACCCAAGCTAATTAAGCTTCCTTAGGTAACATGGTTCTCTGATACCAATTGTTGAAACACACACAACCACTGAGAGGGGGGTTGAATCATTGGTACCAATTTTAAATTTGTAAACTATGATTATTTAACAAGATTAAACAATAAGAGAAAGAACAACACAAACCATAATATCACAAAGGACACAAGAGTATATGTGGAAAAACCTAGAAGGGAAAAACCACAATGAAAAATGTTGCTAGGAACTATTATCCTAATCCAACCTCACAAAATGAATATCACTTGTTACAAGGTCTTTACTGGTCTCACATTTAAGGGCATCAACCCTAAGGAGCACCAATCCTTACTAAGAACCAACCCAAAGCAACCTTGGACACTCATCCACTTGCGATTTTGATAGAGCAACAACTCCAATCACTTGAAAAATTAAACCATAATGTCACAGATAAGATTCTACAACTCACACTTGTTGTCGACCTTCTCTATAATGTATGCAACTTGATCTTTATTTTTATCATATCCTGTTATCTTCACACATTTTACAAACTTCACTATCTCATAACATATTCAACTACATTCATACAACATTCTACCATTTACAACATCACCACATCTTTGAACATTTTTTGTTCACATTACCTTACTTGCTTTCACCAATGCGTGAACAATATCATCTGATAAAGAATTCAATATTCATTAATAACCTCTATTTCCACTCATTTGCATGTTCAATATCTACTCATTTGAAGGAAGAGCCTAATTTTGTCTTTTGCACATAGAATTTCCTTCTGTCAACGGTTACTAACATTCTGCATCTCTCTATCTGTAATAGATCTAGAATAAATTTCATATGGTTATCCATTTCACCAGGTTAAACATGGATCATCAATAGTATGAAATAGTGCCATAGAATGAATAGTTGAGATCAAATTCTAATTGCCACATCATGATTAGTTGATCCCATTTTAACCATTAGAAGAGAACACAACATGTCAAAGAGACATAGCAACATCATTGGGAGTTGATTTAGGTCTCATTGATTCTTCAATGACTAGCTTATACATAGTGAAGTAAGGACTATCGATGAGACATCCTTGGGGCAATGTGAATCTATTTGGGTCCCATCAATCCTTTGGAGACTAGCATGAGCATGGTAAAATAAACACCATTGAACTATCAATGATAGTTTGAATGAGTTATATTGACTGGTTGATTGAAATAATAGGCCGCACACAAGAATCTTTAGATTCAATGGCTAGAATCCACTCGAAGCCATCAACGTTTTGTCATATACCTTATCTATGAGGCCATGTGAACCATTAGATGAGATTCATTGAAAGATAAATATGGACCAAAGACCTTGTAGGTCCCATCACTTCCACTATGTCATCCACATCACCAAACACATCTTCTTCCTTCTGAGTGGGATCCACTGGCTCTAACATGAAATCTGTTGAAGAGGCTTGGCTATATCAATGGAAATAATTTTTTGTCACACCGATCAAATAACAATGAACCATGAGTAAGAGGCAATAAATCCCATCAAAGAGACAATCACATGTCAATGAAAGTCTTAGTGAGTCACATCGATGAAAGACAAAGAAGAATACATGGGCACAAGGTAATGTAGGACCCACTTTTGATCTGAAAATCATCAGGCACACGAAGGCCTTCAAATAATAAGGGTAAGCCACTATAGAGAAACATAATCCATTAGATGATCATTAATTAACATAAGAACATGATTAGCAAATAAAATCTTAGCAAGCTAAAAATAAGAATGACTCTGGAGTATATGGTTTCTAGATGGTTGGGATCAGTGCCAAGGACATTATAAGGACCCTCCAAACGGTCGATATTAATAAGATCATAGTCTAGCGCAAGTCACCAAACAAAAATAACATTGAATACGTGCAAGAGAATTTAGATAGACAAATTTGTGCACAACTTGGGTTTAGGATTTAAGCACAACTAGAACTTCATTTTGCAAACCCTAGCTCCACAGTTTTGATTAAGGACATAGATAGAGCAGGTAAACACAACAAGTAGAGTGATCACTACACAAGTTGACATCAATGCCAACTCAGAGAGCGATATGCCAACACCCTCCCCCAATATGATTTTTAAATATTATTTAAAAATATACAAGCCTTTGTGTTATTGTGAAAGAATTTGGAATTTTGTTCTCCATCCTTGATCCAAACCTTTTTAGATTTTTGACTGTATAAGGTCTTTGCCCTTGCTAGGATCTCCTTGTACTCTCCCATCAATATTTTTTTCTTGCAAAAACCTATCATGATTCATGCCACTAGAAAGGACTTCCTCGTTCAAATCCCCCATCTCTTCTTCTAGAGTCTTTTTAGTTTCAAAGACATTCTTGAAGTGGAGCCTATTCCACTCCTTTAGTTTCTACTTGATTGCTTTTGATTTGGTAGCAATCCTAAACATTTGTGAACCATCCACAAGTACTTCCATCGACCATTTATCAATAAAAGCCAAGAAATCTAGGTGGTGTATAACATATTTTACGAACTTATGTCTAATGTACCCAACAAAATGAATTTCGAAGGATACTCATATGATGGAACCATGATTTTTCTATTATGTACTTACTATATTACATTTCGAATAAAATATTACTTAATAATTTGATGGTGGTAAAGAATAATACTAACCTCAATACCAACAATGTCATATAATATCCTTGTTGGTTTCTAATGTATTTTGATAAAAGCTACATGTATTAATTCTAAAATTGAACGGATATAAAGATTAGATACCTAAAAATGTCTCATTAATTTGCACTAATCATTTATCTTATTAATTAAATAATTCTTTAATTATTTTAATTAAACTAATTCTTATTCTTCTGAATTGATTTAATCATCACATTTCTCCAATATTACTAATTAATTTATATTCTATCTTAATCAATTAATCATTCAATCTCTTCTTTAAATTAATTAAATATTTATTATTTAATTAATTATCATTTAGACCTTTAATTAAATAATCTTCATTATTTAATTAAAATTCAATTTCTAAATAATTAAATAATTTCTTAAAATTATTTAATTAACTAACCCATTCTTTTCAAATATTCAAAATCCAAAATTTCAAATTTCCCCCAAATTCCAGTTTCATTAAATTTCAATTTACTACATGTGAATTTCACTTTTCAAAAATCCAAATTAAAATTAAAATGAAAATGAAATGTGAATTTCATCTCAAATTCCTACAACATGTTGATATTGTAACTAGCACTAACTTTTAGTCTAACTAGGCAATCAATTCATTCAACTGAGCAATCTATTCAGACATCTCCCCAGTTAACTCAATCACCTTTTTCAACTCAGTCAGCATTTTGGAACAGAACAATCAAATTAGTTAATAAATCAATCAACTCATTCATCTGATCAATCTAATCAGTTCATTGATCTATCAATCCAATTGACTCATCAATCAAATGAGTTAAACTCTCAATCAATTTTGTCTCAAGCAATCTCCACCATTGATCAATTATGTTCTAGAATGCATCTTGGCCATCCATTTCTCTCCTCCAAAATCTATAAATCCAGCTCAATTTCTCCTAATTTTCCTTAACCAGTATCTTTAGAATTATTGTGTCTAAATTATGCAAGTATCCCAGCGCAACACTGAGAGCCATGCCCACATGATGATGAAGAAGAGAAATGGAAGCCATTAATGGAGTCAATGAGGGACTTTTATGCATTTGATTTCTAATTTTTATTGTTTATTTCATTATGCTTAACAATTTAGTTAGTTAGATTCAGGTTAATCTAGCATATTTATAACTAAATTTTCCCTTAAAACAAATTGGTGAACTCGACGTGAAGAATAGAAAACTAACATTTTTCTTGATTCTATGTTCTTTTTTTGTAGGTCCTGCATATGGATTTCAGCCTAATTTGACATTTTCGTAGGTTACCCGTACGACATCATGCAAACAGAGAAAAACATTTCCAATTCATAGACAAAAATTTGCATGCATCCTTTGCACATTTCACATCCATCCTTCAACTATTTCACATTCGTCCATATTACATTCCCCAATCATTGATAAAGAATGTCACATACGTTTGAAATAGAGACACATACCCAGAATTGAATTATTTCAATTCACGACTAATCTTTCTCCTTTGTCTTAATTAAAATTATTTAAATCTAGAAATTTAACATTTTAGTTGTTTTCACTTTTATGTATTTACTTAAAATGCTCCTAATCTATGGCATGCAAGGTGAAAATTAAAATTGCAGGATCAAGGAGGAGCATTGAACAGAGAAAACAACTAAAATATTTCCAGAAATTGTTAGAAGCATAGTTGAAATTCAACGAACCCGTGCTACAAATTGCTTAGGCCAAACACCAAAAACTTATCTATGGTTATATACAAAAATATGGAATGATAGAAGGAACAACATTAGGGTTTTAGAACAAAAGATTGTTAAAATTTTCAATTGTCTAACATTTTGTTTTGATAGAATTTTGATTTCTATTTTTTTGTCATTAACAGTGTCGCATTCGTTCTGACAAAAATCCGTAATCATTCTGTCAGAAATTCACATTCGTTGTTATATTATTTTGCATTCATTGTATATTTATGTCACAATCGTTTATTACTTTTTTCCCATTCGTTAGATAGTATAGACTTCATTATGTTGCATCTGTTATTTTTTGTTCAGGTTTTTTGGTTCTACTAACAGTCTATCTACAACATGTGGTGGGAAGTACAAAGAAGAAACAATCAGTCCAAGACTCCTATTTGAGACTACTAATGTGTGATTTGCAGGGTGTCCATTTTTTTACTCACATTTAGTTTTGGTGCTCTAAAATAAACCTGTGTATGCAACTCACATTTTGATTTGGATTTTAAAATGGATATGAACTTGTTTTATGCTTAGTATAGGTCACAAGTTGCAATTCTTTAAAGTTAATGAACCTTCGTCTGTCCTATTTGGAGTGCTTGCTCATTCCGTAGGGTGGAACCATAGTTGCATGAATTACCTTTCCACCCACCTTCAGGGTCTTGGGAGATAGGGAAAAGTGACAATGACACCCACTTTTATTTTAATAGTGAAGTATATTCTTTGACTAGGGATTTCATCACCCCATAGAGGTATCTTGAATTGGGACATGTTGGGGATATCAACTCTTCCAATGTGATCTTTGTTGGCATATGTGCAATGTATGATGACATGATGATATTGTATGTTGTCATTGATGTCAATATGCTGAAGTATGAACCGGTATATTGAAGTAAGCAAACTGGCAAGAGAACCGGTATGATGATGTGAACCGGTATATGTGAAAAGGTGAAGTGGTATGTTTGTCCAAGTGAACCGGTATGTTGGAATGTGAACCAGTATATGGAAAGTTTTGTATCAAGATTTCATTTGGTATGACTACCGGTTGGTAGTCTAAGCTTCAGGGTTTCAGGTTGATGTATTCCAAGCCTGTGTGATTCAACCGATGACATCTTGTGATGAGTTTGCATTGTAATGAAGATCATATCGTGTTGCCACGTCAACCTTGTGCGTGTGAAGGATTTTCTTTGAGGATCTTGCATGAAGAAGATTGATCCTATCTACCTCGGGAATGTGTGAAATCTTTGTAAACAGTGGAGAACGCGTGATGGGTTATCAGCCTCCAAGAAGCGGTAAAGAACAAACGTTGGAGAACGTCTTGAGATCTGTTCAAGATTGTTTTATTCAATGGAATGTGTTTGAACAGTCAGGATTGAACTGACTGAATTGTAAAACCTAAATGTTTAGGGTTTAGGGTTTATGCCACCGACCTATCTATTTCCTATAAGGTCGATTATGTTTTTCATTTTGTTTTTGTTGGAAAATGTTGTGTGTGTATCCAAGTGAAGAGATATGTGATTCTTGCCAGACCATAAAAGTGAGTAGATACCTGCAGAGTGTGATTGCAGAAGCAAAGGAACTAAAGTGGATCTGCATTGGCATTGAGTGTTGTTATCAAATCATTGTATTACCTGTTGACTTCTAACCATTTCAGCAGTTGGAAAATCCCTTAACAGGGTAGCTTTAATAGGCTTGTTGTAAATCCTTTAACAAGGTGAATCAAAATCATTGAGTTCTTCAAATCCTCTAACAAGGTAACCTTTAACAAAGTTTTAACCCTTAACCGGGTATTTTAGTCATCCCTTAACCGGGTGATCCCTAGCAGGATCAGTTCCTAACAGAACCTATTGTAAAGTCTTTAACCGGACTAGGCTTTTAACAGACTGAACTTCAGAAGAGTTCAAGAACAACTTGTGGGTATTCATCCCCACCATGGTTTTTCCCAGTTGGGTTTCCACGTGAAAAATAAGTGTGTTATGTGTGATGCATTTTCATGTGATGCTTTAATATTTCCTATCAAGTGGTAAAGCATGTTGAACCAGTGGTCATTACATTTATGATGATGTATTACTTGTGTATGCATATGGGTGAAGTGGAAATAAGATATTAGGTTGTGTGGAGATCTAAGTGTTACCGGTTTATGTCTTTCACAGTCTCACTGTGTGTTACCAGTACTGTCTTGATTTAGATCGATGATACTGTTTACCAATTAAGAGCAGTCTTTGCAGTCAAAGCAGTTTAAGGAAGGTTTTTGTTTGTATTGATTCACCCCCCCCTCTCAGTACCTGTTTGGTACTTACTGTTCATTATTATTCATCAATTGGTATCAGAGCGTCCTCCAGGTCCTCTATGTTATAAGCTTAACCGCTTGAGGAAAAGATCCTATTCTAATGATGAAGAGGGGAAGTCCAAAGTTCAATAGAGATAACTTTAAGATATGGAAGGATAGAATGAAGATCTACATTAGAAGCATGGGTTCTCAACACTGGAACTATGTTGAGAATGCTTATGTTATCCCTACTGGTACTCTCACCGATGATCAAAGAAGAGAGATTCAGGAGAATGGGCAAGTCATGGAAGCCCTTATTAGCAGTCTATCTGATATTGAGTTTATTGATGTTCAGGATAAAGACAATCCCAAAGAAGTATGGGATGCTCTGGAGAATATCTATGGCGGCGATGAGCATGTGAAACAAGCTAAGGAAGAGAACCTTAGGGGAAAGTTTGAAGACATGCGAATGGTTGAAGGAGAGACCATTCAACAATATGGAATAAGAATCAAAACTGTTGTTGGAGACATCAAGAGTGCAGGAGGTAAAATGGATGATTCCACCATTGTTAGCAAAGTCTTGAGATCCTTGTTACCAGTCTATGCAATAAGGGTTGCCACTATTCAGGAGTTGAGATCTATTGACAAGACAAAGGTATCCCTAGACTCCATCATTGCTAAGTTGACCGCATATGAGCTAAATAATTATGATAGTAGTGTTCAAAAGACTGAATCAGCCTTTAGAGCATCTGTTGCACCATCTAGAAAGGGAAAAGAAGCTAGTACCAGCTGTGAACCTAGACAAAGTAGAGAAATGGATGATGAGGAGATCTTAATGGAATTTGAAGCTCTTCTTGCCAAGAGACTTCCTAAGGGAACTGGTAAATACAGAGGTAAGCTTCCTTTGAAATGTTTTTCTTGCAATAGGATAGGACACATTGTTGTAAACTATCCTAATGGTGATAATAAGGACAAACCGGAGAAGTTCAAGAAGTTCCAAGGAGGAAACAGGAGAAACTGTTTTGTATTAGTTGATGAAGGTGTCACTGATGAGGAATAAAAAGATGAAGAAAGTGAAGATGTTGTGTTTGTAGCAGTTAAGGAAGATGTGTCAGACAAGAAGGCTCTTGTCTCTCGCTTTGATAATTCCAATGAGTGGATTATTGACAGTGGTTGTTCTCACCACATGACTAGTGACCAGAGTAAGTTTCTGTCTCTGGAAGAGTATGATGGTGGTGTAGTCTGATTTGGTAATGATGCACCATGTATGGTAAAAGGCAAAGGGTCCATCTCTCTAAATGGAAAAAGCAGTGTTGATAATGTGTATTGGGTAGAAGGTCTCAAGCACAACCTTCTAAGTGTTGCCTAGCTGAATGATAATGGACTCACTCTGGAATTCAAAGATGGAGTGTGCAAAATAAAAGGAAAAAGTGGTGAACTGATGGCCACCGGTATGCAGACCAGAGGTAACTTATTTCAGTGAATGCAAATATCAGTACATGTCTAATGGCTAAGTTTGATGATAGCTGGATATGGCATAGGAGACTCTGCCATGTAAATTTTGATAATATTGTAAAGGCTAGTAAGATCAAGGCAGTTAGAGGTTTGTCAGTGCTAATAAAACTGGAGAATCCTTTGTGCAGAGAATGTCAACTGGGGAAAATGTCTTCCTCAACCTTCAAAGGTAAATCTTTCACTGCAGATAATTTACTTGATCTTGTGCATACTGATTTGTGTGGTCTTATGAAAACTAGGAGTGTGAAGGGAGATAGGTACTTTATGATTCTCACTGATGACTGCTCAAGAATGATGTGGGTCACATTCTTGAAAGATAAGTCTGAAGCTTTTGGAAAGTTCAAAGCTTTCAGAGCATTAGTAGAGAAGGAAAGCAGTAAGAGGCTTAAGTGCATAAGAACTGATCAAGGAGGAGAATTCACCTCCAGTGAATTCAACAAGTACTGTGAAGAGAACAGCATCAAGAGGCAACCATCTGTCCCCCGAACTCCACAGCAGAATGGCCTAGCAGAGAGGAACAACCGGACTATAGTTGAAGCAGCCAGAATGATGTTGATTCAAGGGAAGGTTGCTCACACCTTCTGGATAGAAGCGGTGAGCATTGCAGTCTACACTATGAACCGGGTACTCATCAAGAAAGGAAAGGATAAAACTCCTTATGAGTATTGGATCGGTAAGACACCAGTGGTAAGCTACTTTAGAATGTTTGGTAGCAAATGTTATATCAAGAGGAGTGAACACCAGAGAAAGTTTGATGCAAAATGTGATGAGGGAATATTCCTAGGGTATTTCACCAAGAGAAAAGCTCTCAAGTGTTTTAACAATAGGACTCAGAGAATTGTGGAAAGTATCAATGTTAGAGTTGATGAAACCTCTCAGAAACCTGAGGAAACCGGCAGGGAGCAAGCAGTAAATGAACTGGTTGTAACCTTCTGGGAACCGGTTGCAAAACAACCAAGTACCAGTAACAGTGTTCCTACACCGGTAGATGCAAATGTTGATGCTGATGAAGATGAGGATGAAGAGGAAAAGCAAGAGGAATTAGCCAAGATCATTCCTTGGTATGTAAAGTTGCATCATGATCCAAAGCAGATCATAGGGGATAAGGATGCAGGAATCCTTACAAGAAGAAAGGTTAGAGAGAATTCTTGCATGATCTCTGAATTTGAGCCTAAAACATTTAAAGAGGCACACAAAGATGAAGACTAGATCAAGGCTATGGAAGAGAAACTTGACCAGATAGAAAAGAATGGTACATGGCCTTTGGTACCCAGACCTGAGCACAAAAAAGTTATTGGCACCAAATGGGTTTTCAGAAACAAACTGAATGAAGATGGCTCAGTGGCAAGAAACAAAGCAAGATTGGTATGTAAAGGATATGCTCAAGAGGAAGGAGAAGACTATGGAGAAACCTTTGCTCCAATAGCTATACTGGAAGGAGTTTGAATGCTACTTGCTTATGCAGCCTTCAAGGGATTCAAAGTGTATCAGATAGATGTAAAATCCACATTCCTGAATGGAATACTTGAAGAGGAAGTGTATATAGAGCAACCAGATGGGTTTGCCCTACCTGAAGATAGTGATATGGTGTGTAGGCTACATAAAGCCTTGTATGGGTTGAAGCAAGCACCTAGAGCATGGTATGACCGTCTCCACTCCCATCTTGTGAAGATTGGGATGAAAGAACCAGTGAAGATAGCATATCTATCTGAAGTCAGAAGGAGATCAGATTTTGATCTGTGAGGTATTTGTTGATGACATAATTTTTGGTGGAGATGATAGGATGAGCCATGTGTTTGCCGAAGAAATAAAGAAGGAATTTGAGATGTCTCTAATCGGAGAGATTAAGTTCTACATTGGACTACAGATTCAACAAATGAAAGATGGTATCTTTATAACTCAGTCCAAGTATGTCAAAGAGGTGTTGAAGACCTTTGGCATTGAAGACTGTAAACCGGTTGGTACACCGATGATGACCAGTTGTAAATTATCAAAAGAAGATGACTCGGCGCTAGTGAATGCGAAGGAATACCGGTCAATGATCGATAAGTTGTGAAGAGGGGAAAATATATTTGAAAGGTAAACTGATCAAAACGTAACGAAATAAACATGCAGAATGCTAAAATATCATTAAAAGACCATTTCACCTTGCTATTTTACCTTCTCCTTCGGATTGAGCTTGATGAAGTGAAGACGCCCCTTAATAATGCTCCACTTGATGTGCTCCTTTGATTGCTAGATGTGGATGGCTCTCCAATATTGTGCACAAATGATAAGGATGAGATGATCAAGTTGCCAAGATGATTTCCTGGGCTCAAAAGGGCAACATATGCTTACTGGATTTCAAGATGTTCAAATGAAGGGATGGAGCCCTTTATTTATAGGAAGAGGAAAGAAAAATGGATGGCTGGGATGGATTCAAGATGAAGGGCTAAGATTTACTTGTGAGCTCACACAAGCTCCAAGAGAGGGTGTGGAGACCAAGAAATATGCCTTAAAGGCATTTCATATCTCTACACTCCACAAGGTGCATTGGAGGAATTAAAAATTCTCCAAAAAAGGATATTACGGGGATTGGAGGAATAAAAAAAGAATTAAAAATTCCTTGGGAGAGGGAATGCCTGAAGGAATGTGAGATTTCGAAAATCTTACATTCATCTAGGAAAAGAGTATTTAAAAGCAAGGAGTTGACTTTGTGGCTAATCATGCTGATTAGCCATTAACGAATCATTAAGAGGGGGATTAGAGGAAATGTTAGGTGGGATTAATATTTGTAGGAGAATTTGACTAGGAGAGAGAATGAGTGGAGGGAATAAAAAATTAGAAGAATAATGTTAAGTGAGTTTAGGGAGTTTCTAGAAGAATGAATTAAGGAGATGATTTGTAGGAACCATGTAGATTAACTAATTAATTGAAATTAATTAGCTAAGAGGAAGATTTGTGAGGATTTGATTTTTTTTAGAATAATAAAGAAAGGGATTGATTTATTAAATAAATCAATCATATGCTATAGTGACAATATTAATTATATTTAATTAATATTGAGAGGAATTTGAATTGACATAATTAATTAATTAATTATGCGAAGAATTAAAAATAATTAAAATAATTATTTTTAAGTGTCTACATTTTGCCCCTCTTTGAAGCGAGGTGTGATGACACATTGATTCAAAGAGTAATCTTGTTTTGATGTTGATATTGGTTTGATAGGATGCCCTAACTCTTGATTTATAGATTACGGTATGGTGATGCCCCCTCGGGAGATCAATTGAGGTATTTGATCTTTGGAGTTTTGCGAAATTGATATCCCGATAGATTTGATTTGATTCGATTGATAAGATCTAGATTCAATCTGGTTTCAAGAAGAATTCATCCTATATAAGACAAAGATGATCAAAGTGTCTGGTTTTAGGAAGGATTCATCCTGTATAAGACATGATTGATCACAATATCTGGTTTTAGGAAGGATTCATCTTGTATAAGACATGATCGGAGTGTCTGGTTTCAGGAAGGATACATCTTGTATAAGACATGACTGGTCACAACATTTGGTTTCAGGAAGGATTCATCCTGTATAAGACATGATCGATCACAACATCTAGTTTCAAGAAGGACTCATCCTATATAAGACATGATCGATCACAATGAACGTCTAGTTTCAGGAAGGATTCATCCTGTATAAGACATGATCAGATCACAACGTCTGGTTTCAGGAAGGATTCATCCTGTATAAGACATGATCAGATCACAACGTCTGGTTTCGGGAAGGATACATCCTGTATAAGACATGATCGATCACAACGTCTAGTTTCAGGAAGGATTCATCCTGTATAAGACATGATCAGATCACAACATCTAGTTTCAGGAAGGATTCATCCTATATAAGACATGATCAGATCACAACGTCTGGTTTCAGGAAGGATTCATCCTGTATAAGACATGATCGACCACAACATCTGGTTTCAGGAAGGATTCATCCTGTATAAGACATGATAAGAGCATCTAGTTTCAGGAAGGATTCATCCTGTATAAGACATGATCAATCACAACATCTGGTTTCAGGAAGGATTCATCCTGTATAAGACATTATCAGAATAAGAATTAATTATGTGAGGAAAAAAAAATAGAGGAAGAAAAATTAGGGTGGAAGGGATAAATGAGGAAGAAATATGAAGCAGTCGTGAGGTATTTGGAAAGAAGAATACAAGATGTGAGACCGTGGAGGAAAATGGGGGCAATTGAGAAGTCCATGGGATTATTGAGTTTAGGATTTGATGGAATGATGGTGAGATTTTGTGCACAACAAATGTGGAGAGCCAACCTAGTTTGATGTTTCCCTGAGTGACTTGCACCACTGATTATAGAAATCAGGATGCCATGAGAAACACAGGGCGTGGACTGACTCTACAGACAAATGGGAATTTCTTGCACACAACAATGCAAGTGTTAAGAAACACTAATACAAAGTTGTGGGTTCATGCAAGGAAACCCTCAAACACATCGATACCTCTTGTACACGAGAAGGTAAGTGTTGATAAACACTAGTACCAGGTCGCCAGTTTATACAAGAAGAATCCAAAACATGCCATACTATGAAATATGCCCTAGTATGTACCTATCATAACATACCTGGATATGGAAGAACCCAGGCAGTCGTAAATAGTGGAAGTTGTAGGGCAAAAGATGCAAGCCTATATGAAAAGATCTAACAAAATCTAACAAGTCTCTTCCTTGTGACCAAATGATACCCCTTGCCAAGAGTAGAACTAGGATGGACTTGGGATTGTTTCTCAAGACTTCTTGAAGCTTATACAAAGGCATAAAAGCTCAGTTTCACTGGGATATTTCTTGTTCATGACTCAGGTGAAGACTCATCATCATATGCATGTTTTATTGGGAGGTGGAAAAGAAGGAATGTTGTGCATGGGTGGGCTGGAGGTAGATTATTTGTAGTATCGACATGATAGACAGTGGATCCGGTTATTTACCTTGGCGCCTGCACAGAGGTTTTCACCAAGATACTTGCCCATAGCGCCACGAATTGTTTTTCTTTCTTTTTATTATTTTTTATTATTATTATTTTGTATCATAAGGTGCCTATTTGCTAGGTTTGCACCAAAGTGACGATTTTCTCAGGATCTTTTTTCTCATTTTTTTATTTTTTTGACAATTTAAGACTTTCTGAGGACTAAGCATAAAACCTTTTGAGGTGCATGATATTCATTGGATCATCCAAATGATCACCTTCAGGAGTAGCCAACTGATAAGCTCCTGATCCATATTTCATTGTGATTACATATGGTCCAAGCCAATTAGGCTCAAACTTGCCTTTCTTTTCTCTTTCTTGTAGATTTTTCTGATTCTCCATCAGGGCAAGATCACCAACTTGGAATTCTCAGGTTCTAACTTTTTTATGATAACTCATGCGCAAATGGTTTTGATATACCCGGAGATGATTCAAGGCCTTGAGGCGCCTTTCATCTAACAATTCTAGCTCTTGTAAGCGGGCAATTTTGTATTCTTCCTCTGGTAGGATGTTTTGCAGTGATACCCTTAGAGAGGGGATCTCGATCTCAAGGGGAAGGATAGCTTCAGAACCAAATACTAGGGAATAAGGAGTGGCACCTGTGGGGGTGCGGATGGAGGTGCGGTAGGCCCACAATGTAGGATGGATTTGGAGGTGCCAATCACGGCCCGCTTCATTGACTGTCTTTTTGAGGCTTTTTATTAGGGTTTTATTAGAAGCCTCAGCTTGGCCATTGCCTTGGGGATAATATGGAGTGGAGAAGTGGTGTTGGATGTTGAATTTTTGGCAGAGTTCTTTGACATCCTGGTTTTTAAATTGTTTACCATTATCTGTGATGATAACTTTTGGGATGCCATATCGGCAGATTATGTAGTTCAAGATGAATTTGGATATTTGCTTGCCGGTGGTGAAAGTAAGAGGGATACATTGGAAGATGAAGGGTGGATTTTTCCAATGAGATTGAGCCCCCACTGCGAGAAGGGCCATGGTGTAATGAATGGCTGCAATTCTTGTGACAGTGCATGAATCTTGTCGCCATGCTGCTGGCAAGGGATGCATTTCTTCACATAATTGTATGCATCTTCTTCCATTTTAGGCCAATAGTATCCTATTCTCAAAAGTTTTTTAGCCAATGTGAGTCCACTTGAATGTGCCCCACAAATGCCCTCATGTACTTCACGTAATGCCCATCCGGCTTCTTGTTTATCTAAACACCTTAGGAGGGAACCATCAAAATGCCTTCTAAACAAGGTGTCTGCAAGGATGGTGTAACGGGCACATCGGTGGATGAAAGTTTGTTGTTGGGTTTTGGTGAGATGTGGGGAATGGTGTTGTCTTTGAGGAAAGCGAAGGTTTCTTGGTACCAAGGGGACTCGGGACCAACGAGAACACACACCATTTCAGACTCTGGTAGGTTGTATGCCGGTATAAACAATTGCTCGACTAAGAACTCGCACTTCTGACTGTGTGTTGGCATTTGAAGGAGGGAACCAATGGTGGCCATCGCATCTGCAGCCCTATTGTTTGTTCGTGGGATTTGGTCAAACTTGATTTCCATGAAATGTTGCTTAAGATCTTCAACCATGGTACGGTAGGGAAGGAGTTTATCATCTTTTGTCTAGTATTCATCATTGACTTGTTTTCTGATGAGTTGGGAATCGCCATAGACTTGTAACTCCTTTATTTTCCAGTGGATAGCCAAGTGTAAACCTGTGATGAGGGCCTCGTATTCTGCTATGTTGTTGGTACATGCAAAGGCTATCTTGTATGATTTGGGGATGCCATCTCCTTGAGGTGTGACCAATAATATTCCTGCCCCCAATCCATTTTGAGTGTAGGAGCCATCAAAATACAATTGCCATGTGGAGGATGTGGTAACAGTCATAATGAACTCATCTGGTAATTCTGTGAGAAGAGGGTGACCACATGGAAGTGGAGCTTCAACCAACTGATCTGCAATAACTTGTCCCTTGATTGCCTTTCTGTCCACATATTCGATGTCAAACTCACTTAGGAGCATGACCCATTTAGTCGTTCTGCCAGTGAGAGCAGCTTTTGATAGGAGATATTTAAGTGGATCAATTTTAGCAATTAATTTTGTCTTGTTGTTTAGCATATAGTGTCGTAGTTTTTGTGTGCTGAACACTAATGTCAAACATGCTCTTTCAATAGGGGTGTAGTTGATTTCATATCCTACCAACGTCTGACTGATATAGTAAATGGCGTGTTCCTTCCCTTGATCATCTGTTTGCGCTAGTAATGCCCCCAATGCCACTGTAGTAGCACATATGTACAAAATGAGGGGTTTTCCAGGGGTAGGTGGCATCAAAACTGGAGGTGATGCTAGATATTATTTTAATTTTTCAAAGGCCTTTTGATAGAGGCAATCCCATTTGAATTTTGTGTCTTTACGTAGCAGGTGTGCAAATGGATGGCACTTGTCGGCTAGCTGTGAAATGAAACACCTGACAGATTGGAGTTTTTCCTGGAGACTGAGTAGTTGTCTGAGAGTTTTTGGCAGAGGCATTTCCATAATAGTTTTTACCTTTGCGGGATCAACCTCGATGCCTCTATGGGAAACAATGAATCCTAGTAGTTTTCCCAATGTGACGCCAAACACACACTTTTTGGAATTTATGCGCAGCTTGTATTTTTCCAATCTTTTGAAGATCTGTTTTAGAATAGGGATGTGCTCGTCTTGTCTTGGATTTGCCTAGTAGATCATCCATGCAGTCCTCCATAATTTTGTGCAAGAGGTCATGAAAAATTATTTTCATTGCCCGTTGATATGTAGCTCCAACATTTTTAAGGCCAAAAAGCATGACCCGGTAACAGAAAGTACCCCATGGTGTTGTGAATACGGTTTTATGCTGATCCTCATCTGCTATCCTGATTTGGTTGTATCCAGAAAACCCATCCATTAGCGATAGCATTTCATGTCCTGCTGTAAGATCCACAATCATATCTATGTTTGGGAGCGGGAAATCATCTTTAGGACAAGCTATATTTAGATCTTGGAAATCTGTGCAAATGCGGATGCCCCCAGCAGGTTTGCTGACAGGTACAATGTTGGAGACCCATTCAGCATAGTCTATGGGTTTGATAAATTTTGCGTCTAAAAACTTTTGAAGTTCTACCTTGACCAAGAGAGCAATATGCAGGTGCATTTTGCGGAGTTTTTGTTTTACAGGTTTTGCATCTGGGCGGACGGCGAGATTGTGAACCACCAAGGCAGGATCCAACCTTGGCATATAGGAATAGGACCATGCAAAATTGATTTTAACCTCTGTAAGGAAGTTGATGAAGTCTTGTTTCTTGATTTCGGTGAGGGATTTGGCAATGAGCACATTTTTCAGAATGACTTCGGTGCCCATGTTGATGTTGTATGTTTCTTCTATCAACAAATTTGATTTGTCCTGTGGAAGGTAACCAATGGTAGGGAGGTCAAATCCCTCATCGTCAAGTGCCTTTTCCAGGTTTTCACTTTCAGATACGCCCTTTGTTTTTATTTTTTGTTCATCCAAAGGCACCTCAGGGAGGTTTTCACCTAGGAAATCATATATTTTTCTTTTATTATCTTTTTTGTGGATAAGGGCATTGACTTGACTACCAAAGTATCCCTTTTTGTGTAGTTGAATACCCTCAATTCTATTACAATCTTCCATATTTTGCGTTGTTAGGAGAGCAATGAGAGCATTATCATCGGCGCAGATATCTAAAGTGGGTTTGTCTCATTGGCCCCAGTCAATGAGTTTAGGATGGACAAGATGTAGCTCATGTGAAGTGGGAGGGGTTACGGGGGTGATATTATTGATGTAAGCGTCGAAGAAGGTATCTTTCTCGTATTCATAAGGCATTTCATGGAATTCCTCTTCGTCAATGCTTTTGATATCCAAAGAAGGACTAGAAGGGGCACCGGCGATAGTAATCTTAGGCACCGAGGTGTACCCCAAGCCTCTGTTGTATCTATAGGAGATAGGATTTATGGGTGTTTTTCTTCCTTTCTCCTCTAGCCCCAGATTGTGTCCTTTGTAACCCATTTTTTCAACTATGGCAAATGCTTTTGGGTACATTTCTTTGGATATTCTTCTTGGATCATCATCCTCTTCGCGGTACAGCCATGAAGAGATATTTGCTTCGAGATTCTCGTTATCAAGTGGGGCCCATTGCTGGAAGGTGGTGTTTTGGCATTGCATGACTGGTTTCAAGTCCTTTTTTAGCTCTTTTGGTTTGCCAAATGACTTAGGAGAGAGAGGGAGGTTGCCTATTAATAAGACGTCCTCCAATTTGTATTCTCCACAGCCATTGTCCAAGATCTTGATTTGATTATTTGGTTGGGATGATATGGAGGCAACATTTGATGTGTCATATGGAGGCGTTGGCGAAGGTCTATTTAGTGGGAAATGATATGAATGCTTCCCCTCTAATAGTTTACAATATTGAAAAGGTTGGGGATCACCTTTGATAGTGATCACTTTTCCATTATAGGGGAATTTGATGCATTGGTGATAGGTGGAGGGTACGGCCTACAAGGAATAAATCCATGGCATCCCGAGGAGAATGTTGTAGGGGAGATCAAGATCAAGTACTTGGCAAGGGGTTTCAATTGTAATGGGGCCCACTTGAAGAGGTAAGGTGATCACACCCTTTGAAATTCTTTCTGCATCATCATATGCCTTTATTGTGATCCTTCCTGATGTGTCTATCAGATCCTCAGAAAGTCCCAATTGTTTTATCAATTTGTATGTACACAGATTAAGTCCGGATCCACCGTCTATCAGGATACGTTTGACCTTGTGCTTATGGATGAGAGCTTCGATGTGCAAACGTTTGTTATGGTCCTCATCTGCAGGAGCATCTTTGGAGTTAAATACAATGTGTTGCTAGGCAGCAAGGTTTCCAATGAGGGTTTGAAATTGGGTGGCATTAATGTTATCAGGAACGCATGATTGGAGAAGGGCTTGTTCCAAATTTTCTTTATGGACTGGAGAAGTCTTGAGAAGTTCCAAAATGGAGATCTGCACAGGTGTCTTCCCAAGTTGATCAAGGAGGTCATATCGGCGGGTGGAAGACATAGGTGGGGGGTTTGGTGGGGGAGGAACTCCTTGGATGGTGACTCTTCCTCGGCGTGTAGTTTCATTATAGTCATTCTGGAAATGGGAGGTGGAAGGCGTGGCACCTTGAATGACTATTCTAGCTGGATTTGGTCTACTTTGGGAAGAAGGAGGATTAACTCCTTGGATGGTTATGACATTGACATGATTGTCTGCAGGTTCAATGCGACTTACTAAAAAATCAAAACCAATTACGTGATTAGCGTAGTCATAACCCATTGCATTAGATGATGAGTCTTTTCCTTTATCATGCTTTGGGAAGGGTTCCTGGTACATTTTGAGTTTGTCATTGTTATTACTAGGTTTTGCATTTGCTACTTCAATCTCACCTCTATCAATGAGATCTTGTATGTAGATCTTCAGTTTCATACACTTTCATGTATCATGTCCCTTGATACGATGGTATTCACAATACTCATTTTCATTATACCATCTTGGTTTAGGTTGATTGGGATCAAACGAGCGAGTGATTGGAAAAACCACTATACCTACTTGGACAAGTTTTTGAAACACCACTTCAATAGGCTCAGCAAGAGGAGTGAAATCTCTTGGAGTCCTGTTATTCGATCGGGTGGTCGTCCCTAGATTGAGACATTGTTGTGAGGTTTTTGAGATTGAATTGATGAATATTGGTGGTGGATTTTGGGGGAGCGGCCATAGTTTGGACCCGCTTTGCATCAGTTACACCATCATTGACCATATTTTTATTTTTAGCCCAGAATTTTGGCTTGTTGTTATGATAAGAGGAAGAACTTTGTGATGACTTCTGATAATGTTTCAAGGTTCCTTCCTCCAACAAGACACGTTCGAGGGCGAGGCCCTTATCGGTCAATTTTTAGAAGGATTTGATACATTGAGATATTAAAGGTCTTGAAAGTTCAGGCACCAAGTTCTTTTGAAATAGTTCAATTTGATGTTGTTCTAGCATATCCCACTGGAATTTCTTGATAAGATGTCGCCATCTTTGTAGGAAATTGGAGAAGGTTTCTCTGGGCCTTTGTTTTGTATTACATGGGTCCATCATAGAAATATCATTACCCATGTTGTATGCATAGTGGGCCACAAATTTTTCTGCCAAGTTTGGAAAAGAGACAATGGAACCTCGTGGTAAAGATGAGAACCATACTAGGGCGTCTCACGTGAGACTCTTGGGAAAGATTCTGCGAAGATAAAGGTCACTATAGGAGACTTCTTGGCATAAGATGTGGAATTCTCGGACATGGTCGTGGGGGTCTCCTTTGCCTTCATACTTGGTGAATTTAGGGATCTCAAATCCCGGGGGATATGGTGCAACTGATATAGATGGGTCGTAAGGACAAGGGAAAAACTCTTTGAATGAGTAAGTTTTCCTTTTATTAGTCTTTTCTTTCATGTTTTTGATGATATTCTTCATGTCTTGAATTTCCTTGATGAGGTCTTGTTGTGAACTTTGATATTGATGGATTGTATTTGCCCCAAGAATTGGATGAACCAAAGAAGGTGCACCACCACCAATATATTGATATGATGAGGAGGTGGGAACGTGGGATGTGATGATCGATGTCATTGGGGTCTATGTGATAGTTGGTTGGACAGGATTGAATGCGGTCCGGATAAAATTTGCGACATTGTTGGGAGAAAGGGAAGTTTGTGGAATAGAAATATGTGGTTGAATAGAAGGAGGTGGTATAGAAGTTTGTTGGAGAATGGATGAGATTGGATTTGATAGTGATATGGATGGTAAGAAGGAAGAAGGTAGGATGGAGACCGTGGTGGGAGGTGTCATGGGTGGCATTGATTGGGCTTGGCTGATTGATGGGGATGTAATTGATTGAGTTGGAATAGTAGGTGCAGCACTTTGTGTGGGAGCGAGGTCTCCTTGTGGTTGTTGGGTGAGAGCGAATCTATTAAATTCAGGTGGAAGTTGAGCTCCATGTTCAAGGAGAGTTTTTAGAAGTGCAGTAGGATTGTGTTTAATAAACTTTTCCATCATCTCTTGGTTATAAGAATCCGCTAGGAAAGTTTGCACTTCCGAACAAAGTTCATCTTGGTTAACCATGTCAAGATTTTGGCTTTGATCTTGATCGCTTGGTTGCCCACTTTGTGTATGATCCTATGTGGGATCTTCATATAGGACACCAATGTCTAGCATGCCATATTGTTGATCAGCCATCTTTTTCTTTTGGGATCAAGTTGCGACCATACACGATATTTGTGATGAAAAGACTTAGGAAAATTGTGATAAAATGACTTAGAAAATTTGTGATGGAAGGATTTTAGAAATTTGTGATGAAAAGACTTAAGAAATTTGTGATGAAAGGATTTAAGAAATTTGAGGATGAAAGGACTTAAGAAATTTGAGGATGAAAGGACTTAAGAAATTTGAGGATGAAAAGACTTAAGAAAATTGTGATGAAAGGACTTAAAAAATTTGTGATGAAAGGACTTTAGAAATTTGAGGATGAAAGGATTTAAGAAATTTGTGTGATGAAAGGATTTAATAAATTTGAGGATGAAAGGACTTGAGAAATTTGTGATGAATGAAAGGATTTAAGAAATTTGTGATGAAAGGATTTAAGAAATTTGTGTGATGAAAGGACTTAAGAAATTTGAGCATGAAAGGACTTTAGAAATTTGAGGATGAAAGGATTTAAGAAATTTGTGATGAAAGGACTTAAGAAATTTGTGATGAAAGGACTTAAAAAATTTGAGGATGAAAGGACTTAAGAAATTTGAGGATGATTGATGAAGAAGGTATGGTAGTGATGGTTTAGAAGAAAACTTGATGACTAGGTTGTCTTTGGCATGAACATGAAGGATCTATTTAAATGGCAAGTTGTATGAAGGGATATGACCACCCTGATTTGGACGATAGTAGGTGTTTCAAAGGACAAACTTGAATGTTGACGTAGAGGATAAACTCTTAGCTTCTCTCTTAGGCTTATGAAAAATGGGACGGACGGAGTTTTGACGCAATTTTGGACTTGGTGTGGGTAATGACTTGGACAATTTGTTTGTGTCTTGACAAATATTTTTGCAAAGTGTTTGTGGATAGTGATGTGTTTTTAGTCTACTCTTGGAAAGTATGTATCAAACAAAGCAAACACAATGATTAAATGCATATTATCTCAAAGACACTCATACTCATATACAACATTCTTAAGGCTCGCAAGGACAATAGTCATTGAATTCCAATTGGTTTCCCATCTACGCTTACCCAGAGCGGATACTTAGATGCTTGACCCCACTGGCTCCCCCCCACGGTACTCACTTCTTGGGGCAGCCAAGCATCAATTCCCATGAAAACTCCTCATGGCGAACTTTGTGTCTCTACTAAGGGCCGTAAAAATATGGGTCGCTTCGGAGGTCTGACCTCCTGCACCAATGACTAGAAGGTTTTTGGCCACTATAAACAAGGTGTTTAGTAAGTCTTCTCATTAGGAGCTACCCTTCGAAGTTGCGCAAGCGCAATTGAGGTCTATAGCCCAATGAAGCACCAAGAACTTAGTAGTCACGCAAGCATGATTGAGATCTCTAGGATCCTACTAAGCACCCAATGTGAGAGTGAACTCTCATATAGCCCCAACCATTAACTCTTTCGTAGTCAATGGCCTATTTATTATAGTGAGTTGGGAACCGCAGGTCTGAGTATACTCACTTGGGTCGTTCCCCTCTTACCTTCTAAAAGAGCAAGTTGGGAGGGCAGGCCTGCTAGAGATAAAGACACAATCAAACAAGAAAAGGTTGGAGGGTCTAGATTTTTTATCGTCTAGTAAGATGAGAGCATACTTTCCTACCTTTACGCTTTTCTTAAAGACACATAAGACAATGATTCATTCCATTTTAATTAATATCTAGGTGCCTAATTTAAATAAATGCACAATATTTGGTTGAATCAGCTAGGCAACCTGCAAAACCACTTGATTAGTAGTTTGACAAATAGGATCTTCAAAAAACGTCCTACAAAACAAGTTGATTAGTAGTTTGAAAAATAGAGTCTTCAAAAAGTGTCCTACAAAAGAACTTGATTAGTAGTTTGAAAAATAGAGTCTTCAACAAGCGTCCTGCAAAAGGCAACAAAATGACAAAAATATTAATTTTTTTTAATTTTTTGGGAATGAATAGAAAAACATGAATAAAAACTTTTTTACTAATGACAAATGTGGATTTGAAGGAAGTTTTGATGGGTAAATGGGGTTTGACTAGGTTTTTGTCACTTTCCAAGGGATAGGCAAGCGTAAAATGAGGATTTTCAAGGAAAGATGAAGGAATGGAAAAATTTGTCCAAGAGGGACAAAGAAGCAAAAGTTGGAGATGGATAATACGGAAAAAATTTGGAGGTGATTGGATAAAAGGGGAAAAAGTTATGGCAAACCCTAAAAATAGAGGAATATGGGATTTTGAACTTCAAAAAGTGGATTTTTGAGATAAGGCCCCCAAGGAAGAAAATGTGGAAAATGGCAATGCGGAGAATCTGGTGAAGTTTGGAGGAAAATGGAGTCAAGATAAAGAAGATATGGCGAAAAAACAGAAAAAATTTAACGAAACAGAAACCCTAAATTTAAGAAAACAGAAACCCTAGATTTAACAAAGCAGACAGAAACCCTAGATTTAACAGAGCAAATAGTCGCACTAAACAGAATAAAATAAAAATGTCAAAGGTCCAGATTTCTGATTGTCTAGATAAACAAGAGCATACTCTCCTACTTTCACACTTTCCTGCGGGCGGATAGATTATATTTAAACAAAGCAGATAACAGGAAATAAATAAATTAAATGCAGACTACAGTTAGCACCTAAAAATTTTCAGACAGATTAACAGAGCAGACAGTAGCACTACACAGATAGAAAAGTGTCAAAGGTCTAGATTTCTGATTGTCTAGATAGACAAGAGCATACTCTCCTATTTTCACACTTTCCTATGGTCAGAGCATACAGTCGTGCTAAACAGAATAGAAAAGTGAAAGGTCTGGATTTCTAATTGTTTATATAGAAAAGAACATACTCTCCTACTTTCACACAGATTATACTAAAACAGAGCAGACAACAAATCAAATAACAAATCAAATAATAGAGTTGTCGTGCTGCAACAGAAATAGAAACAAAACAAAAAATAGAAACAGAACAGAATAAGGAGAAGCTATCGCGCAGAAATGCAGAGCCGCGATTCTGGAACCTGTGAAAAAGATATATATATTTTTATTTTTTTTTCTGCAGTCGCACTATTCTAGAACCTACGTCTCACAACTCACAAAAACCTAAAAACACAACAACATTAGTTCTTAGGGACATGGGTCCCACCGGACATGCCAAAATAAAGAGGGGAAAACAGATTTGAAAGGTAAACTGATCAAAACATAACGAAATAAACATGCAGAATGCTAAAATATCATTAAAAGACCATTTCACCTTGTTATTTTACCTTCTCCTTCAGATTGAGCTTGATGAAGTGAAGACGCCCCTTGATAATGTTCCACTTGATGTGCTCTTTTGATTGCTAGATGTGGATGGCTCTCCAATATTGTGCACAAATGATAAGGATGAGATGATCAAGTTGCCAAGATGATTTCCTGGGCTCAAAAGGGCAGCATAAGCTTATTGGATTTCAAGATGTTCAAATGAAGGGATGGAGCCCTTTATTTATAGGAAGAGGAAAGAAAAATGAATGGTTGGGATGGATTCGAGATGAAGGGCTAAGATTTACTTGTGAGCTCACACTAGCTCCAAGAGAGGGTGTGGAGACCAAGAAATATGCCTTAAAGGCATTTCGTATCTCTACACTCCACAAGGTGCATTGGAGGAATTAAAAATTCTCCAAAAAAGGATATTATGGGGATTGGAGAAATAAAAAAAGAATTAAAAATTCCTTGGGAGAGGGAATGCCTAGAGGAATGTGAGATTTCGAAAATCTTACATTCATCTAGGAAAAGAGTATTTAAAAGCAAGGAGTTGACTTTGTAGCTAATCATGTTGATTAGCCATTAACGATTCATTAAGAGGGGGATTAGAAGAAATGTTAGGTGGGATTAATATTTGTAGGAGAATTTGACTAGGAGAGAGAATGAGTAGAGGGAATAAAAAATTAGAAGAATAATGTTAAGTGAGTTTAGGGAGTTTCTAGAAGAATTAATTAAGAAGATGATTTGTAGAAATCATGTAGATTAACTAATTAATTGAAATTAATTAGCTAAGAGGAAGATTTGTGAGGATTTGATTTTTTTTAGAATAATAAAGAAAGGGATTGATTTATTAAATAAATCAATCATATGCTATAGTGACAATATTAATTATATTTAATTAATATTGAGAGGAATTTGAATTGACATTATTAATTAATTAATTATGCAAGGAATTAAAAATAATTAAAATAATTATTTTTAAGTGTCTACAAGTTGCACTATGTAGTGCACAGCAAATTGGACATTGCACATGCAGTGGGCATTGTTGCACGT
The DNA here is from genome assembly GCF_030272615.1 of Cryptomeria japonica. Classification (NCBI taxonomy): domain Eukaryota; kingdom Viridiplantae; phylum Streptophyta; class Pinopsida; order Cupressales; family Cupressaceae; genus Cryptomeria; species Cryptomeria japonica. The sequence goes on from NC_081415.1 coordinate 660,173,817, forward strand.
TTTCAAAAAAGTCCAAGAGAATCCCACTTGGTAGCAGTCAAGCGGATTCTTAGATATCTGAAGGGAACTATAGAGTATGGATTATGGTATCCATACAGTAATGATTTCAATCTCAAAGTGTTTACCGTTGTCGATTGGGCTGGTAATGTGGACGACTGGAAGAGCACAACCGGTGGTGCATTATTTCTCGGTGGTAGACTAGTCTCATGGATGAGCAAGAAGTAGAGTTGTATCTCTCAATCCACAACAGAAGCAGAATATGTAGCAGCATTCATGAACTACACTCAGACAATTTGGATGAAGCATGTACTAAGTGGTTTCAAAGTCCCTGTATCTGAACCGGTAAGTATATTTTGTGATAACACAAGTGCTATTAATATTTCCAAAAATCCGGTATTGCATGCTAGAACCAAGCGCTTCGAGCTCAAGTATCATTTCTTGAGGGAGAAAGTTCAAAACAAAAATATTGTATTGGAACATGTTTCTAGTAAGGAGCAGTTAGCAGACATATTCACCAAGCCTCTACCAAAGGCTACATTTATCTATTGTCAAATCTTTTCAGGATTGATGTGTTGAAGGATGCTACTCCTCAGGGGGAGAAGCATAGTGGAACATGGAGGCTTGTGCCTCCACTTTGGCATTGTTGTCAAAGGGGGACAAGATGTGAAGTAGAGAAGATATCTACAGTATTGGGGGAGAAGATGTGAAGCGGAGAGATATCTTTGTATATTGCCATCAATGCCAAAGGGGGAGATTGTTGGCATATGTGCAATGTACAATGACATGATGATATTGTATGTTGTCATTGATGTCAATATGTTAAAGTATGAACTGGTATATTGAAGTAACCAAACTGGCAAGAGAACTGGTATGATGATGTGAACTAGTATATGTGAAAAAGTGAAGTGGTATGTTAGAATGTGAACCGATATATGGAAAGTTTTGTATTGGGGTTTCATTTGGTATGACTACCGGTTGGTAGTCTCAGCTTTAGGGTTTCCGATTGATGTATTCCAAGCCTGTGTGATTCAATTGATGACATCTTGCGATGAGTTTGCATTGTAATGAAGATCAGATCATGTTGCCACGTCAGCCTTGTGCGCGTGAAGGATTTCCTTGAGGGTCTTGCATGAAGAAGATTGATCCTATCTACCTTGGGAATGTATGAAAACTCTGTAAACGGTGGAGAATGTGTGATGGGTTATCAGCTTCCAAGAAGTGGTGAAGAACGAACATTGGAGAACGTCTTGAGATCTGTTCAAGACTATTTTATTCAATGCAATGTGTTTGAAAAGTCATGATTGAACCGACTGAATTGTAAAACCTAAATGTTAAGGGTTTGGGGTTTATGCCACCGACCTATCTATTTCCTATAAGGTCGATGATGTTTTTCATTTTGTTTTTGTTGGCAAATATTGTGTGTGTATCCAAATGAAGAGATACGTGATTCTTGCCAGACCATAAAAGTGAGTAGATACCTGCACAGTGTGATTGCAGAAGCAAAGGAACTAAAGTGGATCTGCATTGGCATTGAGTGTTGTTATCAGATCATTGTATTACCTATTGACTTCTAACCATTCCAGCAGTTGGAAAATCCCTTAACAGGGTAGCTTTAACAGGCTTGTTGTAAATCCTTTAACAAGGTGACTCAAAATTATTGAGTTCTTCAAATCTTCTAACAAGGTAACCTTTAACAGGGTTTTAACCCTTAACCGGGTATTTTAGTCATCCCTTAATCGGGTGATCCCTAGCAGGATCGGTTCCTAACAGAACCTATTGTAAAGTCTTTAACCGGACTAGGCTCCTAATAGAGTGAACTTCAGAAGAGTTCAAGAACAACTTGTGGGTATTCATCCCCACCATGGTTTTTCCCAGTTGGGTTTCCACGTGAAAAATAAGTGTGTTATGTGTGATGCCTTTTCATGTGATGCTTTAATATTTTCTGTCAAGTGGTAAAGCATGTTGAACCAGTGGTCATTACATTTTTGACGATGTATTACTTGTGTATGCATACGGGTGAAGTGGAAATAAGATATTAGGTTGTGTGGAGATCTAAGTGTTACCGGTTTATGTCTTTCACAGTCTCACTGTGTGTTACCGATAGTGCCCTGATTTAGATCGATGATACTATTTACTATTTTAGAGAATTCTTTGCAGTCAAAGTGGTTGAAGGAAGGTTTTTGTCTATACTGATTCACCCCCCCTGCTCTCAGTACCTGTTTGGTACTTATTGTTCATCATTATTCATCGATCTTGAGCGGGTTTTTTGAGCTGCTATATAAATATGTTGGTTAGGTGGGTGGAGCGCTGAGTGAATTTGATGTATGTGGAGGCCCCTATTACTACTTATCAGATTGCCATTAGTTTTATGTCAAAGTTATACTATATACTCTAGTCGGTTACTATTATCAAAATATTCAATCAGTATGCATAGTCTAGTCGGTAACAAAAGAAAGCAGTCATAGAACGCAGTGTACACCGAGCATTCTACCGAGCATCATTTCATGTTTACTAAGCAGTAAAGATGACACACCGAGTGAAACGTGTTACTAGATTCATTGAACCTGGACATGCATAGGAAATTGTGTTACAAGATCGAGGGACATTTAACCATTATCACATTGGAAATTGCACTAGAAGATTGTGTATGATTTTGAGGTCATCTAACCAATGAAATTATTTGCATGGTTATTCATTCAATAAATCGTGTTTGTAAGATTGAAGCAAGGAATTGGATCACCATCATAAGAGATCTATGTATACAGCATAAGTTAAGTGTATGCATATGAGCATGAATGTAAGAAGACTGTTACAGAGACTCAGAGGTCACCGAGAAGGTTTTCAGAAAATAGTTAAAGAATAGAGCAAACAGAAGGGTTTACCGAGTTACTATATGGGTTACCGAGATATGCTATAAGTGAGGTAACTTATTCTGAGCACATAGAATCTGCTATAACATTTCAGATGTAAAGTTGCAGATATTTGTAATGATTTTATTGTAATATTTTTGAAGTTGTAAGAGAAACCTCTAACAAGGTAAAAGACTCTAATCAAGTCTATAAATTGTAAAGCCTCTAACCAGGTGCAGCATTTAGTTTAAGTGTTGTAAAATCCTTTAACAAGGTAGATCTAATAGATCTTGATACTCCTAACAGGGTAAGCTATCAGAAATAGCTAAACATGTAGCTCTAACCGAGCATCTTTATTATTGCAGTAGTGAAGTTGTGGGTGCCATCCCCATCGTAGTTTTTCTCTCTAACCAAGAGTTTCTGCGTAACCAAAATATTTGTGTTATGGATTAAATCATTTATGATTGTTATTTATTTGTTTTAGTTTTATGTTATGTTACTGCACTATTCGGTTTATGCATAATAGTTAAGTTATTATTGAAGAAATGTTTTGAAGTACCGATTCACCCCTCCCCTCTCAGTACATTAGCTTTCTATATTGGGCCTAACAATTGGTATCAGAGCTTCTATCTTGGAAAAGGGTTTAACTGCCTAAAAAGAAAGATCTTACCAATGGAAGGCTATAAACAATCTTGGAGGATTGTGTATTTGCAAGAAGAGCTGGATCATGCTAATCAACTGATTGTAGACATGCAAAGGCAAATGCAAAAATCTCTGAAAATGAGAAGAAGATTATCTGATGATTTGCAGGACTCTCAAGAGTTAGTGGAACAAATTGAGACATCATCTAAAAATAGTATATCTAAAGAGACTGAAGAAATGATTGGAATATTGAAAGAAAAGAACAAAGCACTGGTTGATCAACTGAAAGCAATGAAGAGAGAACATGAACATTTCAGCACACAGATGACTGAAAATCTTGATGCATTGAGGACAACCGAGGATAAAGCAAGAGATCTAGAAAGAGAGAAACATCAACTTGAAGTCTTAGTATCTGATAAGAATGATGAGATCACAAGGTTCACTGGGATTCAACAAAATATGTCAGATCAACTAGGTTATGCACATCATGAAGCAAATCTGAAAGATGATGAGAATCAAGCATTGAAACTTGAAGTATCAAGGTTGACCAATGAACTTGAAATAGAAAGGAAATCTAAAGAAACACTAAAGAAGAGTTATGAAGCATCAAAGATGTTGGATGAGCAAATGAATACAAGACGACACTACAAAGATGCAGGACTTGGTTACAAAAGAAAAGACTCTACCGAGAAGGGAATCTGTACTACCGAGAGAGGAGAATCATCAAAGCAAGCTGGAATCAAGAAGAACATCAAAGGAAAGAAGCCAATTTGCAACTACTGTGGAAATCAAGGTCATACTGCCAACATGTGCCAAATCAGAAAAAGGTAAGCAATCGAATGCCACTAAGTCCAATGGTTATTGTTACAATTGCAATAAATATGGTCACACATCTAATCAATGTAGGACAAAGTCTGTTAATAATTATCAGAAGGAAAAATTCAAAGGGTTTTGTAGAAACTGCAATAGATATGGTCATAGTACCGAAAAATGTTGGTTTTAGCAAAAGAACTACATGTGGTCTGCACACTGAGCAAATGCGAGAGGTTACCGAACACACACAGATCCTTACCGACAGTATTCTATAGTACCATGGGATTACAATACAAGGATATGGTGTGAATGTTGTGGAAGATATGGACACATAAGTGCTAACTATTTTATAAGGTTTGGGATGTACAACCGAAGATCATGGAGAAATCCTGGTATGGCATGTTTTCATTGTCATAAGGCTGGACACTTAGCTGGAGATTGCAGAGATCAACCTAGAAAAGACACTGAAGAAATAAAAGAAAAATTGAAGATGATTTGGATAAAGAAGGAAGTTGTGTCAAATGAAGAAAGCACCTTACCTATCGAGTTAGGTGCACCTATTCCAAATTAATCGATAAAGGTATGAAGGGACTGCATTCTCTAAAGGTTAAATCTTAATAGTTCCTATTATATTGTGTACTTTATTCAAAATCTGCATAGCTAAAGATGTATTAGTAAGTTTGAAATTCTGTCAAGTCTTTCGAAGCATTATACAGGAAACCTGTCAAGTCGGTGAATACAGGAAGCTTGTCAAGTAGGTAAATGAAGGAAGTTTGGTTACTCGGTTAAAGCAAAGAAAGAAAGTTAAACCGAGAGCATTTAATGTTTTAACCAAACCTGCATGGAGCCCGATAAAGTATTTTGTGTACTTAAAAGCATTTTCATGGTCATTTACATTTACCAAGTTTTCGAGAAGAGCAGAGCAGAGCAATTCCAAGGCAATCAAACCTCCTACAGAGCAAATTCAAGGTATTTACAACAAATATCAACACATTGTTAGCTGGTTTACCGATCTTATCTAGTTGCCATTATCTGCTGAGTTTAAAGCGTCTGTCGTTTGAAATCCTGAAACCCTAAGGACTCTTTACTAGTTTTTATCTGAATTCAAGAATGGCACCTAAGATCCAAGACCCCATTGTTGTCAAGAATATTGAAAAGCCCTCACTTAAATACTCTTTGACTCCTAAATTCGCATCTTAACCAGATGACAAAACCACTTTTTCACTCATCCCGGACAGAGTTATGTTAGTCGAGGATGTGAGATTCTTCACCAAATGTCATGTGGAAGAACTCGGCCATGTTGAAATCAAAGATGCATATGATGAATTGTGCACAGATGGTAAAATGGATAAAAAGCATGAGCACATCAAGATCAAGGGATTAACTGAAGCCCTAACCTATCCCCGTGTATTCAAACCCCAGTGGGTCAAGTTTGTACTGAGCAGAGTGCATGATGACTTCATGTGGCTACAAGAGCAACCATTTAAAATCACTAAGGAACTCATTCATCTGATTACCGATTACCCTATCTATGATCATGTCTGAGCCCAAAAGATGATATCACATAAAGAATTGATCAGTTTAACCGGAGTGGAATCAAATTGCAGAGGATTGAAACTGAACAATGTCACTGATGCAGAACTTAAGTTTTCCATTAGAGTAATTGGTTACTATTTCTTCCAATCGGCAAGGGAAAACAGTGTACGCTGTGTAGTAGTTGACTTAGCTTATAAAATTATGAAAAAGGGAATGAAAATTGACTTATGTGAGCTATTACTGAAGAACCTGTTTGAAAATTTGAACACAATTAGGAAGCCAAAGAAGAACAACTCGGCAAATACTCTAAAGTTTGGATCACTACTCGTATGCATGTTTTTCTACTTTAAGAAGTTCTTTCCAACAGTCGGTAAAGTAGTTTGGAAGCTACACCGACTAATCACCCATTAGATTAGTGACTTCATCAAGAAGCTAGGTAATAACTTTAATGATATAATGGATGATTACTTCAGTAAGTTTCAAGAGAAAATGCATAACAGATATAGGATTCCACCCCAGCTAGTAGAGAAATACAAAGATGAAATATGTTTTGAAGTTGACACCGATTACTGTTATGTGAATGTTGTGGAATCGAGGACTCAATCTTTGTCTCCTATGGGTTACGAGATTGACTTTGATATCACTCAACAGCAAATCGATGCATTTCTGACATTACCAAGGCATGCTACTGAGCTGAGGTATGGAACTTATGAAGAAGTGAAGGAAAAAGTGAAAATGAGCATTGTAGTACCCAAAGCTACAAGAAAGGCAACAAAAATGATAAAGGCATTGTCTGAGAAATTCAAAGAAGACTCTTCCTCTGCACCTATCAAAGGCACTCTTGTCATCACAGAAGAAGAATCAGAAGCTCAAGAGGCAACAATAACTCTAAGCATCGAATTGCCTAAGGGTAAAGTATTGAAGAGAAAGAAATAGGACACTTCAAAGGCCCCACCGACTCCTCCAACAAAGAGACCTAACACAAGAGCATCTGTAGCATCACCGAGTAAGAAACCAAAGAGTGTTACTGCTCCCAAGGTAACAAAGACATACAAGAAGTCTACTCGGAGACTCATTTTGGAAAAAGAGTCAAGTGATACAGAATCAGAAGATGCAAGCAAATTCCAAATTGTCAAGAGCAAGAAGGAAAATATTCATAGTGTTGAAAACTTCTATGCTAATCTGAAAGAATATGGAGGATTTAGTTCATTTAGATTTGTTAAGTATGAAACTAGGAACAATGATGAGAAGAGAAAATTGAAGAAGTTGTCATCTGCACACTTCTAAAGTTCTGGTTAGCTCCATTGGAACTAGTAAAGTCACTTCCAAATGAACTTTACTTGCATATTGATAATAGGTGGAAGTATGCAATGGACTCAGAGAAACAAATCAGAGAAAGAAGTCTAGTCCATCTCTTTCTTAATATGTTAGTAGCTGAAATACAGGAACATCTGACAACCTACAATTCAAAGTTTCTTGTCAAACAAAGAGCCTTAAAACTGATGAATGGGCTATACATTGACGTAGAAAATGAGACAAAAGCAAAGTGGCAGGAAACCTTCAAAATGAAGGATGTCGGTGAACAAGCAGAAATTGAAATCGTTGATGTCACCGAGCATGATCCTGATGTCACCGAGCAAGGTCCTAATGCTACCGAACAAGACCCTGCTAACACTATTCAAATAGATGAAGATGTCATGGATACAGAAGCACTGGAGCAGGAAATGATAGAAGAAGTACAAAAATCCATTGTTGTTGGGAAGGTAAAACTTGTCCAATTTATTGTTGAGTTGTCCCCTCAACTCAAGCACATTCTTTCATTATTTCAAAAGCTCTGTACATTTTCTTTATTCATTAAAGACATTAAAAATAAAACAGAGACAATTGAGAAAAAGATCACTGATCTCTCAAGAAATTTGACCACAGAGCCAAATTCAATTCAGAATTTTTATACAAGGTTACAACAGCTCATGGCTCAACAATTGGAACTGAGGAATGAAGAACACAAGATCAGGATGGCCATAATGACACTTCAGACATTATTCCTTCCTCATCTTTCATCCGTTCAAGAATAGATAATCCGAGCCACCTACCTCTCTACTACACAAGAGGGAAGCACTTTAGATGGCTTAATTTCATTATTAGTTGATATTAATGCACACAATTCTTTAATGGACAGTGTAAAGGATGCACTTTATGTCACTCTCACCGAAGCCAAGACAAAGTATAAATCCATTTTTGATCAGTTGCCACCTCCAAATGGTAACTAAATTTTGATGTTTGTCAAAAAGGGGGAGTGTATAGTATTCAAAGTATCAACCAACATGAGTGTAAGTACACAGAGGGAGTGTACCGTGTAGAATGAGCAAATTGAGCCAGAGTATCCAAGAGCAGTGAACCGAGCAGTGAACAGAGAAAAGAATAGTGATTACAGAATATTGAGCACCGAGCATACTTAATCAGAATTTTGTACAGTATAATGATAAGGGGAGTATATCTGAATATACTATTTCATTAACTAATGTATATACTATATGTTTGGTCAAAATTTTGTAAAAGTATATAGATTTTTGAGTTGTAACTTTGAAAGTAGTTTTGTCAAACATCTCAACTAATGTCAAAAGGGGAGATTGTTACTACTTATCAGATTGCCATTAGTTTTATGTCAAAGTTATACTATATACTCTAGTCAGTTACTATTACCAAAATATTCAGTCGGTATGCACAGTCTAGTCGGTAACAGAAAAAAGCAATCACGGAACGTAGTATACACCGTGCTATCTACCGAGCATCATTTCATGTTTACTGAGTAGTAAAGATGACACACCGAGTTGATATACACTGAGTGAAACGTGTTACTAGATTCATTGAACCTGGACATGCATAGGAAATCGTGTTACAAGATCGAGGCACATCTAACCTTTATCACATTGGAAATTGCACTAGAAGATTGTGTATGATTTTGAGGTCATCTAACCAATGAAATTATTTGCATGGTTATTCATTCAATAAATCATGTTTGTAAGATCGAAGCAAGGAATTGGATCACCATCATAAGAGATCTATTTATACAGCATAAGTTAAGTGTATGCATATGAGCATGAATGTAAGAAGACTGTTACAGAGACTCAGAGGTCATCGAGAAGGTTTTCAAAGAGCAGTTAAAGAATAGATTAAACAGAAGGGTTTACCGAGTTACTATATGGGTTACCGAGATATGCTATAAGCGAGGTAACTTAATCTGAGCACATAGAATCTGCTATAACATTTCAGATGTAAAGTTGCAGATATTTGTAATGATTTTATTGTAATATTTTTGAAGTTGTAAGAGAAACCTCTAACAGGGTAAAAGACTCTAATCAAGTCTATAAATTGTAAAGCCTCTAACCAGGTGCAGCATTTAGTTTAAGTGTTGTAAAATCCTTTAAAAGGTAGATCTAACAGATCTTGATACTCCTAACAGGGTAAGCTATCAGAAATAGCTAAACATGTAGCTCTAACCGAGCATCTTTATTATTGCAGTAGTGAAGTTGTGGGTGCCATCCCCACCACAGTTTTTCTCTCTAACCAAGAGTTTCCACGTAACCAAAATATATGTGTTATGGATTAAATCATGTATGATTGTTATCTATTTGTTTTAGCTTTATGTTATGTTACTGCACTATTCGGTTTATGCATAACAGTTAAGTTATTATTGAAGAAATGTTTTGAAGTACTGATTCACCCCTCCCCTCTCAATACATTAGCTTTCCATATTGGGCCTAACAGCCCCCTCTACACTGATAAGCTCAGTTAAAGCCTTAAGTGGCTTGCTTTGAGAATCCATCATTGGATTGGTGATCCCTTAGAACTTTATTATGAGCCAATTGTTTTAGCTAACCCAAAATCCTACATTTGATGGTTTAGGGAGTGCAGATTGTACCCCGTAGATACCTCTCATGTACCCATCTTGATGAGATAGAAATCCCTCGGACATAAGATCTTTGGATCTTCAGGGTAGGAGAATTTTGTATGCCTAAGAAGTGTATACCATGGAGTAGAGCCATTACTACCAGAATTTCTATCTTTCCATCTTGTATGAGGTATTTTATTGTAGAGGCCCCATTGAATATTTTTTCATATCCAGCCTAGGTTGTAAATGCTTTTCTCATGTCTCTAACTTGTTTGATATTTTAAACCAGTAAGGGTCAGTCCTTTTTGGGTCAATCTAGTGTTGGATATTGTTGAGAAGTTTATTGGGATGATTTGTTGTGATTGATGTCAACATATTCTTTTGTGTGTTCCAGTGTTGCAGTCAATTTGGATGAGTTGGTTTGGTCAGTGTGTTGTAGTTGAGTTGTTGCAGTTTAATGGGTTTCAGTGGTCTGCATGGTGATTTGATCGAGTTGTGTGATATGATATTATGGTCGATATTCCATTATTTGTGTTATTCAGTATTTTGGATTATGTTGTGCATTACTCCGGAATTGCTATATCTTGGTTTGCAGATTTGGTAGAGTGTTTGGGGACATTCATATGTGTCCTCAATTTAGATGGTCCATGATTTAGAAGTCTGCAAGTGAATCTTTCAAGTTGATAGTCAATTCAGCATGAGTTCTTGAGGTTGGGTATAATGATGATGGAGATTCTAGTAAGTGGTGATGTTGTGGTTGTTTCTGTGGTGATTCAAGTTTCTTGTGGATGTTTCTAGATCATGTTATATTTGTGTTGATGGTCTGCATTGATTGTTGTGCGCTTTATTGATCATTTTCTTGATCTAGCGGTATTCTTCGTGTTATGTGACATTCATGATGATTGTAGTGTGTTATGGATGTTCAAGGGGTAATTCTTGGAAGTATTTCTTACATGTGGTATTGGTTTAGGTCTGCACTATGTCTTAGTCAACATTGTTTTGGTCTGCATGTATTGTTGTAGCGTGTGAGGTTATTGTTCTGTAATTTTTGTTGAGGGTTTAGTCGAACTTGAAATATAGGCTGATGATTTGTATAAATATATGTACTATTCATGTGAGAGATGTATCTACAACTGCAAATATTGATTTGATCTTTCAGTAGTAGAGGAGAAGTGCAAAGAAGTGTGAAGAAGTGGAAAGAGAAGAGTTTGAGTATTTGTGCTTAATCGGAATTGTAACCAAGCATGAGAAGATGATATTTCATCAGTTCATGATCCTCTAGATATAATCTGAATCTTTTTGTAAGGCAGTGAGCCTTCCCCAAGGTTGTAGTATTTTTTGTTTTGTGATTTGAGTAGTGAGCTCTAGGCAGTGTGCCTGAATGCATGTGCATTCCCCATTGTAATATTTACACTACTCTTAATAAGGTATTATCTCATTGTGGGTAGGTTCCCACCGTGGTTTTTCCCTTAACTGAGTTTTCCATGTCAAAAATCTTGGTGTTATTGTTAGACACAATGTACCATTGAGAGGGGGAGGGGGTGAATTAGTGGTTCTCAAATCTTTTCCTTTTAGCTCTACTTTGAGAGAAACACCTCTTGACAGATCTAACTCAATGCAGACTTACCTATTAGTAAAGAAACTAACTCAAATACACATGCAAACACAAGGAGACATCACATAACACCAATATATACGAGCAAAACCCAATGTGGGAAAAACCTCAGTGAGTAATGTTGTTGGAGTCTACTGCTCCAATCCAACCTCACGGTAAAACACAATTACAAAGTTTAAGGCACCAACCCCTGACTTTAGGGCACCAACTCAACGAGCTATAGATTTATGGGCTACAACCCAAAGGAGCACCAACCTCTGCACCGAGCCACAACTCAGTGTTCACAATGCAAACTTCAAATACATAAGTTGTTATCATGTTATGAGTGAATCTTGCAACCTTATCAAATATCTTACTCTATCGGTGAAGTACTTCTCTCCTCTATCGACTCACTCTTCTTCCTGCTACTTCTCTACTGGATTTGCACCTTACTCTGTGCACATCACCGGTTTCACACTCTGTTGGTGTAATAACTATCGGTTCTTCTCTCCTACCAGTTGAAAGCTTCAACCAAGTTCACTCTCCCTCTCTTGTAAATGCTCGTTGAGCACTCGACTGATCTTGTTCTTTACTTGTAGAAGTCTATCACTTCACAACAACACAATATTCTCCTTGTTCAGCAGCAGTAAACAATCTCTTTGGCTTATTTACTTATAGCCCAGATTTCCCGCCAAAAGCCAATTCAAAATCCAGGCGGTTAGGGTTTCCTCACCATCCTCAAGGCAAAATGAATCCAATCAGATCTTGCACAATCTGATCTTTCTGACATCTGAATGCATGTCTCCGCCATAGTCACATCTCCTCGATCATGCCTTTCTTTTCTGGCGATTTTCTTTTTACCCTCATCGGTAATCCTTTGGTCAATCACCAAAGATCTGTTGGGTTGTTTCCTTAATCGCCTCGATCTTCTCAATTTATCTTAGCTGGCTCGTAGTTGTCTTCCTGACCTCGAGCCTCAAACCCCTGCAATAACTCTGCAACATGTCCCGTGATTTGGGTGACCTTTCATTAAGGCTGACCAACCCTGCAACAAACTTGTCGATGTACATTCTATCTTTATCCAAACTTGGGTTTTCCATGTTAACTCCATGTCGACTATCTGCCAGCTTGGCACTTCAAGTCGGTCCGAGTAGGATCACTGACCAACCACCCTACTGGATCCTTACTTCTTCCGGTTGGCTAACCCTTCCAATTTCAACCATTCTACTAGTTACCTTATCATATATGTTCTCATCTTGACATTGTGATGAAACACACAAACCAGTCTCCAGACTGGTAGGTCCAAAGTATACTCATTCCTACAAATGGGAAATCTTTTACAACAGCACCTTGCATGTATAACTGATGGACTCATATACAGGTTAAAACTCTTGATGACATCATGTCATTAACCTTCACACGACTCCTATCTTCTTCCTGAGAGATCAGATTCCTATACTTACATCTACACATCCTTTCTTCCTGATCAAGGATGTTCCTTCCTCTACTGGTTTGTAAGGGTGACAAACACTTTAGACTTCCTCTGACTCTTCTCAAGATGACTGCAACTTCTTCCGGTGGGAGTCCTGTTGTTTTGCAACCTCACAACATGCCGATTCATTCTGTCTCTTCATCACAAGCAATCGCTCACAACACTCCTCCATCTCATTACACAAGTCAGACACTAACTTGTGATCTTTCTTACCTTTTCTAGTGTTCTGCAACACAAAGTGATATCCAAGATATCACATCATGTACTCCTTCATAACAGTGTTGCACATACATCTCTTCTACCGGTAATCATCCCATACCGGTTGACATCAATGATAACACAATGCCAACAGTTATGTGTGTTATTGATGTGTTGATTTATTCTTTTATTATTTATTATTAGATCTGAATTTAAGTTTTAGTTGTGTAGAGTTTGAGAGAAAACTGATTCAACCCCCCCCCCCCCCTCAGTTTGTTGCATTGTTGCCAACAATTGGTATGAGAGCTAGATCCTCCAAAAGAAGATTGACCACTTGAGGAGATCCGAGATGGGAACCTTTGCTTTTAAGAAGGATAGTCTGAGATTTAATGGAACAAATTACACTCTCTAGAAGAATTGGATGGAATGTCATTTGAGATGCATCAGTGAAGATTGTTGGAAGATTACTAAGAATGTGTATAATGCTCCTCATAATGGTCCTACAACTACGGATGAGATAAAGGAAGCTGAATTCAATATTAGAGCTAAGGAAGCATTATCGAGTGCCTTGTTTGATTCTGAGATGACTAATGTGATGGATTTGTAGACTGCTCAGGAGATTTGGAAGAAGCTAGAGACTCTGTATGAAGGTGATAACCATGTGAAAGTTGCTAAGTTGCAAATCTTCAAAGAAAAGTATAAGATGCTAAAGATGGGAAAAGATGAAAACATTACCTCTTTTGTGCAGAAAGTGAATGAGTTGGTGTTGAACATTAGATGTGTTGGTGGAGTATTGGAAGAATCTGAGATTGTTGCTAAGGTGTTGAGATCCTTGCCTCCTACTTACAAGCACAAGGCTGTTGCTATTGAAGAGATCCAGACTGTGATAGATGTGACTAGAGATATGTTGATTGGAAAGTTTGTTTCTTTTGAGTTGAGCGAGTTTGGTGAAGCCCCTCCTAAAGCTAAATCTATATTCAAAGCTACTGTATTCGGGAAGCAGAAATATTATTTGGGAGAAATTTCTACAAGGGTATCCAGATATGAGAAGGAGATGAGAGAGCTTGAAGAAGAAAAAAGAGAGATTGAAGAGCTTGAAGCCCTGATTGCTAGAAGATTGCGTAAGGGTATCAGTAAGAATGAAGGAAAGTTGCCTCTTAAATTTTTTTCATGCAATAAGATAGGACATTTTTCCTTAAGGTGTCGAAAAAGAGTTTCTAAGAATCCATTAAAGTCATATAAGTCTAAATATCAAAATAAGTGTTATTTTGTTGTTGATGAAGGTGTGACAGATGATGAGTCTGAGAAAGGAAATTCAGGAGATGAGTGGGTGTTCATTTCTATCAAGGAAGATGATCTGGTGATTGTTGATTCTACTAGTTGCATTATTGAAGAGAAAGCCTTGGCTGCTAAAGTTGAAGAGAAAAATGAATGGGTCATTGACAGTGGTTGCTCTCATCATATGACAGGTGATAAGAGTAAGTTTGTGAGTATGGAAAAGTATGATGGTGGTGTAGTAAGATTTGGTGATGACAAAGTTGGTATAATCTGTGGTAGAGGTTCTATTATTTCTCTTGATGGTAAGCATAATACTGATGATGTCTTATATATTGAAGATCTAAAGCATAATATGTTGGTATTTTGGATATGTTGATATGGTTTTGTCATTGATGTCAACACTTATCAACTTTGGCCAACCTACTGGCACTTGGAGAATTGGCAATGTTCACCAACAAGCAAGTGACTTATGCACAGTCACCGGTATCTGGTTCACCAGCAGGATATATTGTTCACCGACACTTGGAATGACATGGAAAACACTTGGTTATGTCGAAGACATCGTTTGGACACCTTGTCTTGGAGATTTTTTCATTCGTATACTCGAGTTTGCATATTTGTTGTTACCAGCAAATAGTATCTATTCCAGATCAGCACGGCGCGTTATGGAGATGATTTATTATTATTGTAAATGCATTAAGCTGACATGTTGTATTGGTTATTGCATCGGTCATTTTTTTACTTGTAAATTGTTTTTATTGTAATATCTTTTGTAAAGCCGACCTACACATTTTGGTCCTAGGCTTCGGTATATATGTAAGATCTTATTTGATCGGAAGAAGAAGTGTGGAATGTGAATGCAAAAAAGATTATAATAAGGTATATGCGAGAATAAGTAGAGCTATACACGCAGATATCATTTGAAGGTTGAAGGAATGTTTTGTGAAGGCATATCAGAGCTAAACCGGTACTGAATCCAGCATATGAAGATGCTATTTTGAGCAGTACATCATCATTGGATTTAACCATCCAATTGTAGTCAGTGTGACTCCTATTTGTGATTGACCAGTGAGCTCTAGGCGCTTGGCCTTTCTGCATGTGCAGACCCCCTATTGTACACATACTATCTGCAGTAGTATCATCTGACTATAGGTAAGGTTTCCCACTGTGGTTTTTCCCCTTACAGGGTTTCCACGTACAAACATTGGTGTTATGTGTTGTGGATGTTATTGTCTTTCTGTTTCATGCATTAATCTTTACCGGTACTGTAATTAACTGATAAACTATCTACCGGCATAAAGTTTGGTTTACCAGTATTAAGCATTAAGTTTTGGTTAAGTTAATTTTGGTTTGAATTTATTGGACAACTGATTCAACCCCCCCCCCCCCCCCCCTCTCAGTTGTCTCCGGGACCTAACATAATATTTTGAGTGTTGGACAAATGATTGATAAGGGATATGATTTGCAATTCAAGAATGGAAAATAGCTTTCACTTGAATGTTGGTGGTAAAAGTTGCTTGATTGCTCAAGTTGATGAAAGTTGGTTATGGCATAGAAGGATGTGTCATGTGAATTTTGACTGCATGGTTAAGATAAGTTCTACTCAAGCGGTGAGATATCTGCCTAAGATTTTAAAGCCTACTAATCTGGTATGTAAGGAATGTCGGTTAGGAAAGCAAACAAGAGTTTCTTTCAAAAGAAAATAGTATACTTCTAATGGAATATTGGATCTTGTGCATATTGATTTGTGTGGTCCTTCTAGAGTGAGAAGCTTGCAAGATGATAGGCATTTCATGTTGTTATTTGATGACTATTCAAGGATGATGTGAGTTACTTTCTTAAGGGAGAAGTCTGAAGCATTGGAAAAGCTCAAGATTTTCAAAGCTATGGTTGAGACAGAGACTGGTCTAAAGCTGAAGTGTCTGAGATCTGACAAAGGTGGTGAATTTACTTCCAGTGAGTTCAATTCTTTTTGTGAAGAGCATGGGGTGAAGATATAGTTATCTGCCTCGCAAACCCCTTAGCAGAATGGTATTGTGGACAGGAAGAACAGGACAATTCAAGAACCTTCTAGAACCATGATGGTTGAAGGAAATGTTCCACATATCTATTGGAGAGAAGTTGTGAGTATTGTTGTATATACCTTTAACCGGGTGCATATCAAAGGTGATACCGGTAAGACTCCTTATGAGTTATTGTTTGGTCATGTTCTTACAATTAGATATTTCAAAAATTTTGGTAGTAAATGCTATATCAAAAGAGATGAATATCTGGGGAAGTTTGATGCTAGAAGAGATGAAGGAATCTTTCTTGGTTATTCTACTGAGAGTAAGGCCTAACAGTGTAATAAAAAGAGATTAAAGAAGATAGTTGAAAGTGTTAATGTGAAGGTTGATAAAGGAAATGAGAAGCAAAACAGATCTTGCATATATGATTCAGATGATCAAGATGCCAGTGCAGATAAAGGAAAGAAAGTGTAGACCTAGAATCTAATGCAGAGTGCTCCGGAAAAGCCTAAGAATGAAGAAGGTGCAAGTGTTAGTGCAGAAGAAAGAGGTCAAGAGTCTGATAATTGAGAAAATCCTAAGGCTTCCAAGTATGTAAGGTTAAATCATTAAGAGGATCAGATAATAGGTGATAAGAATAGAGGTGTGATGAGTAGGAGAAAAAATGTTGAAGAGTATTGCTTGATTTATAAGATTGAACCTAAAGATGTTGATGAAGCCTGTAAAGATGAAAATTTGGTTAAAGAAATGGAAGAAGAGTTGAATTAGATTGAAAAGAATAATACATGGATTTTAGTTCCCAGACCTAAGGATAAAAATATAATTAGAACTAAATGGGTGTTTAGAAATAAATTGAATGAACAAGGCAAAGTTGTTAGGAATAAAGCAAGACTTGTTTGTAAGGGTTATTCTCATGTGGAAGGTATTGATTTTGAGGAGACTTTTGCTCTGGTAGCTAGAATTGAATTTGTTAGCTTATTTCTTGCTTGTGTTTCTTACAAAGATTTCAAAGTGTATCAGATGGATATCAAGTCATCTTTTCTTAATGGTGAGATGGAAGAAGAAGTTTACATTGAGAAACTAGATGGTTTTTAGTTGATAGATCAGAAGGATATGGTTTGCAGATTGAAGAAAGAACTGTATGGATTGAAGCAAGCTCCAAGAGCTTGGTATGCCAAATTGGATAAGTATTTCATGAAGCTTGAATTCAATAAAGGTACTACTGATAGTAATATGTACTTCAAGATTGATAATGATAACATCTTGTTTGTTGAAGTATTTGTTGATGAAATTATTTTTAGTGGAAATGATGGTTTATGTAAGAAGTTTGATGATTATATGCAAAATGAGTTTGAGATGTCTATGATTGGTGAAATGAAATTCTTTTTGGGATTGCAAATTACTTAGTTGGATAAAGGTATTTTTATATATCAGTCTAAGTATGTGAAGGAATTATTGAACAAGTTTGGTTTGGATGATGCAAAGCCTGTTGGTACACCTATAGTGACTGGATGTAAGTTGACAAATGATGATGATTCTCTGAAAGAAAATTAGACTAGATACAGATATATGAGTGGTGGTTTGTTGTATTTGACTCAAACTAGACCAGATCTTATGAATATTGTTTGTCTTATTGCTATATTTCAATCTAATCCTAAGGAATCTCATGTTGTTGCTATGAGAAAAAAATTCAGATATTTGAAAGGGAAAGTTAACTTTAGTGTGATATCCTAAAGATGATGATTTCACTTTGAGTGCTTTTACAGATGTTGATTGGGCAGGTGATGTTGATGATAGAAAGAATACTAGTGGTGGTACATTTTTCTTGGGTAAGAGATTGGTTTCATGGATGAGTAAGAAGCAGAATGCTTTATCTTTGTCTACTGTAGAAGTTGAATACATTGTTGCTGCTAGCAATTGTACTCAAGGGATTTGTATGAAGCATATGTTGAAGAAAATCAGAGTATTTTTTTATAAGCATACTGCTATATACTGTGATAATTCAAGTGCTATTAACATTTCTAAGAATTCGGTGTTGCATTCTATGACTAAGCATATATCAATCAAGTTTCATTTCTTGAGAGAGAAGGTGAATGAGAAGGAAGTCAGATTGGAGTATGTATCTACAAAGGAACATATTGCAGATATCTTTGTGAAGCCTTTGCCTAAAGATACATTTGAGTATCTCAAAGAGAAGCTAGGGGTGATTGTCTCTCCTAATAAGAACTAAGATGCATGGACTTGCATCAGTCTGGTGAACCTCACAAAGATATCTTGTGATCCAAATTGATCAGTGAAGCTGCTACTCAGGGGGAGTAGTTAGTGTTGTGGTTCAGTTGTTCAGATTTATGTGTTTATCTAAGGGAGAGAGACTATCTTGTAGTGTTAGAGAATAATGAGTTGTATGTGCCTTTTGCAGTCATTTCAAAGGGGGAGAGAAGCATGTGAAAAAACCCTATAGGGGAGAGAAGCATGAGAAAAAATGCTATATCATATGCTCATCTCAGGGGGAGATTGCTGAGAATTATGGGAGATTGTTGGTTGTTGATTTCTTTCTTTACATTGATTATTTTTCACATCCATATGTTGCCATCAATGTCAAAGGGGGAGATTGTTGGATATTGCTGAGAAGTTTGTTGGAATGATGTGTTGTCATTGATGTCAACATATTCTTCTATGTGTTCCAATGTTGCAATCAGATTGGATGAGTTGGTTTGGTCAGTGTGTTGCAGTTTAATGGGTTTAGAGATACTTATCTCTAGTTGATTCAACAGAAGTTTCAGTGGTCTGCATGGTGATTTGATCAAGTTGTGTGATCTGGTATTATGGTTGATATTTAATTGTTCGTATTATTTGGTATTCTGGATTGTATTCCACATTACTCTGGAATTACTATATCTTGGTTTGAGGATTTGGTAGTGTTTGAGAATGTTCGTATGTGTCCTCAATTCAGATGGTTCATGATTTGGAAGTTCGCAAGTGAATTTTTCAGGTTGACAATCAGTTCAGCATGTGTTCTTGAGGTTCGGTATAATGATGATGGAGATTCTAGTAAGTGTTGATGTTGTGGTTGTTCCTATGGTGATTCAAGTTTCTTGTGGATGTTTCTAGATCATGTTTTATCTGTGTTGATGGTTTGCATTGATCAGTGTGTGCTTTATTGATTATTTTCTTGATCCAGTGGTATTCTTCATGTTATGTGACATTCATGATGATTGTCGAGTGTTGCGGATGTTTGAGATGTAATTATTGGAAGTATTTCTTGTGTGTGGTGTTGGTTTAGGTACAGACTATGTCTTAGCCAACATTGTTTTGGTCTGCATGTGTTGTAGTGTGTGAGGTTATTGTTTTATAATTTGTGTTGAGGGTTTAGCTGACCTTGAAATATAGGTTGATGATTTGTATAAATATATGTAATATTCATGTGAGAGATGTATCTGCCTGTGTGAATATTGATTTGATCTTTCAATAGCAGAGAAGTACGAAGAAGCATGTGAAGAAGTGGAAAGAGCGGATTTTGAGTATTTGTGCTTAACTGGAACTGTAACCAAGCATGAGAAGATTCTATTTCATTAGTTCATGATCCTCTAAATGTAATTCAAATCTTTTTATAAGGTAGCAAGCCTTCCCCATGGTTGTAGCCCTTCTTGTTTTGCGATTTGAGCAGTGAGCTTTAGGTAGTGTGCCTAAATGCATGTGCATTGCCCATTGTAATATTTACACTTACTTCTAACAAGGTATTATCTCATCATGGGTAGGTTACCACCATGGTTTTCCCCTTAATCGGGTTTTCCACGTCAAAAATCTTGGTGTTATGTGTGTTATTGATGTGGTGTTGATTTATGCTTTTACTATTTATTATCATATCTGAATTTAAGTTTCAGTTGTGTAGAGTTTGAGAGAAAACTAATTCACCACCCGCCCCCCCTCTCAGTTTGCTGCATTGTTTCCAACATCTTGGCCCTTTTGCTCATATAACTCTAATTTTCAGAGTTGTTAAAAATAAATCCAGTTTACCATATTGTCTTTGCTATCTATATGCAGTGTTTTCAAAGTCTCTCAAAAACAAAATTTATGCTCAAACAAGGTCATAGAAATAACCAACTCGATCAACAACAAAATTGCCAAACAAGGTCCTCAATTCAAAACAAAAACATCTTATTTGCATCTTTTGTGATCATAGGTTTGTCCAAAGTCCTTAGTCCTCATCTTGCATCTAATTCAAAATCAGAAGAAATGAGTCCTGAAATAAATCAAGATCAAGAACAAACCCTTTCGTCTAATCCAATTTTTGATCAAGACTCCACCTATCAAGAGTCTTATGTTGGTCCCCTAATCTTTTTGTATTCCATCCATGATGATCCCCTTCTATCTCAATAGAAAAGAGTCCTTTTAAGTCTCATTCAATGCCCACCTCCTAAGAAAGATTCTGATATCTCTTCTATCCCCTCCAATGATCCAATTCAAAATCAAGAGTGAAGCACAAACTCTGATGATCCTATTCCTAATCAAGATCAAAGTATCCCTTCTTCTAAGTCCAGGCATACAAAGTCCGTATCTTCCAAATCCATTTTAATTCCTTTTATTCCAAAGTCAAATTCTTCCTCCCTTCCATCCATATTAGGACCCTATGTCCCTCCATCCACTATTCATATGATCCCTAGCTCACAATTCAATTATCCTATCATTAATCAAGATCAGAAAAGGCACACATCTTTGAGCACCTTCCAACCATCTACCTATATCAACCCATCCAAAATATCTCCATATCATTTTGATTCATCAATGAATCCCATTCCCTTTGGAATAAATTTGGATGTCAAGAATAAAATCTACAAGTTCAAAAATCCATATACATCCAAAGATCAACGTGTCCAATCTAAAAGACATGTCAAATGCAATAAAAATTTGATCCAAAAGCAAAAACAAATATCCAAAAGACAACAAAGGCCCATTATGAGAAAAGAAAAGTAAAAAACCATGTGGGTTCCTAAATTGCTCGTAAAATCAATGTGTTCTAAAGCACCAGAAGGAAAAGAAAAATCAAAATCAATTTGGATTCCCAATAGAACATTATGTCTCAAAAGAAAATCAAAACTGGCATCCAAACTTGCTATTCCAAATTCTTCCATCAATGGTCTATCTACACATATCCCACTTTCCAAATCTATTCTTCCATCATTTCCTTAATCTATTTTGGGTCCTTATGTCCTGAATTCCACATCCACTCCTCCATCAAAACCTCAAAATTGAAAATACACTTTTCCTTCATCACTCCACCACCCTTCAAGGTGTGTGCCAATGTTGATCTTGAAAACATTTCTATCCACCCAACTACAAATCTTCCAACATCCTATCTACTATCCAATACCTTTTTTTAATCCTTCCATCCCTCCCATTCAATCCTTCATCTATGAAATAGGCATTTGTGTCATTTTTTCACATGATCACCCATGCTCAATCTTATGTTCAATCCATTTCCTAGATATATATTCATAGAATGTTTCAGAATCCAAGGTTGTTCCTCTTTAACACTATCTTTTGGTTGGGATTTGTACTCAACTTGGAAGAGAATCACTTGTTTTATCTTGATACCGACATCTTTCCATTACTATATCTCACACACTTAACCAATTACCCTAAGTCATTGTGGTTTCTTAGGTGAAGATGTGGATAGTGAAAAATCTAAAATCCTACTTTGGTGCCACTATAATTCTCTAATCATTGTGATCTTCATTGCTTACAAGAAAATGCACAAAATAATAAGTGACGAGAAAAAGAAATATCAAAATATCAAAACAAAATCATGAGCAAGAAAACAAATACCGAGAAAAGAAAAGAAAAAATGCATGAAATGCAATATCAAAATGCTTGTCTTTGGGAACATGTGAGTAACTCCATCGAGGCTATAGATGCCTAGCTGGCAATGGATCAATATTTGTGAGATTACAGCGATAAACTTGTCGAAGCTATAGATGTTTGTTGGCATCGAGGCTCTATTTAGGATGCTTTTGAAGTCATGATAATTCACGTGTCTAGTCACGTTGGATTTTAAAGATTACAATGATCATATGGACCAAAATTAATGCATTTGCACACACATGGGTAATCAAAGACTAAGTACCTTGATCCAATTTGGGATTATTCTTCCCTTTTGTGTATGCTTCCTAGTCACTAGATATGTTTGGTTGAATTTTTTGGAGGTTCTAAGTGTGGGTTGGACCTCCATCTTTGAAATGTTCAAGAACACTTGTTTCGGTGGTGCTATATATTCTAAAGATCTCACATATTACCCTTTTGAAAATGGAAACTTCTACACTTGGGAGCAAGTTTCATCCACTATATCCTTCCTACCACATCTCCCATTATCCTTTCTCCAATGTTCGTTACCTTATCTACATCCATCTTGTTTTTCCATCTCTGATCTTGACAAAGCTAAAGATCTTCATAAGCATCAGGCATGTTCTCTGATTCACCTTATCAATACCATCTGGTCCATATCCCTTATCCTATCTATTCCTTGCTTCCGTCATCCACAACTATCTATGATATTACTTCATCTTATCCATACCCTCTAGTCTATATCACTTATCCTATATATTCCTTGCTTCCATCATCCATTACTATATACTATCTTGTTTCTACTATCCATATCCTATCTCCATCCATATCCCCTTTTATGTCCTTGATCTTGATCAAAACTAAGGACAAAAAGAAAAATGCAAAAACATGGTTTCAAAAAAAAAGCTCTTGATATGTCCCTTCATGTTCCATAATAAGCTACCTCTATATTTCATCTATCCATTTCCATCCCACCAATTCCTCCATGCATTCATAATGTTGCATGTCTTGCAAGACATTGGTAAAAATAAATATATCTTACTTGAGAATAAATCATAACATATATATTTTACCTCAATCAGTGATCCATACATCTCAAAAAAATTCAAAAAAAAAACAAAACAAATTTGTCTTGAAAAAAGCCCTAAAAATAAAAAATAAAAATCAAAGCAAGAAATCATGGACCATCCATCGAATCAAATCAACAACAGACAAACTCTCAAAGTCTACAATCAAACTGATCACATGTCTTTTCAATCAATCTATCAATCAAACTCTATCAAACATCAACATGTCTTATGCAGGGTAGGGTACACTCGAATTCAGAAAGATTGGGCTTGTACGGGGTACTCACTCTCTGAAACCAAACATTCTTATCAATCATCACATCAAGCAATCAAAACAAAGACAAAGATCAATATGGTTGTTGTATTTTGTCCTAGTTAGTGTTATCTTTATCGATTGATGATAGATCATGTTTCATCTATCAAAAATCCAAAAAAATCAAATAATATCTTGAAAAAATAAAAAAAAATGTTCTGAAAAAAATAAAAAGAAAAAAGAAAAAATCCTTTAAAATCCAAAAAAAAATCAAATAAACTCTAAAAACTCATAAAAAAATTAGAAAAACAATCAAAAACCCAAAAAATAATCTATCAATCACAATTCATAATAAATTATCCTTTGCAAATGACAAACATTTCTACAGACACAAAATGCAAAATATATCAAAACATTGAGCTTAACAAATCATGCATCAATAGATGAACTACCAAACTAGCCTACAACTTAATTGATCAATTGCCTATCAATTTAAGAATCTTTATCAAACAAAATTCCTTTACGGACCATATACGGATACATTGTTCCTAAAACAAGCAACCTATCAGATATCATGTCCTAACAGATACATCTTTCCTACAATGGACATCCTATCAAAGCAATCATCCAATCAAGAAACACTTATCCTTGGAAAGAAGATCAGTATGGTTGTTGATGTTGGCAATTTGGAGGAATTGATTATGTGTTGCATTGATGTCTGTCATTGATGTCAACACTAGTTGTTTTGTTGTCTACCGACTTCCAATAGAGTGGTTGGTCTTTGATGTTGATCTACAAATTTGTCTCTGGTTTGGTCCGGCTGTTGGAATTGGTTTGGATTGGTTGTTCATGTGTTCCTAATGCATATCACATTCAGTTGGTTCAGGATTTGATGATCTGAATGCTATCATTTGTTCTAGTAAGCCTTTTGGTTACCGGTAAGGGTTTTACCAGTAGTGCTTTGTTGAAGATCTTTTGGTGAATTTGATAAGTGGTGTTGGTGCAGCTTCTAGAAGGTTATCAGGATGTTGATGGTTATCATGTTCATGTTCCAGTTGTTCGTGGTGTTTCATTTGGCTTATGGCGACCTATTTTGGGTCTAGTTTTATTCTGTTAGGTTATGGACCGGTTTATGTAACGTGTTGGTTGATGCATTACTGGTTGGATTTATTGTTTGGTTTATGTTGTTTCGGTCTTAGGCCGGCTTGGTTTATCATTGGTTTGTAGGATTATGTAACAGATCTATTGTATTATCTTTTAGGTGGTCGACCTAATTGTTTAGGTCTCGAGTTGGTATAAATATGATGTAAGATCTCTTTGTAGATTGTGGTATGGGATTATCTGTATGTGAATAATGTTATAATCATATGCAGAGGTTTTGGTTGATCATAGGTGATTGAATTGGGTTTGTGGAAGAGGTTTAATACCTATGGTATTGAGCTTAACTGAAACTGTACTCAAGCATATGAGATGCCATACTTACAATTCAATCTTCATTCCAGACTATAGTCAGATGTTTTTTGTAGATAGTGAGGCTCCTTTTGTGATGAGAAGTGTGCTCTAGGTTGTTGACCTTCCTGCATGTGCAGGCCCCTTATTGTAATATTTATTCATTTGATCAGTGGATAGATATTGTGGGTCTCCAATCCCAGCGTGGTTTTTCCTCTTTAAGGTTTTCCACGTATAAATCTGTGGTGTTATGGTATTCATCTTTGTGGTTGCATTATTGCTTATTGTTATATGCTTTTATGTTTACTAGTTGCTAAGTTGTTGTGTTAAAAAGGTTAAAAATATTATAACCGATAGAACACTGATTCACCCCCCCCCCCTCTCATTGTTCTTGGATTCCAACAGTTGACTCATTTGGTTAAGTTAGTCGTATCTTTTATTTGATTTATCTTTATCATTTTATGTCAGATCATGTTCCTATGCTACTCAAGGATGTGCACAAGTGACTAGAGGAGCCAAGATGGTCATGATATTTTTCTTTATTTGTTGTTTGTGGTGTGAATCAATGAAGTTCTGGGGCAATGGTACCTTGGGTGTGTGTCTTGGTACGTTCATTCAGAAAGTATCCTATGTAAAAATAAAATTCAAGGACAACTATGCTTGTGACTATCGCACATACCTCGACCCTTGGTGCTATACCCAAAATGGAGGGGTTCACTCCTTGTATGCAATATGTTTATTTTTGTAATGAGATATATTTACACTTTGGTTCCTTATACCCTTGTGTACAAAGCTCCATTGATACATGATAAGGCTTGATGATGAATTATGTTACGCTAAAAACAAAGGCACAAGAAGTTGTGGTTATATCTTTTCCAATCTTTTTATCTCATCTATAATTCCATCATTTCCTCGCATCAACTATTCTATCTATCAATCAATTCTATTCATCACTTCTTACTAATTATTCATCACTTTCATCATATTTCATCTTTCATCCAATTTTTATCAATCATTTGTCTCATATAAGATGTATCCTTACTGAAATTAGATGTTGTCATCTATCATTTTTCTTATACAAGACGTGTCCTTCCTGAAACTAGACATGATCATCTATCTTCATCTTATATAGGATGTATCCTTCCTAAAACCAGACGTTTTGATCATCTTTGTCTTATATAAGATGTGTCCTTCCTGAAACCAGACTTGATCTTTATCCCATCAATTCAATCAATCCAATCAATCTTATCAACCTTATCAATCAATCTACAAATCGCTCCAATCATTTCTTCTATCCAATCAAACCCATTCATGTCATCAAACTAACCATTCTTTCATCTTTCATCTAACATTCTTCTTCTTTTGAGAGATCTTTCATGCCTTTACTGCACAAACAATCTCTTGAGGGGGCATTATACCCTGCCATTGTCGGGGCACACTGGGGCAGGAATTTTTTTTTCATTTTCTTTGAAACAAGGTTGTTCCAACATTGTCTCAAAGAGGGGCAAATGTAGACACCTAAAAATGTCTCATTGATCTGCACTAATTATTCATCTTATTAATTAAATAATTCTTTAATTATTTTAATTAAACTAATTTGTGTTCTTTTGAATTGATTTAATCATCACATTTCTTCAATATTACTAATTAATTTCTATTCTATCTTAATCAATTAATCATTCAACCTCTTCTTTAAATTAATTAAATTTTTAATTATTTATTTAATTACAATTTAAACCTTTAATTAAATAATCTTTGTTATTTAATTAAAAATCAATTTCCAAACAATTAAATAATTTCTTTAAATTGTTATTTTGGAAAACACTTTTTTTGTTGAAGGCTCTGCAATTTGGAATGCAGTTCAAACGGCTAAAAGTTGGGCAGCTGTTGGAAGAATGTGGAAATTGGGGAATGGAAGAATTATTAGATTTTGGGAAGACAGATGGCTCATGGATAAACCTCTGGAGGATATTCATATCCTTAAGGATTGGAAAGATTGGTTCAAAAATAGGTATGGTGGCTCTGTTAGAGACTATTGGAGAAACGGGAAGTGGATCGAGTTCAACTAGCAATGTCCAAGATTAAAATTTCTTGAGATCCTGCTTTCTTCTAAATTTTTTAGGGAAAATGAGGAGGATAGTTTGATTTGGAGGGAGACTTCGGATGGAAAATACTTTGTGTCTTCGGCAGTGTCTATTCACAACAAAGTTCCGGAAGAGATTCCGTTGTGGGATAAAGTGTGGATAAAGAAGTTGATGCCCCAAAATTAATATCTTCTTTTGGATTTTTATCCAAAACAAGGTGCTAACTCTTGATAACCTCCAAAACCAAGGATTTGTTTTTCCTAACAGGTGTTCTCTTTGTTGCAGGGAAGAGGAGTCTGCTTGTCACATCCTCTACCAGTGCACTTTCAATCAGGAAATCTAGAATATTATTTTTAGCAAGTGGAAGCTGAGTTGGGTTTTCCCAAACTCTCTGGAGGAGTTTTGGCAGCAATGGTACTATCCTAGTTCCAATTCTAATAATGTTGAGTTGTGGAAACTTATTCTCCTGAATGTCATATGGAATATCTGAAAGGAGCGCAACAACAGGATTTTTAGGGATAAAAGTGCTAACCCTGAAGTAGTGGTGGATAAAATCTATACAGGGATTTTTGAATGTTTAAATGGAACTGATCATAATTTAGCTGCTAAAGAGGACTTTATTGACAGATGGAACCTCTCTAATAATAGATCTAGTAAGGATAAGGTTAGGGATGGTCTTGTTTGGTGCTTTCCATCTCAGGGATGGATTAAAGCCAACTTTGATGGGGCATCTAAAGGGAACCCAGGTAAAGTTGGTTATGGGGGCATTGTCAGGAATTTTGCTAGAAGTTGCCTTGTGGCAGTTGCTAGCCCTCTGGGTAATCAAACTAGTCATTATGTTGAAGCCTCTGTAGCTTTGAATACTTTGATTATTGCAAAAAATATAAATCATGATAACCTATGGCTGGAGGGAGACTCTCTAAACATTATTAAGTGCCTTAAGGGAGAAACTGAGCCATCATGGACTATAGAAAATATTATTTTTAAAGCTAGAGAAATTATATCTAGCTTTAAATCTATTGTAATTGAACATGCCTTTAGAGAAAAAAAAATGTGGTTGCGGATGGTCTAGCAAACCTAAGCGTAATGTTTGAAGCTCAAAGTATTTGGCATGGGGAAGTGAATATTGATTTTAATATTAAAGATCTTATAAGAAAGGACAGATTCATGGGGAAAGATTGATTGCACGATTAATCATGAAAGTTTTAATGAGTAATCTTCACATTTATAGAAAGGTAATGATGACACGACAGAATGGCAGAATCCCAATCAAAGCTATTAATCTTCCACACACTTTGTGGGTTAGCATTTTTAAAAATTCAAGTGTCATTTGGAAGGTAGCTCCGAAGTTGCAGAAGAAGAGACTTGGTTTAACGAATTCGAAAATGGGGGGGATCTAAGGAGAGAGGAACCAGATAACATTTCCAGATGGAAGGAAATGCCAAAGGTGTGGACTAAGCTGGAGAAAGGGTTCATGATGAATTTCATGGCGAAGTTGGTCGACTATGATAAAGGCAGAGTTAACCTAGCGGTCGCCAAAGTCACTAAGAACTGGATTAACAGCTCATTCAAAATTCATGGTGTAAGGTTTAAGGTGGATGCGGACCTCATTGCAATGGTAACAGGTATGCCCCACTCTGGTCTTAACTTTTTTAGAGACTTGAAAGCTTCTAATAATGCGGTTAAGTTGTTTCCATGCAAAGGGAAGGAGAGGGCAAAAATTAGAAAAGCAACAGGGAGTATTATGATGCTTCCAACATTAAGAAAATTTGGGGCTATGTGTTGAATGCTATTATGGAATACATTACTATGGAGAGTCATTTTACTAGGGTCCACACATACCATTTTGTGCTTTTAAATCATTTCAGACATGAGAAGAGGATTTCCCTGTCCTACTACCTCTTCAGGTCTCTATCACGGTCTCTTAATAAGCATAGCAAGAACCCTTCGACTCTGGTGCTTCATTGTGGCCTCATTTTGCTCATTTATGAGCACTGCAAAATTTTGGCTATCCAGGAAAATAAGAGATTGTTTGTGTCTCTAGGGAAAGGTAAGAGGAAGATGGAGGAAGGCGGGCCTAGCAAGGAAGAGTCATCACAGAGCAAAAAGAGCAAAAAAGCTACTGGGATGAAAATTCAAGAGGACAAGGATAATCAAAAGGAGACAGAGATTGACTCAGAGGACATTGGAAAAGATGGTAGCGAGATGGAAATTGATGAGTCTAGAGGAGAGGAGAGCTGGAAAGAAGAGGAAGTGGGGGAAGAGGAAGGAGGAGCTGAGGATGTTTCTAATCAAGATAGTCCTACCCACAGTGTTAGTTTAGGCAATGTTAATAGCCAGCCAATGGAGGAGCAGGACAATAAGATTAATGAGGAAAAAGAAATGGATATTGAGCAAGAGAAGAACAAGTAATTTGAGCAGGAGATGGACAAGGAGAATTCAAGAAAGGATAAGGATTATGCTGGAGAAGGGTTAATTCTAAATAATCTCAACAATCTATCTAAAGCTAGAATGGGTTTTGATAGGTGGGCTTATGAAGGAATCAAGAATCTAGAAAAAACTGAGAAGTAGTGGGCAGAGAAAAGGAAGAAAGTTGATAGGAACCAGGAGCAGTAGAATAAGGATATGGAGGAAAAAGCAAAGAAGCTGGAAGCTCAGATTAGTAATCTTGAGGAAGGAAAAATAGCTATGAAAAACCTTATAGTAATGATTCCGGATATCCTTACCTCAGTTACTAAAAATTTAAAGGAAATTTCTAAGGTCCTTGAGGGCTCCAGTACTTCCAAACCAGTCGTGGACCTTGATATTGATGAGGATGCTATTGAGACAGGGACTGTGGAAAGTGCTCCCGGTGGTGCGGCAAAGAAAACAAGGGCGAGCATGAAAAAAGTTGCAGCGGCCTCTTCCAAGGAAATCCTTAATCTTATGGATAATATTAAAGACTTGCAAGGGATTAGCAGAAATCTGGGTAATGCCCTGAAAAACATTAAGTAGTTTGTTTTCTGTCTTTTGTCTGTTTTGGCTAGACGTTGTTGGTTCTATGGGGCTTTTATGTTGGATATTGCACGTTACTATGATGGTTTTTTGTTGTTTGTTTCTTCTTGTTTCTTAAAGCTCTAATATCTTAAGGATCTTTTTGTAAAGGGTTTCAGGGTCCCTTCAAAACCTGCTTTTCCCGTAATAAAAAACTAACCCATTCTTTTCAAATATTCAAAATCCAAAATTTCAAATTTTCCCCAAATTCTAATTTCATCAAATTTCAATTAATTACATGTGCATTTCACTTTTCAAAAATCCAAATTCAAATTAAAATGAAAATGAAATGTGAATTTCATCTCAAATTCCTATAGTACATGTTGAAATTCCAACTAGCACTAACTTTTAGTCTAACTGGGCAATCAATTCAGTCAACTGAGCAATCTATTCAGTCATCTCCCCAGTTAACTCGGTTAACTCCTCAATCACCTTTTTCAACTCTCAATTAGCTTTTTGTAACAAAACAATCAAATTAGTTAACAAATCAATCAACTCAGTCATCTGATCAATCTAATCAGTTCATTGATCAATCAATCCAATTGACTCATCAATCAAATGAGTTAAACTCTCAATCAATTTTCTCTCAAGTAATCTCCACTATTGATCAATTTTGTTCTAGAAAGCATCTTGGTCATCCATTTCTCTCCTCCAGAATCTATAAATCCAACTCATTTTCTCTGAATTTTCCTTAACCACTATCTTCAGAATTATTGTGTCTAACTTATGCAAGTATCCCAGCGCAACACTGAGAGCCATGCCCACATGATGATGAAGAATAGCAATGGAAGCCATCAATGGAGTCAATGAGGGAGTTTTATGCGTTTGATTTCTAATTTTCATTGATTTCTATTGTTTATTTTACTGTGCTTAAGGATTTAGTTAGTTAGATTAGGGTTAATCTAGCACATTTATGACTAAATTTTCCCTTAAAACACAAAGGAAACCTAATTAATAGAAACAAATGAATAGACCATTACCCAAATCTAGATCTCTACCTAGAATCTTAGAACATAATTTAACTTATGATTGAAAGGCTGTAGGATTTTGCCAAGATCAAGGGCACAATGAAAAGCATAAAAGAGACAATAGAATGACAAGAACAAACTATATTCTCATCAATATGCAAAATGATCAACTGGATTAACCAATACAATGAATAGAGGCTTGCTTATATAGGCAAGGCCATATGGATGTATGAGCACACAAATGTGACATGTGGCTCAATGAGAAATAAGGGTAGGTAAGAAATACTAGGGGTAGGTAGGAGAAATAATATAATATTCCACAAGAGGTGGATGACCCACCGAATGTGGAGTGTAACAGCAAAATAAGACCACAAAAGGTGGAATTTCTCCTACAAGCTCTATCCCTATGTGCACACTTCCCTAAGTGTCTCAAATCCAAACTACGAAGAGATGCATTATCCTAAGTTAACTTAAGTAAGTGTAATAATATCCAAAATGAATATTTATTTACACCAACACCCCCCCTTAAGTGCAACTTAGGGGAATGAAGACTCAAGTCAACAAAGCAAGATGGGTCCCGGCTACTAGGCCATGATAGGTACCCATGTACAATATGCAAATGCAAGCAAAACTATGCAATGCAATCTCTCACAAACGGAGAAAGGGAGAAAACCCAGTGGGAAAAACTCCCCCCCAAAAGAGAGATGAATGTACAAAAGACTCTCAAAGAAGAAGGACAAAACCTCAAATAGGAAAAAGTCCCCCCCATAAGAGAGGAAGGAGAAGTCAGCTGACCCCCCCTAATGACACATCCCGCACCCCCAAGAGAGCTCGCAACTACTGGAACTTACTCTCGGTGAAAGGTTTGGTGAATATGTCAGCAACCTGCTCTGCTGTAGGACAATACTGCAAATCAATGACCTGCTCCTGGATGAGCTCTCAGATATAGTGCATATGAATCTTGATGTGTTTGGTCCGTTGGTGCTGGACCGAGTTCTTCGAGATTGCAATAGCACTCTGATTGTCACAATGTAGAACTGTCGGCCGTGGAGTGGTGAAACCAAACTCTGTGAGGATCTGCTGGAGCCAAATGGTCTCAGTCGCTGCGTTAATAGCGCCTTGATACTCGACCTTAGTCGAAGAGAGAGCAATAGCATGTTGCTTCTTGCTCTGCCAACAAATGAGGCCTGAACCAAGGTGAAAACTGTAACCAGAAGTAGAATTACGATCATCAAGATCACTAGCCCAATCGGAGTCTGTGTAACCAACCAAGCGAAGTCCTGTGCCTGCTGCATAGTGAATCCCATAGTGATGTGTACCCTGGATGTAATGAAGGATGTGTTTGGTAGCTTTCCAATGAAGCTCATGTGGTTCCTGCATGAAGCGGGAAACCATGCTAACTGCAAATGAAATATCAGGGCGTGTATGAGTCAAGTAGATGAGACTACCCACAAGCTGATGATACAAAGTGGCATCAACTGGTGGAGAAGAACACTGAGCCTCAAGCTTGACTCCTGAAAGAAAGGGAGTCGGGGCAGGCTTACAATCAGCCATATGAAAGCATGCAAGTAGATCAAGAGCATACATGGGCTGTGATAGTGTAATCCCAGAAGGTGACTGTGAAATCTCTATCCCGAGAAAGTAGTACAAAAGACCCAAGTTAGTCATAGCAAATTTGTCATGCAAAGCAGATTTGACCCTGCTAATGATGGATGAAGTACTCCCTGTAATGATCAAGTCACCAACATAGAGCACAAGTATCAAGTGAGAGTCATCCTGTCTCAAAATGTAGACATTCGGATCGGAATGACACATGGTGAACCCTGCAGAGAGAAGAAAGGAATCCATCTTGGCATACCAAGCCCTAGGGGCCTACTTAAGGTAATAGAGAGATTTCCTTAGTCTGCAAACCAAGGAAGTATCCTAGATGAAACCCTGTGGCTGCTCCATATAAATCTCCTCATCAAGATCACCATGAAGAAAAGCACTCTTCACATCCATCTGATGTACAACCCAACCATGAGCTACAGCAATAGCAAGTGTCAAATGAATGGAGTTCATCTTGGCTAAGGGTGCAAAGGTCTCAGTATAGTCAACACCTACAACCTGCGAGAAACCTTTCGCAACAAGCCGAGCCTTATACTTATCCACACTACCATCCGCTGCAAACTTGGTCCGATAGATACACTTACATCGAACCATCTTTCTCCCCTTAGGGAGATGGACTAGATCCCATGTGTTGTTCCTCATCAAGGAACTATACTCTTCCTCCATAGCTTGGTCCCACTCAGGAACCCCTGATGCTTCCCTAAATGTCTGTGGATCGGAAGCGGTAGCAATGAATGCATGTGGAAGATCCTGATGCTATGATCGAGTTCTCTGTGTATCTGAAGGATCCCCAACAAGAGAACCTGCGAACTCAAGTGTCTGTCGAGCCCAATGAGGTCTAGGTGGAGGTGGAGAACGAGGCTCCTCAACTGCAAGTGGACCATGCGGAGGTGTAACCCTGCGAGTCGAAGTTGAAGGAGTCTCATCATCTGAATCACTAACATCACTATCCACAATGGAGGAAGGGGGAGGAGGTAGAGAGGCTAAGCTAGGAGAGCTTTCCTCAAAGTGAACACTCCTCTCAATGAATATCTCAGTTGTCTCTGGATCCATCAATCTGTATGCCTTAACACCCTCAGGATATCCAACAAATATGCAAGGCCGACTCTGTGGTTCCAATGCCTTGCGTTTCTGCGAAGGTATGCGAGCCCATGCTGGACACCCAAAGACTCTGAAATGTCTCACAATCGGTTTCCTTCTAGCCCAAGCCTCAAAAGGAGTAATACCTTGCAAAGCTTTGTGAGGAACCCAATTTTGGATGTGTGTGGCACAACTGATAGCCTCTGCCCAAAAGGCGGGATCAAGAGAACGTGCATGTATCATACAGCTAGCCATTTCTTTGAGAGTTCTATTCTTGCGTTCTGCAACCCCGTTCTATTGTGGAGTGTATGCGACAGAATGTTGAAGATCAATCCCCTCAAATGTACAAAAATCCTCAAGTCTTTTGTTCACATATTCCCTTCCATTATCTGTGCAAAGAATCTTGACCACTTTCCTTGATTGCTTCTCCACACGAGTCTTGAAGTCCTGAAATTTGTCAAATACTTCACTCTTATGAATGAGAAAGTAGACCCAAGTGACGCGGGAGTAATCATCAATGAAGGTGAGAACATAGCAGGCCTTACTAAATGAAGGTATTGGAAAGGGACCTGCTACATCGCTGTGAACAAGTTGAAGAACTTCCAAAGCTCTCCAAGCTTTCCCCTTATTAAACTTCTCTTCGGGATGCTTGCCCATGGAACAACCTGAACATACACCCTCTGAAAAACTGATTCGAGGTAGACCTGTGACCATGTCTTTAGTGTTGAGCTGTTGAAGATAGCGGTAGTTGAGGTGACCAAACCGCTCATGCCATAGCTTACTTTCTGAATTTGAATGAGTAAGCAAGACCCTAGAAGGTGAACTTGGCACAAAGTGGGAAAATGAATAAAGCCTTGAGTTGTCATTGACTTGTCCCACTGCTACCAAGGCATCATCATCAAGTTCCTTTACCACAACTGAATCTGGTGTAAACTCAACCTTTTTCCCATTCCCATAGTGAGTGATTTGGTAGATGGAGAGAAGGTTGGTAGACAAGTTAGGAACATAGAGAACATTCTCAAATGTTCCATCATCCATGTCAACTGAACCTTTCCCTTCAACCTCTACTTGTATGTCATCACCTATGTAAATGTGAGGTACCTTAGATGGCTCCAATGAAGAAAACTGCTCCTTTGTAGAACCCATGTGATATGAGGCACCCGAGTCAAGTATCCATTGCTGTGAAGAACCTGTTGTAGCCACAAATGCTTGCCCTTTTCCCTTAGATTGTGAGGAAGAGGAAGGAGGTGAATCCTTCTTTGTGTAGGCGGATGGCAAGTTGATGTTGTTTTTCTTAAGAAGATTAGTTAATTCATCAACTTGCTTTGTGTGGCATCGATGCTCATGATGACCATACTTCTTGCAATATGCACAAGTTGGTTTATCCTTCTTAGGTGGTGTCCCCTTCTTGGAAGAGGATGAAAAATCACCTTGTGATGGAGAGGATGATTGTCCTTTTTCCTAGTGTGGCTTAGACTTAGATTGCTTCTTCTTCTTCTTGGAATCTTTGCCTTGACTTCCTTGATTCCCTTGATTAGCCACCAAAGCCTTGGACTTTGAAGACTTGAGAAACCCCATGTTCAACAACTTAGATTGTTCCAATATTAACATTTTTGTGAAAGCATCAAATGAAGGCATAACATAAGAACTCCCCATTGTCAAACGATGAGTTTGGAAGCTAGATACAAATGCTGCATATTCTGGTGCAAGCTTGTCCAACAAGTTGAATATCAACTGAGCATCCTTTTTGTCAATTCCACAATCCTTAAGCTTTGCTCTTAGCTCATTTGCTTTGGTGACATAATCCTGGATTGTATCAAAACTCTTGGGATCCAAGTTGGTGAGCTCATTGTCAATCTGGTAACCTCTGATTTCATCAACTTGACCATACACTTTGTGAAACATATCCCAAGCCTCTTTGATTGTTTTACACTTCTCAATGTGAAAAATGAGGTCATCTGATACATACTTGCGCAAGGTTCCAAGAGCCATGCAATTCTTTGTGAGCCATTCTAATTGAGCATTTGGATCAGCCTTAAGATCAGGTGGTGCTGTTATTGTTCCATCTATGTAGTGTGTGAGACCCTTTTCCATTAATTTACTCCATACTTTAATTTTCCATGATGCATAATTATGTGGAGTTAAAGGTGGAAATTTATTAGGGCTCATTGCAACAAAAATGGAAAGAGCACAAAGAGAGGCACAATCACATAAGACATCCCCCCAAATGTGATGATTTGGCACTTTATAAATAGTGCGTATACAATGGGCCACTTGCAAAAAATGGCAAAGTGGACTTCTGATTTACAATTTTACAACTACCTCAATAAGGCCAAAAGAGACTCAAACTGAAAATGCAAGAGATCTAACTAAGATCCAAGCAATTTACAAGTACCTAATAGGCCAAATAAGACCAATATCTGAAAGTACAATTTCCACTCAAAATCTTTGAAATTTGATCATAGATTATGAAAGTAGACAATAAAATATGCACTTTCAAAAAAAATGGCACCTGAAAAGGAGGTCGTATGAGCTCAAACGAGGCCTTTGAAGTTGTAGAATTGAGGATTGGACAGGTACAGCTGAGAGAATCCAAAAATTCTGAAAAACTTGTGCACCACAATCAGAAAATAACCACACCACTGCGAAGATCATGAAATTTTAGTCCATTTCAAAAAAAATTGCACCAAAAAAGGAGCAAAAATGAGTAAGATATGGCCTTTCAAAGTTGGACTACAAAACTGAAAAGCCCAATGGAGAGGGGTCAAAAAAAATTTCAAAAAGCTGCTGATGTGGCACTGACATCAGCACTTCATTCTGTTAAATTTGACGGTCGTATGACCATCGCAAAAACTTCGCCTCCCTGTTGACTGGGCGTCCATACTGTACGGATTGCTGACTGGGCAGATGACTGTGCAGTATGGATGATGACGTGGTAGTCTGACAGTGCGTACGGAGGTCTGTATGACGCGGGTGATGTGGCATACCGATGTCTCTATGTGAGCCGTGTGGCGGGGTCCTAGTAGCCAATTGGGCTCCGCATGGCGGGGTCTTTAGCTGGAGAGGAGGAGCGGTCGCCGGAGAGTAGGGAGCGGCCGGAGCCAAGGGTGTCAGCGGCGGGTCGAGAGCCGAGGTTGCCAGCGGCTGTGGCTGGGTCCCGGTCGGCGGGAGTGAGGCGGCCGGCGGCGGCGGCGTGGACCTGCATGGGCAGTGGTGGCGTGGACCTGCACAGGCGGCAGCGTGGTACGACCTGCAGACGATGGAGTACGGCCCTGCAACGCGCTACACACGCGGGTACGGGGGGGTCTGCGGACCCCCAAAACACAGCAAAAAAAACTTTTTTTTTTATTTTTATTTTTTTATTTTTCCAAATTTTTTTTTTTTTTTTTCCGAAAAATAAATAAAAAAATTTCGAAATCCGTACGATAATAGCCAAAACGGGGAAAAAAAATTTCTCACCAAAATAGGTTGACTTTATAGTTGAAATTTATGGAAACGGCCTCCCGGATTCAACGGTGATGTCCAAATCGATGTACGATGCTCCCAAAAAATGAAGATCCCCAAATCCAAAAATAGAAGCCTTCCACGATGTCTCCAAAAACCAATCAATGAATCCCCAATAGCTCTGATACCATGTAGGATTTTGCCAAGATCAAGGGCACAATAAAAGCATAAAAGAGACAATAGAATGACAAGAACAAACTGTATTCTCATCAATATGCAAAATGATCAACTGGATTAACCAATACAATGAATAGAGGTTTGCTTATATAGGCAAGGCCATATGGATGTATGAGCACACAAATGTGACATGTGGCTCAATGAGAAACAAGGGTAGGTAAGAAATACTAGGGGTAGGTAGGAGAAATAATATAATATTCCACAAGAGGTGGATGACCCACCGAATGTGGAGTGTAACAGCAAAATAAGACCACAAAAGGTGGAATTTCTCCTACAAGCTCTATCCCTATGTGCACACTTCCCTAAGTGTCTCAAATCCAAACTACGAAGAGATGCATTATCCTAAGTTAACTTAAGTAAGTGTAATAATATCCAAAATGAATATTTATTTACACCAACAAAGGCTCTAGGTGATATATGAAGGACAACTGACAACTTGTTTAGAAGTTTATTTCATTGGTTGTTAATGTAATGCAAACTGGTTTAGGGTGGTTTTGTTCTCACTCATAGCTTTGATTTATAGGTGCATTCTTTTTTCTCACTATTTGGAACTAATGAGAAAGAGTGGGGCATCTTCTTGTCCTTTTCTTAACTTTTGATCCTTGTATCATATCATAATTTTATTACATTTCCCAGCTATAACATAATTAATTTAAATTGACTATCATGGATGGTGAAATATATCAAGCTTTAAATAGGACAACGATAATTTTTTGTACAATCAGTGATTATGCATAGATGGATGCATTTGAACATTCTTGAAATACACACACACACTCTTATCCTACTTATAAATGAGATAATTGCTTGAAATGGCTCAAGTAACTCTTGTATGCAACAAGTGACATGCACTTTGACATATTAGGAATGGAACTACACCTTACACTATAGATTCTAGTAGTTAAGTTTTTTACAAGAAGTTTTAATGGTGTATAGTCAAAACCAATGCTCTTGCTTTTATTTTTGTACATGTGATATGAATTCAATTTGTAGGATAATATCACAAAATGATTGATTAATCATTGCTTAATTCTATTTTTTTATAAAATGTATGTACTCTTTCTATTTAAAACATAAGGTTGAGTAACTCCATGAAATTTTTATTCCTGGAAGAGCCGACTCGCCAACATGAGAATAAAGTGGCTCATATTAAAATATGAAATCAATGCAATTGCAAGTTAGATATGGATGAGAAGATAATAACTTCATTAAATAATAAATAAAGTAGGTGACAAGGAGATGTAACTGATAGATAGATGCAAATATATATACCAATTAAACAAATATATGAGATTTGAAAAAATAATTTCACAAATAAAGTTTGTGATAGAAAGATGTAAATAAATATATCTGTTACTTGTTTTTCACTCCAAGCCAAAAATACCTTTATGAGCAAGTCCTAGCTGATAGTTATGATACAAATATGTTTAGTACAGATGCCAAGCTAACAAGATGAGAAGGGGGGGGTGAATCATACAAACTTAATCTTCCATAAAAACAACAGATCCAACCTTGGTAAACTTATCAAAAAAACTGTAAAACTGTAAAGCATGCAGACTCATAAACAGATAAGATCACACAACATATAACACCAAATTTAACATGGAAACCCAAATAGGGAAAAACCACTGTGGGATTTTGGACCCACTAAGAAATATACTCTTCTAGAGTATGCTCGGTTAAAAGCAAATCCTATTAAAGATTACAAACACATTGCTAGATGTGACCCGGTTAAGGGATTTCCCTTAGATCTGTTAGGATCTTCACCTTGTTAGAGGTGACCTTGTTAAAGGATTTCAAACACTCAATCTGAATGTCACCTTGCTAGAGGGTTTTACAAATAAGACTATTAAGTCCACTCGGTTAAGAGATTTTCTGTCACTTCACAAAATAACAGTAATAAAATATATCTGCAACTTCACATCTACAAATGCTAAAGCAGATTCTTATTTGCTCAATACAATCTAGTCATGGGACTTATCTTGTCCCTCTACTGGGCTCTATACTCTATTATCAAAATAGATCTTCAAGCTTCTATGCTCGGTAATCACTATGTAGCATTCTTGTGCTTACATTTGCCCACATCCATTGTTTATCAATAGTTCTTTATTTATAAACAATTTTCCAACCGCCTAATCTCCTTGATCACATTTCCCATGATCAATCATAGCCATCAGATCTTCAAACTCAACCAGGTTCAATGTATCCTTCGATCTGAAAATGTTTTACCCCGCCTTGGAACTTTCATACATTTCTTGGAACTTGTGCTAAGGTATTGCGGTTCAATCTGAGCTGTAGATCTTTCTGCCGATCTTTCATTGCCATAGATTCTTAACAAACTTTATGCACGGCTTACCAATCATTTAATCAACTCCATCTCATCAGCTTCCTTCATTAAATAATGCTTTTATACATTCAATGCATTCTGTTATTACTCAGTTGCAACTCGGTAAATACTAAACTTTACTTGGTAGACATTCTACCTTCATTAACCGATAGCGATAACCTTAGGGTTTACCGACTAGGTTCTTTGCTCGATAACATAGTATAGTATTAACCTTACAAACAATAGCATATGTAGGATATCAAAACAATCTAAACATCATGATCTCATTATTGTTTAACTCAGTAATAGTTGCCCATTGAATAACTTATTCCTCCCTTTATTCATTACATTCTTTCTATGTCTTTTATCAACATCTTAACTCTTTCCAAAACATACTTCTTAAGATATGGCAACATCATGCTGAATCAGAAAATCAATTTCTTGACATCAATGACAAAATAATAAAGTTAAGACAGTGAACATCCTTAATCAGTTATATCCATAGTCATCAACAACCTTCTCAATATCCTTATTGAAATACCAACAATCTCTTATTGTAATTGGAATTCCAACAATCTCCCTTGTTTGTTATAATGCCAACAATCTCCCCCTTTGGCATTGATGGCAAAACCAATTGATTTGACTTAAATGATTCGGATTGTTGTGAAATTCTGAAATGCTGAAATGCTCTCTCCCTGTCATTAGTCTTCTCCCCCTTTGACAACAATGCCAAAAATGAAAAGAACTAAAACATAATTTATGTCGCTGAGAAGTGGATTCCTTGCTGTCATGTATCTACTTAGTCTCGGTCGGAGCATTTTGTCTTCAATTCCTGTTCCTTGTTATTGTTTCCTGCACACCTTTAGAAAACTTCCTAAAGTGTGTAAATCAGCATCAACTCTTAAAAGATATTCTGTAGAGTCATCGAATTGATGCTTTCACCAAACTCGGTCAGTGAATGGAAGATAGGGGTAGGATCCCTAACTTGCTTCTGAGATACTCAAAAGTGTCCCTTGGCAGTGGCTTGGTGAAGATATCTACTATTTGTTCCTTTGTGCTAACATACTCCAACACCACTTTCTTTTCTTGAACTTCTTTTCTAAGATAATGATATTTGATAGAGATGTGCTTTGTCTTAGAGTGCATTACAGGATTCTTCGAAATGTTTATGGCACTAGTGTTATCATAGAATATGGTTACTGGCTCGGTAACTTGCTCATTTATGCCTTCCAACAGTTGTTTGATCCATGCTATATTAGTACAATTCAATGTTGCAGCAACATATTCAGCTGCTATTGTTGACTGTGAAACACATCCTTGTTTCTTGCTAAGCCAACTTACTAGTCTTTCTCCTAAAAAAAAAGCTCCTCCACTTGTGCTTTTTCTGTCATCAATGTTTCCTGCCCAATCAGCATCAGTATAAACTTTTAAATCAAAATCATTTTTTTTCTGATATACTAAGCCATAATCCTCAGTGCCTTTTAAGTATCTAAAAATTCTCTTGATTGTTATCATGTGTGTTTCCTTGGGATCTGTAGAGAATCTTGCAACTATACCTACTGCATGTGCTATGTCTGGCCTACTGTGAACAACATACTGCAACTTTCCAATCATGGATCAGTAAAGTGTCTCATCAACATATGTAGATTCATCATTCTTTGATAGTTTACAGTTGGTAGTCATAGGAGTACTTACTGGTTTTGAATCCTCCATTCCAAATTTCTTCAAGATTTCCTTTATGTACTTGGACTGGGTAATGAAAATCTCATCTTTCATTTGCAGTATCTGTAAACCTATAAAATACTTTATCTCACTAATTAATGACATCTCAAATTCTTTGCTCATTTCATTTTCAAAGTTTTTGCATAGAGAGTCATTTCCACAAAAGATAATATCATCAACAAATATGGTTGAGATCAGTATTCCATACTCATCATTCTTCATGTACATATTGTTGTTTTCACTTGTTCTTATAAAACCAATTTTGATCAAATATGAATGCAATCTCTCATACCATGCTCTAGGTGCTTGTTTCAAACCATATAAATCTTTATTCAATTTACATACCTGATCATTATTTTCTTCTTCAACAAATCCTTCAGGTTGTTCGATGAAACCTTCTTCTTCTAATATACCATTCAGAAATGCAGATTTGACATCCATTTGATATACCTTGAAATTTTTGAATGCAACATATACCAACAATGTTCTTACTCCTTCAAGTCTTGCCACAGGTGCAAAAGTTTCACCATAATCAATTCCTTCTTCTTGGACATAACCTTTGCAAACTAGTCTTGCTTTATTTTGAATGACCTCTCCTTTTTCATTTAGCTTGTTTCTGAAGATCCACTTTGTACCGATTACATTTTTGTCCTTCGGTCTTGGGACCAGTATCCATGTGTCATTCTTCTTGATTTGATCAATCTCTTCTGTCATAGCATTTATCCAATCTTCATTGTTAAATGCCTCTTTCACTATCCTCGGTTCAAATGCAGATATCAGACATGTGTTTTGTCTCAGTTTGTTCCTTGTCATCATTGGATCATCCTTATCTCCTATAATCTGACTTGATGCATGATTCCTTCTGACATACTTGGCTAATACAGGCTCGGTAGACTCTGTATGTTCTTCTTCATCACTCGGTAACTGGATATTCTCTTCATTACCTTCAACAATCTTCTCGGTTGAACATAGACAATTCCTTCATAATCTTCTAGTTCTTTGGAGTTTCCTTCATCATTTTTGTCTGTAAATTCATTAATTTTCACATTTGCACTTTCTACTATTTTGTTAGATGATTTGATCAGACATTTATATGCTTTGCTTCTAGAAGAATAACCTAGAAATGTTCCTTCTTCACTTTTCTGATCAAACTTACCGTTTCTATCATCTTTGTGTACATAGCATCTACTTCCAAAGATTTTAAAATAACTTACATTGGGTTTCTTGTCATACTAGATTTCATAAGGTGTCTTCAAAGTTTCTTTCTTCAGTTGTACTCGGTTCAGGGTGTAAACTGTTGTGCTTATTGCTTCTCTCCAAAATGTTTGTGGCACTTTCTTTTCAATC
This sequence comes from Cryptomeria japonica, assembly GCF_030272615.1. Classification (NCBI taxonomy): domain Eukaryota; kingdom Viridiplantae; phylum Streptophyta; class Pinopsida; order Cupressales; family Cupressaceae; genus Cryptomeria; species Cryptomeria japonica. The sequence goes on from NC_081415.1 coordinate 660,216,576, forward strand.
ATCAGGGTTCTGGCACAATCTACAATAGATCTGTTTCTCCTCTCAGCAATTCCATTTTGTTGTGGAGTTCTTGGTGCAGAGACTTGTCTTTTAATACCATGATCATTGCAGTATAAGTTAAACTCATCAAATGTGAACTCTCCTCCTCTATTTGATCTAAGACATTTCAGTTCTCTTCCTGTCTCATTTTTAACTCTTGCCTTGTACCATTTAAACATTTGTAAAGCTTCTGATTTTTCTTTTAAAAACATTACTAACATCATCCTTGAGTAATCATCCACAAATAATATGAAATATTTATCACCATAATAACTCTGAACTTTCATAGGACCACAAAGATCAGTATGCACAAGATCTAAAATTCCTTTAGAAGTGTAGGACTTACTTGTAAAGCTTGATCTTGTCATCTTTCCCATCTGGCATCCTCGACACATAGCATTCTCAGGTTTTTCAAGACTCGGTAGACCTCTTACTCGGTGCTTCTTACTTATTTTGATCAGATTATCAAAATTTACATGACAAAACCTTTTATGCCATAACCAGGTATCATCTATCTTTGCATATAGACACTTATTCCGAGTTGAGTCAAGGTGAAATGTGTTACCTTTTGTTTGTATCCCGGTAGCAGCTAATTTTCCATGCTTTTCATGAACTTTGACAATTCCTTTTTGAAACTCTATTCGGTAACCTGTGTTGTTTAGCTGTGCTACACTCAACAAATTGTATTTCAAACCTTCAACCCAATAAACATCATTACATTTAGCATTGTCAAGAAGTGTTATGGATCCTTTACCTCTTACCGGACATGGTGCATCATTACCAAATCTCACATAGCCTCCATCATAATCTTCTAATATAACAAACTTATGTTTATCACCTGTCATGTGATGTGAGCATCCACTATCTATGATCCAAGAATCATTAGTATTTATATGAGATATTAAAGCTTTTTCTTCATACCTTTCTTCATCTGATCCATCTTTGATAGCCACATAAACAACTTCCTCTGTATCAGTTTCATCTGATTTATCATCATTAGATTCCTCATCAGCTATTAGGCATGTCTTTTTATGTCTTCTCCTGAATTCTCGGTGTCCTCTGTAATGATTGTCTTTCTATCTATCATGTCGGTAATCTCTCTTTTCACTAGATTCTTTGTCAGGACAGTTCGAAGCCATATGTCCAATTCTATCATAGTTAAAACATTTCAAGGTTAACTTTCCTTTGTACTTACCTTTTCCTCTCGGTAACCTTTTGGCTAATAGTGCTTCAAATTCTTCTTGCTTTCTGATTTCCTCATACAGTTTGTGTACCTCCTCCATGTTTTTGCGAAATCTTTCACTTGCTCCACTATGACTCCCTTCAGAATACTTATACTTTCTATCATTGTAATTATCAGATTCATCAAGATGGAAAGAACTAAATGCAGACTCAACTTTATTTACAGATGACCCACTGTTATCAAAGTTACTTAACTTAAATGCATGTAGCTTACCAATAGTAGCATCTAAAGAGACTGGCATATTGGGTACATACCTCAATTCATTGATTGCAGAGACTCAGATTGCATAAGCTGATAGAAGGGTTCTTAACAACTTACTTGTTACATCCTTTTCTTCAATAGTTCCACCTGCTCCTTTGATTTGATTGACAATCTCCTTTAGTCTTCTACTATACCGAGTTATGTTTTCACCTTCATTCATCCTCATAGATTCAAGTTGTCCTCTTAGACTATCCACGTTTTCTCTTTGAACATGTTTATCTCCACCATACACAGATATGAGCTTATCCCACATTGCCTTTGCATCATTGCAGCCTTCTAGGTCATTAAACTCTGAGTCGATCAATGCATATGTTATTTCAATCATTGCTTGGATATGTTCTTGCTTTGCATTTATCTCTTCCATTGTCAATGGATAGATGCTCGGTGCAGTGTAGTCATTCTCCAGATAATATACAGCATATTCTCCAACTCCTGATAGGTGCAGCTTCATCTTTTTTTGCCATGTAGAGAAACTAGACTTGTTCAGCTTTGGTGCATCCCTCTTGTACATCTTTGGATCTTTGCCTCAAGTTCCTTTAAAAAATTTCTCCCAAAGTCCAAAGCTCTGATACCAATTGATAGTTCTAAAACAAATATGTTTAGTACAGATGCCAAGCTAACAAGATGAGAGGGGGGGTGAATCATACAAACTTAATCTTCCATAAAAACAACAGATTCAACCTCGGTAAACTTATCAGAAAAACTATAAAGCATGCAGACTCATAAACAGATAAGATCACACAACATATAAAACCAGATTTAACGTGGAAACCCAAATAGGGAAAAACCATTGTGGGATTTCGGACCCACTAAGAAATATACTCTTCTAGAGTATGCTCGGTTAAATGCAAATCTTGTTAAAGATTACAAACACATTTCTAGATGTGACCCGGTTAAGGGATTTCCCTTAGATCTGTTAGGATCTTCACCTTGTTTGAGGTGACCTTGTTAAAGGATTTCAAACACTCAATCTGAATGTCACCTTGCTAGAGGGTTTTACAAATAAGACTGTTAAGTCCACTCAGTTAAGAGATTTTTTGTCACTTCACAAAATAACAGTAATAAAATATATCTACAACTTCACATCTACAAATGCTAAAGCAGATTCTTATTTGCTCAATACAATCTAGTCATGGGACTTATCTTGTCCCTCTGCCGGGCTCTATACTCTGTTATCAAAATAGATCTTCAAGCTTCTGTGTTCGGTAATCACTATGTAGCATTCCTGTGCTTACATTTGCCCGCATCCATTGTTTATCAACAGTTCTTTATTTATAAACAATTTGCCAACCGCTTAATCTCCTTGATCACATTTCCCATGATCAACCATAGCCATCAGATCTTCAAACTCGACTAGGTTCAATGTATCCTTTGATCTGAAAATGTTTTACCCCGCCTTGGAACTTTCATACATTTCTTGAAACTTGTGCTAAGGTATTGTGGTTCAATTTAGGCTGTAGATCTTTCTGCCAATCTTTCATTGCCATAGATTCTTAACAAACTTTATGCACGGCTTACCAATCATTTAATCAACTCCAGCTCATCAGCTTCCTTCATTAAATAATGCTTTTATACATTCAATGCATTCTGTTATTACTCAGTTGCAACTCGGTAAATACTAAACTTTACTCGGTAGACATTTTACCTTCATTAACCGATAGCGATAACCTTAGGGTTTACCAACTAGGTTCTTTGCTTGGTAACATAGTATAGTATTAACCTTACAAACAATAGCATATGCAGGATATCAAAATAATCTAAACATCATGATCTTATCATTGTCTAACTCGGTAATAGTTGCCCATTGAATAACTTATTCCTCCCTTTATTCATTACATTCTTTATGTGCCTTTTACCGACATCTTAACTCTTTCCAAAACATACTTCTTAAGATATGGCAACATCATACTGAATTAGAAAATCAATTTCTTAACATCAATGAGAAAATAATAATGTTAAGACAGTGAACATCCTTAATCATTTATATCCATAGTCATCAACAACCTTCTCAATATCCTTATTGAAATACCAACAATCTCTTATTGTAATTGGAATGCCAACAATCTCCCTTGTTTGTTATAATGCCAACACTAGCCTTACCTAAAAAGCATTAAAGGAGTTAAATTCAAAACAAAATACCTTTGGTGTGAAAGAATAAGTTTTACTCCAAGCCCTCAATTGATGTATTTTATTTTTAAAATAAAAGAGGAATATGTCCTTATTTATCTTTTAAGGTTTCAAAGGGAGGATTTTGAGGAAAAGTAAGAAGGTTATATTAAATATCTTTTGAGTTTTGTTCACAAAGTGAATAAAGAGAAGTTGACTTTATCTTCTTAAAGAAACCTTAAATATTTCTCAAAAGGGGACCATGCATTGCATGGAGTCAAATAATGAAATTTTGAGAGGGAAATAAGAGTCCCAAAGGTTGGTTTCCATGCTGCACGTAGAGATAAAATGCAAATCTCCATGTCATAAGCCCTTTTTCCATGTGGGCTAGGATTGAAAGAAAGAAAGTCTGAGTTGTATTGCAAAAGGAAAGCCCTATCTATACTTCATGTTTTTCTCTTTAGCGGGTCCTTGATAGCATCTAATAGAAGATTTCAAGGAATATAAGAAATAAACAGTGAGTTCAAATGCAAAGAAATGCATGGGAAGGTTGCAGTTGTAGTTTGACATTATTTGGAGGAGCAGATTTTGTTGGAATCAAGGAACACTGAGAGGGGGGTGAATCAGTGTTCTGCAATCTTTAACTTTATAAAATCGTACTTTCAACCACTTAATGCATATGAACAAAAGAAAGATGCTAGAACATAAACCAAATAGCCACAACACCATAACACCAAGATTTTTATATGTGGAAAACTCGGTTAAGGGAAAAACCACGGTGGGGATGAGACACACAAAATGAGTAGACTCAAATATAATGTTTACAAGGGAATGCACATGGATTCAGACACACTACCTAGAGCTCGATGCTCAAAACAAGAAAGGGAAACAACTCTCAAAGGCTCACTACCTTAAAAATAATTACAAAAGATCACAAAAGCTTTTGAACTAACTGATAGCATCTACAAATTCTTGATAATAGTTTCGGTTAAGCACAATAATCAAACATTGCATACTTTGCCTTATACAGCTCTGGTTCGCTGCTCTGCATTAACTGAAGCACAAATCTCTTAATTGCGCAAGTGAAAATATGCACTATCAATCACACAACCTTTTTACACACTTAAAATAATCAATTACATTGTCCTTATATATCTGCAACATGGAATCATATCAGCTACATGTCGGCTCAAGAACATATAACATATTCATCAAACTTGTATGAATTATCGGTTGAATCTGATCTCCAATGCATATGCGGACCAAAAAGAGTTTTCCACATGCTTCCCAAATGATGGCTAAACATCCTCGAACAAAAAAATATCACCAAAACTTCACCGTCAATTATGCACAACAATCAATCACACAAGTCAGCCATACTACACTTTTCAACCCAAAAACCTATACACCGGATCTTCTACCTTGCACAACAATCATCACCAGAAGCTAAGATCATGGAATAAGGTACTATAGACATCTATCAAGCTTCCCTTAGCTTTGCACCATTAAATATTCAATTGAAATGAAATACCAATCAATATATGCTACTCTGTTGGATGCCCTATTCTAACTTACCAAACTTAACCAAATCTTCACTCAGACTTCAAGTATAAGCGAATCAATCACTGTGAATGGGAATGTTGATTTGAGTTGCCATAAATGACAACATCTGATGACCTAAGAAGTGTCTCTTTCCAACATATTTATCCTCGAAAAGAGTAGTTACAGAGTTTTAAGAAGCAGTGAAGGTAAGTTTCAGAGGTTCCAGCATGAAATACTCATCCACGATGAAGGGAAAGTGTAGTGAGACTCAAACAAGACAAAAGATCATCATTATTTTACCATGCAAAGGTATGCACTTTAGAATAATCGATTCCCTTGAAGATATGTTGTTATTTAGAATTCCAAGAAAAACTAATGCTTCATTTTTTGGAGACCTTATAAGCCATTATATGAGATAGAAGCTTGTATTCTTGTGATCTCATTTTTTTCCTTCATGGAAGAGTCTATTGTATTGAACTATGACTGTGCATGGTAATGAGAAAATCAATGGTGATTCTTGTAATGTACCCCATGGAGTTTCTAGAAATATAAGTTCATTATTGCAGGTTATTATTGTCTTTAATGTTCTCTCAAGGACAATAGTAAATAGAATAGTGAGCTCAACGTTCTAGTAGGACAACCAGTCTCAGAGGGTTTTTGAGAAGTCTAAAGGTGATTAGAAGGAAATTCACGGGTTTGGAGTAACTTTTTATACATAATAATCATTAATGCAACAATGATTGAATAAAGACAGTCCTTAGTGTCATTAATGGCAATCAAAAGGTATGAGACAAAGGTGGGTAATGAGCAATGATTTCTATTGCAACCTCAGATATCAGAAAAAGGGTATTCTAAATGCACTGTCAATAATAGTGCCAAGGATTGAGAAGAAGCCTCTAAATGCAATGATTGGATACCAGGTTTGAACAATGAGGCTAATGGTAGCAAAGATAGTGTCCCTATGTTCTTTGAAACAATAGGATCTCACAAAGGCCAAATAGAAAATCAACAAGAAATCTAAAAGGGACAGTGGCATATGTATGACATGGAAGAAGCAAATTTAATGAAAGTATTGTCCAAATGTCAATAAATGGAGCCATTCACATCAAAACATGATCAGAACAACACCCAAGAATAAGGTTTGACAGTCACATAGCCCTAAAGATAGTCAATGATAGGAGCACATTCATGGTGCAAAGTCCTATTAATAGTGGATAATAAAAGAAACTGAAGTCAACAACACCATTCAGAAGAGGTGAAGTGACTGTTGAAAACCACAAAGTTTCACAATTTGACAATAAGAAAATGACAAAAGAAGACAAAGCAATCATATAGAAACATTGAAGAATCATTGTCATTTCATAACAAAGAGATCAAATTTGAAGAAATTTTAGAGCATATTAGCCATAGTTAGATTGCCTTGATATGGATGCAAATTGATAGAAGACAATAATTCCTTGTGTAGTAGAGATTTTGCAAGATATCCAGCCTTGTAGAGGATGTAGATACAGTGACAGTGCCAAGTAATGAATGAAGAGTAGTCATTCACAAATCAAAGCCTTAAGGGCTTGTCAAGAGAGAACATATCAAGACTCAAAAGAATGCAGTCATTGTCAAAAAGTATTGTCCCCTCAGGAGCTAAAAATATAGAGGTTTAAGAGCACATCCATGAACAGATACAACATCAGAGCAGAGATGCATCAACATCCACAACAAGTCTAAAGACACTGCATTTTGTGACAACATATAGAGCAAGTGAAAGCAAAAGGGGAATCTACGAGCAAGCTCAAAAGAAAGTCATGTGATTGATAATGAAGATAGAAATACAGATCAAGACAAGGTTTTATACCTTAGAACAATGAACTGTATGATTTAGTATGTGATAGAGACAGTTATGTATAATGTTTTCAAGTGGAGATTAAAGCAGATATTGAGGGCCCATAATAGTGAGCTTAGCCATGTCACGGAAAGTACAAGGCAATGTAGCAATGATAGAAGTTTTACAAATTAAAGAAAAGCTTAATGAAATTATCAAAATCAATTAAAGATATTCTTAGTAACCCGTCAAAAAACAATCAACAAAGGTCCCCCATGAAAATGATAAGGCAAATCACCATAAAAAAGTATCTAGGAGCTTGTTTGTTCATACAAGAAAAGTCAGTCTTATATATTAAAGTGCATGATAGTTATGATTGTGAAAGCTTTTTGGAGTCATAAATATTGGACCATAGAAAAAAAAAGGATTGTGATATCATTTACATAGCTCGGGCCCTCATAAACACAAAGAACAATCATGAGATTATTGTCAAGATAGCCAGAGGGTCATGTTGGCAATTGACACTCATCCGGTGATTTAAGGTGGCTTCTGGTAGTTGCATATTGGTCTAGGGTTGTCATTGATGGAAACTCTTCTTGGAGATTCGATCTGGCAGTCGTAATTCATCTTATTCGGAAGATGAAGATAACCAGTAGGCAGTTAACCTGTAAAATAGGGTATTTCAGTAATGTTTTGAATCATAATGATTTTCAATGATTGCGGTGTTTTGGGTGATTATTTTTGTGATCTCGGTGCTTGGGAAGACCATTAGGAAGCGTGTGATTATAATATTTTGGTTTGGTGCTATGTTTTGTTCAAGATTGAAGTCGACTTGGAGCTACACGTTACACTTCTTGAAGCTGACATGAAGGAGATTTTTTTTGTTTTAAGATCGGATATATAATATCAATTTGGCGGTTGATTTTTAATATATTAATAGTGTAGTGATTTATTTTGGTTTGATCAAGCGCAGTTTCACGTGCGCATTTTACTTTCAGACCTATCGGTAGACGACTGAGATAAAAGCAAAGTATTCAGTAGAGCAGAGACAGTCAGAGATTCAACACTTAACCAAAACTCATTTTTGCATAGTCAGATGCTAATTAAGAGTTAATTTCATTGTACTTTCTCATTGTAAACAAATTGTAAGTTAGTGAGACTTCCTTGAAGGTTGTAGCCTTCTGGGCAACTATATTTGAGCAACGAGCTTTAGGCAATGAGCCTCAATGCAAGTGCATTGTACTCCTGGCCATAGTATATAAATATTGTGGGCTCCAAACCCACCATGGTTTTTCCCTTTCTGGTTTTCCACGTAAAAATTATGGTGTTGTGGACTTGTGTATTCTTTGTTGCATGTTTATGTTTTTTTCTATTATGCATTGTTAATGGGTGGATAAAGAATAAGTTTGTGGTTTTAACTTCCGATAGATCACTGATTCACCCCCCCCCCCCCCCCTCTCTCAGTGATCTCTGATTTTAACAATATAATATAAAAGAAAGCTACAAGAAATATTTAGCTTCAACCAATGAAACAACATAAAATAAAAGTAAATAAAAGAGATTATACCTTCATGATTTATGTCTCATTGTGTCCTAACTCCACTGTTCCTGGTTGTAGATGATTTGCTCTCAGACAAGCACTGGTAGCTTCCAAGATGGAATATGAAGAATGGACTGATAGTTATCTGATACTATGAGATGAATATGCAAATGATTTAAGCTAACATGATATTAAGCTATTTTAAATTGCTAATTACTCTCAAACTCATAGATGCAAGATAAAAACTCCTAGAATGACTATAAGATTAGCTATTAGTTTCAAAATGGCCGAGGAGACCTCTTTTTATAGATTTTGAGTGCATGAGCTTAGGTGGCAGAGATCAATGGTCATGATTGAATCTTGAAAATTGGATGGCTATGAGAAAGAGGTTGAAGGTTGAGAGAAAGGGGGAAGGAGAAGACAAGTGTCACTCATATCACCTTGACTGAGTTGAAGACTTGAGAGGATATAGGATAGTTGGAGAAGATGTAGGAATGAGAGGACAAGTGGACTCAAGTCCTCCTAATATATAGGGATGTTGGAGAGAATGTAGAATAAGGTTAGGAAATATGTGTACGTACACAATATTTCATTTATTTTGGAAGTTGGAGATAAGTGGCTAATAAATGATTTTATTTTATTTTATTTTGCTGAATTAATTTAGCCACATGATGGATGAGTTGGCAAAGAGATTAAATAATTAAGAAATTATTTAATTAATAAGACTATAGGATAGTAGATAGAGGATTAATTAAATATTTAGATATTTAATTAATTGATTAGAAGAAAAAGATATGATGAATTAATTAATAAAATGTTTCAATTAAATTAATTAATAGAAGGACATGAAATGAATTAAATAAATTAATCTTTTCAAATTAACTATTTAATAGAAGAATAATTATTAAATAAATATAAAATATTTATTTAATTGCTCATAGCCATTTTTATGTGTATACAATTGGTATCAGAGCCTAGTTCCTCTGAGGAAGCTTAACCGCTTGAGGAAGATCTGGGAGATTGATTCAATGGATTCCAGTTTTCAAAGACAACTCAATGTGACACTTGAGGATCTTGATGCAGCTAGAAGTGAGGTTTGTACCTTGAAGAAGAATCTGAATGATGTTGATGAATTCATTAGTGAGCTAAAGGATCAAGCAAGCATCTGTAGAGAAAAGAAGATGGAATTAATGGACAAGTTGAAGAAGAAAGAAGATCGGATCATGGAATACTAGGACAAAGTTGATGAGGTTAATAAGCTTGAGAGAGAGAATGTTTCTTTGAAGAATGAGATGCAATCCATTATGATGAGACTAACTAAGGAAATTGAGGACCGAAAGAAGAATGAAGAGAATCCAGCACAATCATTGAAGGAAAGAGTTGATGAATCCTTCAATCTTACCTATGAGAATGATAAGTTAAAGCTTGAGTTGACTCAATCAAGGAAGAATGGTCAAGAACTTGAAAGATAGGTTGCTACCTTGAGGGATGAACTTGCTACTACCAATGAATACAAAGACAAATTCAAAACTATTTCAACAAGACTTGATGAAATGTTGGAAATTTGGAGACATGGAAAAGATATGCGAGGTCTAGGATTTGAGAAAGGTGAATCCTCCGAATCTGGACAAGGCAATGCAAAACCTAATAAGAAGAAGAGCAGGAATCCTCCGGTAAGACAACCTAATGCTCATAAATTTAATGGTAGATGTTTTACTTGCAACAAATTTGGTCATATGGCGAGTCAATGTAGAAGTAGGATGAATAATGGAATGATGAACAATAACAATATAATGAATAACATGAATAATGTTCTTACCTTTACCGGTCATTGTTTCATATGCAATAACTTTGGACACAAGTCAAATGTGTGTAGAGAAGTAATAAATAACTTCTAGAACAAAAGATGTTATGCTTGTGGAATGTTTGGACATATTTCTAAACAATGCAGGTCAAGACAGAATCAGATGAACTTCTGACCTATGGAGAATAATGTTGTTTGTCAAGCATGTTGTTAGTCCCAACCGGTGCTGAGAGGGGAGGGGTGAATCAACACTTTACCAGTTTTACAAAATTAAAACCTTTTAACTCAAGATTGTGGTAACTTAATATTCATCTTGATATAAATAGTTATTACAGAAGAACATGCATGCATGAAAAGATACACAGTAAAACGAAGATTTATCTCATGGAAACCCAAATGGGAGAAAACAACGGTGTGAGTAGGAACTCACAAAGTTTGCACTCTTCTGGAGTACACCTGGTGAGGAGCCATCCCTATTAGAAGATTACAAAGACATTGTTAGGTGCCACCCGGTTAAGAGATTTTATTTAAGGCTTGTTAGTGCCTTTACCCTGTTAGAGGTAGTCTTTTTAAAGGTCTTAGGATCATCCATTAAGATGTCACCGATTAAGGGATTTTACAAAGGGACCTGTTAAAGTCCACCTGGTTAAGGGATTTTGAGTTGCAATGGTTAGAAAGCAACATGAAGTTGATCTGCTAGAATAGCTACTGATAGCTTGATCAGATCACAATGAAAATCATACTCTGTCTCCACCGGTTGTGTCTGCTCTGCACTACACCAATTCTCTGCTCATACCCTTGGTTCTACACTCTGTCGGTCTACTTCACACACACTCTGCTCTGCTAAATCATTTAGCACTATAGATCGCCTCTCACAAGAGTTGCACTTTGCAATTTTTTTGATCAAGAATGTTTTGTATGAACTCAAAACACTTTATACTCTCTCTGTCGTCACCTTAAGGTGTTTCCTTAATCAATGCAATCATAGATTTTAGTACATTTCAAATTCAAAACTTTTTGCTCTTTCTTTGCGCGCCCTACAACAATTCCACCGGCTACTCATTCAAACCTACCACTGCATCCCCAAAAAATAGCGACTTCTGGGTCGAGTTCAGTCTTTTAAATGCAAACTAGAAAATTCGCAAGTAATCATGGCTTAACTACATGATGACTGAACTTGACTTCACCAACCTTTAGTTTGGCATAGACACAAGCTCACCAACTCACCTCTTGCCATCGCAACTGTGTAACCGATCACTACTCCGAGATTTATGGTGACAACCTATCTTCCTTCTGTTTCACCGGTATACCACTGTGCTCTTCATTACCGGCTCATCCTTTGATGTTGGTTTGTAGTACTTCCATCAATCCTCTTCTCCTATTTGCTAATGAGGTTCCAATTTGCATACATCCTCAAGCCTTCTTGCCTAAGTCACCTTTTGTGACTTCATCATCATCAGAATGACCAACCTGAAGATCTAACCTCAACATCAATCTTTTTGAGTGACATACCAATTAGCTTAGTCTGTCTTCCCTTGAGCTAATTGAACCTTGATCATATGTCTCTGTAGCGTCGTAAATTGTATGCACTTGCTAGGGTGGTACAATTTCACACCTAGTTTAGCACCCGCCTTGGCGCATTTTGCATTTTGCATTGCATTTTCCCTTTAGCACTTAATTAATTAAATTAATTAGGTCTAAGGTTCTATTTTATCATCTCCCATATCATAAAGTTGGGCCCTTTTCATTAAAGTGTGCCCCTTTCATTTTATTCCTCTAATACATCATTTAATCAAAAACCCTAATTAGGTCCTATTTTAAACTTGGGGGCTTGATTTCGGGGGTCAAAACATCTCGAAATCAGCTGTAACTTCGGGATTCGCTCTAAAATCATCATATCCGACGGCCCTGAAAATTTGGTGAAAAGTTGTCGGGACCATGGCGCACGGCGTGCACATGGTCCCGGACATTTTTTCCGAAATTTTAGGAGCACGATCCAATCATAAAATAAAGCTTAACCCCAAGAAATTGGCGGGAGATTCAATCTCTAGGTCGGCCAAAAGTTGAAATTAAGACCTAGGGTTTCATATTTAAGAGCTCTCTTTCTTCATTTGAAAGGATCTATAATTTTGGTTTCAAGGACCTTCTATGCAGCGAAAGAGAAAATCTTTGAAGACTTCAACAACATTCAACATCCATCCATCAAGCATCTATCAATTTAATTCATCCATTTAGGGCTTTGAAGGCATTGAAGAACAATAAGGGATCACCGACTGAAGATTGGCTTGTACCCCTCCCTTGGGGTTGGGTATGATTTCATGTTGTTTTCATGTCTTTGCATAAGCTTCATCATACCATTTTTATTCATGCTTTAGATCACTTTGCATCTTGATTTGGAGCATTTACATTATCATTTGCAAGCAATTAGGGTTTACTTTCTAGGTTGCTCTAGTTTGCTTACTTGCATTTTAGGATCTTGCACACACACAAGGTCTGCACACACATTACTTTTACAATATAACTTGGCTATTCGTGGAGGTGGAAATCACCGAAGCGGGGGTTTGACTAAGGCAAAACCCTATATAGCCACCCACCATACCCTTTTCAGATATAAGTGCAGGTTTCGGGATTCGGACGACGCCGCAAGTTGCAGATCCGGGAGAAGTAGGCCGAGACAGCACTACACACCAAATTTCAGAGCAAAAGACCAGGACAAGGGCGTGGGGCGCCCTAGTCCTGCCAGGACAGGGGCGCTGGGTGCCCTGGTCCCTGGGACAGGGGCACTGGACGCCCTGGTCCTTCTGTCAGACAACAAGTTTCAGCATTTTTCTGACAGCTTTTCAGGTTGCAAAACAACAGTTTCAGGAGCAGAATCAGGACAGTGGCGCCTGCGCCCCCGTCCCGAACATTTTCACTCAAATTTTAACTCTAGGTACGCATCTGCATTCTTGTCTTGTCCTTGTGTTTACAGCTTTCCATTATTTAATCTTAATTCTGCAATCTTGTTATTAGTTCATACTTGCACTTTGGGTTTAGGAATTGAACTTGCATCATTTTATCTTTCAATTACAACAAAGGAATAGAAATCCTAATAGGTAGCCCGTGGCTCTCTCTTCCACAAAAAGAAGTAGCCAATTGTGTGATACCTCTAGGCTCTTTCGTATTCCACAAATGTGTGTCAAAAGGTAGGATTAGGGCATGTTGGCCTAGTCTCATTTTTTCCCCTACACAGTCTCTTATGTTGCTTCCATGTTGTTTACAAGTCATCACCTTTTCTACTAAGATACACCACTCCACCGGTCAATGTTAAACATCAATGACAAATCTCAACTAATATACATGTTCTCTACATTAATCGGTTTTGTCAATGCCAACACATGCAACAAAACCGATCACATTGCAAAGTATTGTAGAAACAAGAACATTGTTCCAATAGACAAGAACAAATTAGATGAGAAAGGAAAAGAGAAAGTAGAAGAAATCAAGGATAAGCATGAGAAGATGTGGGTGAGAAAGGATGAATCCAGAGCTAACAACAAATCTGCACCCGAATTCGGTGCAGGATCTTCAACCAGTAACTAGGGCTTTATACCTTAGGGGGAGCTTTTCTTGTAGATTCTAAGAACCCCCTCTTCGGTGGTCTGCAATCGATTCCAGAAGGTTGCAAAAGGACTAAATCATATGTTTAGATGATATCTGAAAGTTTCTAAAGGATCTTGTGCTTCGGTATGAAATTTCATGAAGATCATGATAACCGGTTACTGCATTTATTATAGTGAAAAATTAGGTTTTCGAAGGATAAAAGTGCATTTCAAGACTTCATTTGTCACAATGCGATCAAGCGAGTAAGAGAAGAAGTGAGAGCAAGCAACTTGGCAATTTCAACAACAACTTCTAAGTGAATTTTAGCACCCGGTTGTGAAGCAAGGTATCTATCTGTTCAGATTTTCAGTTTTTCGCAAACCCTAGATTTGAGATGGCTTCAATTTTTGGTATTGTGACTCCTCTGGTGGTTGATATCAAGGATAGGGCTCATCCTTTTTTTAAGAAACAACCATTCAAATCAGTCAAGGATGATCTAAAAGTTGCATTCTCATTCGTGCCCTATGTCGTGCTGCACCATGAAGATATCAAGGCCTACATTCACTGTGACCTTGAGGAGATTGGGAATGCCGATATGTTTGACCTGTATAACAAGCATTTGGCTGACGGTTTGGGGAATCTCAAACCTGAATATAAGTTGCTATAGGATAAGGGTTTCTTGCAATTTGTACATTTCCCATTGTTTGATGAGGCAGAATGGATTCACTACATCCTTAGACGTGTGCATGATGAGTTCATATGGCTTGACAGGCCCCACAAAATTACCAAGAAAAAAATCCATGTTGTAACTAGTTTGGTCGAAACCAGTGATGTGCCCAACCTGAGAAAGGTATCAAATGACATCGTCATAGCTACCACTAGATCCAAGTTTGACAGAAGAGCCATGACTGTGAATGATATTTTGGAGAATGACATGAAATTTTCTTCAATGGTAGTCAGATACAAGGTCTACCAGTCCAGTCGGTACAACTCTATCTCCAGTACCGCTATCTACTCTGCATATCAGACGCTCAAAGAAGATAAGATGTATGATCTGTGCACTGCACTTTTGAATGAGTTATTGAGCAATCTAAAAAAAACAAAGTAGGATAAAAAAATATACTTTTAAGTATGGTACACTCCTTATTTGTCTGGCACTATACTTCCTTAATGAGATACCTGATTTCAACGACAAGGTCCAATGGGCCTATGATAGACCGGTGGCCATGAAAATCAAGGAAGGGATGTCAGGAGTTCGTGATGCAACCATGAGGATATCTGCCCTCTGGGGATACTTTAAAACCTTCCAAGCAACCATGAAAAGCAGGGAAAGGATTCTGAAGGAGGTAGTTGAGAAGTATGAACAAACTATTTGCTTCATGGTGGATAAGGATCAGTGTCTAATAGAAGCAGTGGAGCCCCAGGTTGTCTGGATCATTCCCATGGGGTATGAAGTAGACTCTGCTACATGTGAGGCATATGCACAACACCTTCTGAGTCAACCGGTAGATCCCAAGGAAGGGAGATTTGGGACATTTAAGGAAAAGGACCTTAGTTTGCATATGCAATTCACTGCCCCTGCCCAGAAGAGAAAAGTAACTAACATGGCAGAAGAAGTTGCTACTCAAATGGGTTTCACCAAGGAGGAGGTGAAGAAAGCAAGATAAAAACATGCTCAAAAGGAGGCCAAGGTTGATCTGATTCCCTCCATGGAAAAACCTAAGGCAACTAAGTATGCTCCTGCTATGGTGGCACAACCTGTAAAACCTAGCCCATCCAAAAGAGGTGTGCTGAAGTAGATGGAAAAACCCAAGAGAACCTATATCAGATAGGTGAGAAAGCCTTAATCAAGTGGAGCACAACCCAACAAAAAGACTAAGTCAGATCCTACTCCATCCAAAGACCCCAGAGAAGCAAACAGGTCAAAAGTCAACTCGACAAAGACCTTGAATCTGGGAATATACTAGGTAAGTATACAATCATTCCTCAACTATCAGCAGACCAATTGATAGATCAGATATTAGTGGATGGAAATTTAAATAATCTTGAAGCGAATTTTGAAAATTTTGATGATGGTGACCAAAGAAAAGTTGAGGAAGCAGTAGTATTGTATTTACATAATTTTAGTAAGACATTAATTAAATTAGAAAAGTCCATTCCAAAGGACTTGTACAGTATAATAGATGTTGGAAGAGTGAATGCAAGTAAAATTGATAGAGAAATGAAGGAGAGAGAGCTTGTAAATAGATGTACATGTATTACTCATGACGAAGTTAATAGATTGATTGAGGAAGCTAACAAAAAGGAATTTAGAAGTAAGAACAAAATCAATAGATTAATGATTGGCAATGTAGAGGAGGTAAGGAAAGAGACAGAGGAAATACAAAAAAAGATCATTCAGAATGACCCTCTATATAAAGATGCATTTAAATCATCTCAGTCAGAAGAAAAGCAAGGTGATTCTAGAAGTCAAAAGGTTGAGACTTAGTCCAAAGATCAACCGGAAGACCAAGGGAATACGGCAATTGATGTTGAGACTGATGACAATCCTCTGGTGACTGATAGCATTATACCCCTGTAATTCAACATACTGATATTGGGGACAAGGGAGAGAAGAAGGATGCTGAGTCAGGAGAAGCCAAGGTGGACAAAGGTAAAGGCATAGTTGATCTGATAATTACCACTCCTTTGGTTATAGGGATCCCACCTCAAATCTTTTTTGATGGCTCAGTTGATCTTGGGAAGTTGTCTCCTGTAGAGAATCTTATGCTTGCTACTGCAATCCAAGCTCAAGCCAACCAAGATCTGGTAAAATCAGAAAATAAAGATAAAAAGTTAATTTTGATGTCCATAGATGTTTTACAGAAGGTGGCTTCCGATGTACAATTAGATTCAAATAATAGCCCCTCCGGTAAATTATTATAATTGATTAACAGTGTAAATACCAATTTTGATTCTTTGGAGAAAACGACTACTCATAAAGTTTTGGACAGATTTAAGGAAGTTAGAAAGCAGACATTCTTGAAAATGATTGAAGATGATAGGGTGACATTGAATAAGAGACTGCATACCAATTCTGACACATTGTAAGAAGCCGATAAATTGTATAAATCTTGTCTTATTTTGCCTAAATTTACTATTGATATTGATAAACAAATAAATGATTGCTAGGGAAAGCTTGCAACTATTTCTCAATATTTTGACCCTAATGTAACACTAACTAGAAGCATTGAAGGACATATTATAGCCTTGAATGATCAGATCTCCGACCTTCAAACTGATAAGGAGAAAGTTTTGAGGAAAGTGGGTGAACTCCAGACCCTAATTGCCATTCATATAGACACTATGTTGAGCAATAAGGTAGACTATATTAAGGAAATGGCCCAACCTGTACCATCAAATCTAAGAGAGTTAGAAATTCATGCTACAATATTCAATGCATTTATCACAATTTTGGATAACCTGGAGAATGGGTGGGAAACTCACTTGGGATTTTTGAAGACTACCTATGCTGACCTATTCAAGTATCTGTAAAGTATATATCAGTTGTATATCAGTTTTGGGCTACACCCCATCTTTAGCATTGTTGTCAAAGGGGGAGAGATGAGGTGAAAAATGTACAAACTGATTGTGTATAGAGTATACAGTCTGGTGTAATGCAGATTCTTGGATTGTTGATCTAAGGGGGAGCCTTAGAATTATTTCATTCCTTATAATTCTTTTATTCTTTCCTCTGGTGTACAGGTTTCAACACTTAGCCATTTTTCATTGATGTTGACATCAATGTCAAAGGGGGAGATTGTTGGCAATTGACACTCATCCGGTGATTTTAGGTGGCTTCCGGTAGTTGCATATTGGTCTAGGTTTGTCGTTGATGGAAAATATTCTTGGAGATTTGATCCAGCAGTCATAATTCATCTTATCCAAAAGATGAACGTAATCGGTAGGCAGTTAACTGATATAATAGGGTATTTCAGTAATGTTTTGATCTGGAATGATTTCCGATGATTGTAGTGTTTTTGGTGACTATTTTTGTGATCTCGATGATTGGGAAGACCTTTAGGAAGTGTGCAATTATAAACTTTTGGTCTGGTGCTATGTTTTGTTCGAGATTGAAGCCGACATGAAGGAGATTGTTTTTGTGTTAAGATTCGATATATAAGATCAATTTGGCAGTTGATTTTCGATATATTAATAGTGTGGTGATTTGTTTTGGTTTGATTGAGTGCAGTTTCACATGCGCATTTTGCTTTCAGATCAATCGATAGCTGACTGAGATAGAAACATAGTATTCAGCAGAGCAGAGACAGTCAAAGATTCAACACTTAACCAAAACTCATTTTTGCATAGTCAGATGCTAAAAAAGAGTTCATTTCATTGTACTTTCTCATTGTAAACAAATTGTAAGTCAGTGAGACTTCCCTAAAGGTTGTAGCCTTCCGGGCAACTATATTTGAGCAGTGGCTCTAGGCAGTGAGCC
Source organism: Cryptomeria japonica (assembly GCF_030272615.1). Lineage (NCBI taxonomy): Eukaryota > Viridiplantae > Streptophyta > Pinopsida > Cupressales > Cupressaceae > Cryptomeria > Cryptomeria japonica. The sequence continues at coordinate 660,234,989 of NC_081415.1, forward strand.
TGAATGCAAGTGCATTCCCCATCTATGTAATATTTATAAACTCCTGGCTATAGTATATGAATATTGTGGGTTCCAGCCCCACCGTGGTTTTTCCCTTTCCAGGTTTCCACGTAAAAATTCTGGTGTTGTAGATTTGTGTATTCGTTGTTGCATGTTTATGTTCTTTTTTGTTATGCATTGTTAATCAGTGAATAAAGAATAAGTTTGTGGTTTTAACTTCTGGTAGATCACTGACCCCCCCCCCCCCCCTCTCAGTGATCTCTAATTTTAACAAGTCATTTCACAATCCTAGAGCATTAATAGTGTAGTCCCAAGAATACAGTTGTTAAATGAGTATACAATGCTCAAGAACATGATCAATTAAATGTTGAGCAGTCCTAAAGTGCAAATCATGAAGACATTGTCATGACGGAGTTACAACATCTAAACAGTGAACAAGAGAAGTTTTAGAGAAAATAGATCAGTCTATCATCAGTTGAAGACCTTTAATGGTTTAGTACTTGTCCAAGTGAAAGTTTTTTAGGTGAAATATCTCACTTTTTAAGGTTTTTTAGAGGTTCTTATAGCATGACAAGGCCTAAATCCAACCTTCCATCATGCGAGAGGGTTACAATCAGTTGAGGAATCAAAAGATGAAGCTAAAATATTATGTTTTAATTAGAGGCCACAAAAGAGGAGTTTTGGGCCAGTTTCAAGCAATTCTACATTAGTTGAAGACCCACAAGGCTTATACCTCAATTGAGACAACTTTCGAGCAATTCAACTCCACTTCTTAGTAGTTCCACCTCCCTTTATGCATGGCTTTCTCTTCAAATTCAACGCCAAGCGGCTAATCATGCAAATTTGGAGATGAAAGCAAGAAGAAGCAATGAGTTCAAGCCAAGTTCATAAAGACACAACCAGTTCATCTACCAACTCTTGGACTCAGTTATTCAAAGGATCCTTTTTCTATAAGACTTCCTCTATATTCTTTTGTAAGTTAATTCCTTTCTCTATTCCTTTTTCTTTCAACTCAACATGAGCAGTATTGTAGCTCATTAGAAGCATTATTAGTTGTATGAAATTCCTTTATTTTTCAATAAAAGCAACAATTTTCCTTCTTGATACTTAATGAGTTGAAAATGAATGATTGATTTGATTAATTTTCCATGATCCATGCTTTGAATCCTTTGAGTTTGTCTCTTTTAAGCAATTTTGATTCAAGAGGATGCAAAATTAATGCAGGTCATAGATTGTGTAAGCTAATTTGATAGTTTGAAGTTGAGAAGACAACTTGTTTTCCTTCATGTAAGCTCTAAGATTGTCCCCCTTTTTATGAAATGTTGATGTATTATTTGCTTAGTTGAGTTGTGATAAATAGGTCTTCTTTGTTGAAATGTGTTGTGACTTAGTGCAATTGATTAGGCTTATCAGATATTTGGTGCATCACCTCTTAGGATAGGTTTCAATTCAACATTCTTCCTATCCCTTTTCCCATCAAGTCAAATTTGTAGGAGGTTTCATCAAAGAGAACCAGCTCACTCTGGAGGTTGATTTCCACCACAGGCAACCCATAGGCCTAGAAATCATCCCATGTTTTACAAGATTGCTGAGCTTTCAGCTTAAACATCACGGGTGCAATCTTTGTGACAACAATATCAATTAAACAAATATATGAATTTTGAAAAATAAATTTCATAAATAAAGTTTGTGACAAGGAGATGTAATATTTTTGTTCACACACACACACACTTGCTAAGGTCTTTTTGATGGCAGCCATTTTGATCAAATTAAAAAAAAGGTTTGAAAGCTATAAAATCACAAGTTAAAAAATAAAAATGTGCTTGTGTTTCTCTAATTTATACAATCATAATTTATTTAAAAGACACAAATTAATTATACTTGATAAAAATCATAATTTATGTTTGTATTAATAAAGTTATAAAATCAAAAGGTAACATTTATATTTGTAAATAAATTAAAGTATTTTTTTTTTCAATCGGTAAATGATACTTTAATATTGATTTATCAAAAATTTACAAACTTCAAAATTTGCTTATAGCTCAAATCAAAAGAAACCAACCATCCCACCAACCACCATACAAACTCACAACATCATAAGTCTATTAAAAACATACGGAGTTTGACGAAGAAAGCAAAAACAACATTAAAAGGAAACTCTTGTGGTGCACTGACCATCATGATCTCCTTGCCTTTATAGCTACCATCCAAGTCGTGCACTCTCTGGTCCTCTTCTTCAATGCGATCATCATGAGCTTCTAGGGGGAAGCCAATCCATAGTGACCTGCCACCCGAGTTTTTCTTGGATCCTTGAGGCCGCCCTCTCTTCTTTTTCGGTGAAGAGCCCAAGCTAGAATCCTCCCCCACTCTCTTTATAGTGGATGGATTCCATTTCTCCAACTCCTTTTGAATTTTCATCCTTTCCCACACTCAAATATACTCCTGCACTCCATGCATTCCAATTTGGGTCGAAGCTCTGTGTACTTCCTTGCTGCAATCCATGCTCCATAGAAGAAAAGGGCGCAAGGGGGGAAGAAACTCACTAGAATGCAACCACACTCCATTCGGGCACACAAAGCCTTCTCCATCTTGCACCATTCAGATGAAACCCTCTAAACCACCCCTCTAGTCCTCCTTCACACTATTGGAAACCGCCCAATGAACTCTATCTACCCCAACCAGCTCAAAAGCCTATGCAACAAACATAGACACAATATTTGCATTTGTGCGATATTTGAACTCCCCCCACATATACTCATCGCCAAGAACAATTTTGACTCTATTAAGAAAGCCTTGGTCTTCAAACCTGAAGACGTTAGAGAGGCGCTAATCAAAAATGGTGCCCCAAAATGCCACCATAGGACGCGATGCCTTAAGGGAAAATTTTGGCTCCATGATTGTACAAAAACAACCACAACATACACTCCCTGAATTGCCTTTCAAAAGACTCACTAAGCACCACCTGATAACCAAGAGCAACTTAACTTCCCAAACATGATATCAATCACTATAAATGCATATCTTCATTCGATAATCTTTAAATCATGCACCTGCAATATGGCTTAAATGCATGTACCACCTTTCTTACCATCTCCACATTTGGCCTTAGATCAAACTCTGCCACCCTGCCCAAGAAAGCTAACAACTACATGGAGGAATGAAGACATCCACTAACTGTCACCTAGTACTGTCACCAAGATCATACGACCACCTTCATTAAATGCTCGTCACCTCAAGGATAGTGGATATCTTCAACCAAAAAAGATCTCAAGGATACCACTCTTATTCATACACTACTATTCTCATAGCACCTACCCCCAATTCCAATGCCTCATTTGCACATCTATTATCCTTTACATTTCCACTTTAGAAAACATGAGATATCTTGAAATCTTCAAACAACACCATAATCGACATGATTGTTTTAATGTCACGATTGATTCTCCAACTAAGCGAGATGCCACAGATGATAGCATTGACTATAACTTGGGAATCCCCTTCCAAGTGGAGCTTGGTCACCCCTAACCTTCGTGCAAGATGAATAGCAAGTACAGTCGCTTTGGCCTCGACTTCGTTGTTAGGTCCATCTGGCAATATTTGCCAACCTGCTCCCACTCTAACCCCTAGGGAATCCTTCGCCACACATCCTGCACTCGAAGGTCCCAGGTTACCCCTTGATGCACCATCGAAGTTGATCTTTGTCCATCCAAAATCAGGGGGGACCCACTCTACCTCTCTCTTCCCCTGGTCTATTGGATTAACCTGATCAAGCCCATTAATGAGGGAAAACTTAAGAAGAGGCCATTAGACATGCATCCTGCTATCCCAGGTTGTGTAAGAAAACTTGTGTGTGCTCACCCTTGTTGCAATCGAGTTGACTAATTCTAAAATTGACCACTCAATTCTAGACCAAATCCTGTCACTACCTTCCTCTATCCCTTGAAAAATCTGACGGTTGCGCTCCTTCCAGACTTCCCAAAGGATGGAGGATGGGATGATGTCCCAAAGACTTGAATAAATAGATATGTTCTTGGCATTAATCCAACATTGAAGCCAATATTTCACATATTTTTGCATTGGTTCTAGCCATTCCATTCTACTCAGCACTTTCTCCCAACACCCCCGAACACCTTCACAATGAAGGAGCAGATGATCTATTGCCTCCTCCTCACACCTGCACACAACACATCTATGTAGGCTTGTGAAGACAGTTTTCTTCAATCTATCCCATGACAGTATTCTTCCCCTCATCGCCAGCCAAGTGAAGGATCTAGCTTTCGGCAAACATTTTCCATTCCAACACAATTTCGTTGGCCACTCTTCCCTTAACAAATCAGATTCTACCAATTGATAGCCTACCTTGACCGAGTATTGTCTAATTTTATCATCACGCCATAATTATGTCTTCCTTTTCTGAAATGGAAATGGTTCTATCCTTCATCAAGGCTTTCAACTTATCCTCCTGGACCTTTGGCAGGTGCAGATCTCCCAAATCTCTCCAGCACCATCTTTCAACACCCTATGAAAACTCTTTCACCATATAATCAGAGACTCTAGCACTCCAATTTGCTTTAGTAACTCTTTTGATCTCTCACTACTCCTCTACTTCACCCAAAGCCTGATGACCATCCCAGGAATCCGCCCAAAATAAAGCTTTTTGGCCATTCCCAACCTTCCATGAAATGTGCTCCACAATGAGCTTCCTACTCTCTAAAAGGAATTGCCAAATTGTCGAGCCATTACAAGGATCTCTGATTGTCAGAATTCTCTCTAGATGTCTTCTATAAAGGTATTTATGAGATAATATTCTAACCTACTTTTGATTAGGTTTAACAAACATTTGCCAAACCAATTTCGCCCCATGGCCAAATTCATTTTATTCCAACTCCTGATTTTTGCACCTCCGACCTTATTTGACTTGCACACTTTGTCCCAGGCCAGAAGTGGAATTTTATCCTTCTACCCTATGCCATTCCACAAGAATTTCCTCATAAGTCTCTCAATACTTTTGATCACTTTGACTGAAATCTTGAAACATTGCATTGCAAATAGAGGGATGGCCGAAATCATTGCTTTTAACATGGTTATTCTCCCTGTCGACGACAACCATTTCCCTTTCCAACTTTCCAATTTTCTCATACTGTTTGAGATCAAATTATCCCACAAAGTTACCTTATTTGCCCCTATGAACAAAGGTATCCCTAGGAATTTTCTTGGAAGACACCCAAAATTAATACCAAGGATTTTAGCAATCTCCCTTCTCAATCTTGAATTAGTGTTAAAACAATATAATTCAAATTTGTGCCAATCGACCACTTGACTTGATACCTAGCAATATCTGTCTAGAATATATCTAATAATTCTCGCTTCCCTTAGAGAAGCCTCCCTAAACAACAATGTGTCATCTACGAATTGAGTGTGGGTCACCGCCTCCACACCATTAGCAATGTTAATGCCTCTCCAACGGCCATAAAATCTACACTTACTGATCATTCTCCCCAGGGCTTCTGCTAAAATAATGAAAAGGAAAGGATAAAGTAGATCACCTTGATGGATTCCCCTAGATGTGGTAAAGAAGCCTTGAGGCGATCCATTCACTAGAATCGAGCATCTAGGAGATGAAATGTAACTGTACACCCATTCAATCTAGTGCTGGTGAAAGCCAAACTTTTCCAACACTTGCACCACAAACTCCCTGTTAAAATGATCATACGCTTTCCCGACATCAATCTTAACCGACATTCTCTCCACCTTAGCTATCCTCACTGAATGAATTGCTTCTTGAGCTATAATAATACCTTCAACAATAGAATGGTTTGGGGCGAAACCGCTTTGTTCCTCCGATATAATATTTGGAAGGATTCTCTTCAATATATTGACCATAACTTTTGCAATACTCTTGTAAGCAGAGTTACATAAAGAAATTGGTTGGACGTCAAAAGATCTAACTTCAGGTTTCTTGGGGATCATGGCAATGAATGTATTATTCAGATCTTTAGACATATACCTTTTCTCTCTGGATTCCTCCACCATAGCCAGTACATAATTTTTAACAATCTCCTAGAACTTCTAAAAGAAGAAGGCGGGGAAACCATCTGGGCCTGGGGCTTTATCAGCACCAAGTGCAAACATTGCCTTCTTGACTTCCTCCAAAGAGATTTCCTGCATCAATAACTGGTTATCTTCCTCCATAATGAGATTGGGAATACCTTCCACTCCCCAGTCCATAGTCCCAAGATCAGTAGCTGGAGGAACGTTTAGTAATGCCTAGAAGAAAGCAACTGTCTCCTTATTGATCTGCTCTGGAGACTCCAAAATTATGCCTTGGCTATTCGAAATCCTATTGATGCTTCTAAAACTTCGCCTTTGATTTGTGAAAGAAGCTCATATTTCGGTCACCTTCTTTAAGCCACTTTTCCCTCGATTTTTGCCTCCAATAGATTTCCTCCCTGGCTAAGATCTCCACAAGTTTCATGTGAAGATCTTTCTCTTGCTGAAATTCCCTCACCGTCATGCCTTCTCCCACTATTTTCTTATTGAGAATCTCCAAAGCATTCTCTATCTTTACTTTGTCAACAAAGATGTTGCCAAAACTTGTCCTATTCCATTCTTTCAGCTTCTCCTTAACATATCTCAGCTTACAAACCACCACATGAGCCTTCTAGAATTATGCAAGACTGGGTCATTCCACCATCTCTCAATCTTCTCATACAAGTCTGTCTTTCGTAGCCACATTTTCTCGAACTTAAAAGGGCACCTTCAAGGAACAAAATATCTTTGAAAGTTCACTGAGATAGGGAAGTGATCTGAACCCGATATAGGCCAGACCAACTCTTCCTAGGTGACAGCTGCATTGCTCCAATTCTTTGAAAGGAGAAAACGATCTAACTTTTGAATAATTCTACTCTCCCCCCTGTCTATTTGACCAAGTAAAATTACCCTTTCTGAAGGCTATATCCATCAGATTGTTGTGAGAAATGAAATTATTGAAGAGTCTCTGGACATTATTTGACCCACCAGTGCCCCCCTCCTTCTCTGAAGGAGACCTAATAGCATTAAAATCCCCTCCGACCACTACTAATAAATCAACATATCGAGCTAAAAAGTTGAAATTTGAGCCCAAACCTCGACTTTTTCCTTAAGATCGCAGGGACCATATGTGTTGATTAAGATGAAAACTGTTCCACTTAGCAAAGAAGTCATCCTTATGGCTATCCACCATTTTCTAACCTCTAACATATCACCCTTCATCACGCTCGATTTCCACAAAGTGCACAACCCTCTCGAAGCTCCATCCGCCACTCTCAAAATTCCCTCCCACTCCTTCCAAGACGACTTAAACTTCATCAAATCTGAATTTTTGATCTTGGTTTCTTGAAGCAATAAGATCTCAGGTTTCACCTACCAAACTCCTCGTTTGACTAGACGTAATTTGTCAGGGGAATTGCATCCCCTGACATTCCAAGAATAGATCTTCATTTATTCCCTAGGAAGGGTGATTCCCTTCCTGATACTTCATTTGCACTGGCCTTTGGCACTTCCAACTTTCAAAATCAGCTCCCTGTTAGACTTATTACCCCTCTTTTTCTTTTCTCCATTTTGAGGTTTTGATATTAGAGATTTTGTTTGGGAAATGGTTCTAATATTTGTGATATCTTCTACATCCTCCTCCCCTAGCAAATCCTCCTCCCCTGAATCTGAGTCTCCTTGGTTCACAAAAAGGGAAGGAATAGGAGTATCCCTTTTGGTCTCTTCACTTGCAACACTTTTCCTAGGGGATTGACTTATCCTTTGTTCGTTGGACAGGCCTAACAAATCCTCCCATTATCTCTTTGCCAGAGTTCTCCGTTCATACACTATATGAGAAGATTCTTCAAGCACCCCGGCTTCGGGAACTTTGGTCCCCTCCCCCAACAAAATCCAGATTTGAACCCAAGCTTGACATATTTAGATTCAGAGCCATATTATTAGTAGCTTCGAGACCTCTCAGATCCATGCCCCTTGTAGTTTCAGCTATAGATTGTTGATTCTTTAGATTTTCTTGAGTCTCCTTCTAGTTCTAGATATCCCCATCCTTAATGTTATCCTTCCTTGATAATAAGTCTCTTCCTGAAGGATAGCCCTCTCCAAAGGGTCCTTGTAGTTTTCTCCTGTCTTGAGATGTTCTCTTCCTTCCTCCTCTCGAGTGAAGTCTAACTCTGCATCTCCCACCTTTTGTTTGCCTTTCCCCATCTTAGAACAATCCTCCTCCAGGTGACCAATGCATTTGCAAATTCTACATTTCCCTCTGGTATTATCCACTTCTATCTTTTGGACCCAAATAGCTTCGCTTTATACAAGCTCTATTTCCTTAGGAAGAGGAGGGATTGGCCTCCATATAATACATATTCTCATGTATATGCAGGAGTCGATTTCATTCCTCACTTCCTCTGATTTAATGTAACGACCCAATTTGTTTCCTATCACTTGCAAGGTGTCTTCCTCCTAATATTCCCTAGGAAGGTTGTACAGTTTGGTCCACAACGGAACCTCTTCGATCTTTGCCGACACCAGATCAAATTTAGGTTCATAGTTCCGAACATAAGCTCCCCGACCACCCGTGAAGTAGGGTCCTCCATTAAGTATTCCCACTTTGATGCTTGAATCCTTGCAAATGATCAGGAAGAAAGCATTTGGTAGCGATTTCACAAAACACCCCTCACCCCAAACCTCCTCACATCATTTTATAAATTTGGGAAGAGCCAACCATTATTCCACCCATTTTACAAAGAAACCCCTTTCTCTGAGAGTTTTCACTACCAATTTCCACTCCACATCCTCTATGTTTAGTGACACTCTCCTCCCAATAGTCTTAGGGTCATCCCAAACTTTGTCTGCTAGTCTCCTTTCCATTCTAGAGTGGACATTGACCCATTTGGATTGATTCAGACTTCTCTCTGGGTTAAAACCTTTTGAGTTAGTAACCCGAGTGGAAATCCTCCTTTTCGGGTACCTCCAACAATCCTCGTTGAATACTGATCGCGAAGGCCTATCCTCCCAAACCCTCTGCGGCGACCGTCATGGAAGGTAATGTCCCCGCCAACTGCCTCGCCCTCTTGACTGAGAAACTAGTCGTTGCCTTCCTCGACTCTCCATTTTTATGTGATATTACTCAAGAGACTAGATTATGAGTTGCTTCACTCATATGGGCAAAGCCAATATCGAGGAGAGCTATTTCATAATGGAAATATAAAATTTAATTCCATTCTCTTAACAATTCTTAGTTTTATATATTAAAGCATTTTCAATATAAATAGTTCAGGATAATTAATTAAATCACTATGATAAATAAATTTGACTTAATACAATGGGTTAGGATTATAAATAATAAATTTAAATTTAATAAATTTAGTTTTGATACTTAACTAGATTTTGAAGATGAGAAATTTAACTCAAAGATGCCAAAAAACAATTTTGCTAACTAATTGCATTTCATCTATTCACCTACACAAGTGCAAACCTAATTTTTTGATCTTCACGAGTGTGTACCTCAACTTGATGCTTGAATATGAACTGTAAGTCATGGGATTGGACTCTTAAAATTAGACTGCTAGAATTCACTTACCTAAATATTTTGGTATTTGAATTTGAATGAAAATTGTCCAATGATATCTAAAAACACCTTTAGGAATTTGTTGAATTACAAGGACTATGTTTTCCTTGGCCAAACCCCTAATTTGACATTATTGAGTTTCTTACTATTCATTTATGCACTTTACTCTTTTATTATTTTGCACTGAATAAGATGATTATTTCACCAATCTTTATTATCAAGTGGTGCTAAATTTCAAACCATAAGAAATTATTTGGATATACTTTTAACTTGTCATCATTTGAAAAAATTCTATCAAAGTAAAATATTTGATTCTTTTTTCTTCTTTGGTAATTTGTGATTGAACCAATTTAACCATACTATGCA